>NC_083761.1:86401951-86721951 GCF_963514075.1 Conger conger | reverse complement strand
TAATGACCTGTAATCAATATATCACATGTATGCTGTTTTATTAAATTGAATGATTTACTGATGCTTAGTAGTATATTTTTGAGTAATTCACTGATGTTTGATATGTCATATTTTCCATGATTTCACTGATGTTTTAGTAGTATATTTTCAATAATTCACTGATGTCTACCATATATTTTCTATGATATTACTGCTGTTTAGTATGTCTGTATACTTTCTATGACTTACTGCTGATAAATATTTTTGTTAGAAGCGCATAAGTGACCCATGTGTAATCCAAAGTTGATAATGCATGTATTGTGTTGGCCAGACCCCCAACCCCTGTGTTCTCCACCGAACTTGCAGGTTTACACCGGTGGCCAGTTCATTACTTAACTAGTGTAAACCTGCAAGTTCAATGCGTAGCTTGAATTCATTATTTTGCTGGCAAAAGACACCCATCTCATATTAAATGTCACTAAGACAAAAAGCTATTGCTTGTGTTGAGATAAGGACAGTGCATAAAATGAGAGTTGAGTCTGATATTCAAGGTTGAAAATCTGCGGGTTTGAACCGGCTGTTGTGCATGTGTGCCACAATAAAGTCTCATTTTCTGAAGAGCTTGCAGCTGTGGGATCTTTTCCTTCTTGGAGTTAATTTTCAGCTGATTTCCTAGCAACGACAATATTATTACATTATGTCTTATGTAGTAGTAACAGGAATTTCATGTAAAATGGATAAGGGAAGTTTCATAACTGCAGCATAATGGGACATAATGATCATCTGTTTGGTATTGATGTGATCCGGTAAAATCAATGTATTTCATACCAAATGGAGTTTAATAAACCATAGTTTAAAAACTGGGGTTAGGGTTGGGGTTGGGGTTAGGGTTAGGGACAGTGGAATGTCCTCTCTGGTAATTGTAGGGGAAAATTCACAGAACAAAAGATCTCCCTCCTAAAAGCATGATAAACAATCACAAGTCAAAATCAGGCTCCACCTTGATGAGCAGGCTGGTTCCTCCAAAACTCTCGACGATTTATGCCAGAAGTGTATCTATATGCAAGTGAATCAATATATCACATGTACGCTGCGTGTTATCAAATCAAATGATAACAATGATGTTGTGGGAGGAGATGTGGGAGTAGTTAAGATAAGAACAGTGTTGGTGATTTGCCACAATGAGGTTTGAGGAGGAGTTGTAGGAGGCATATTTGGCATAAAAGTTAAGGAGACAAGCCTAACAGGATCGCATTCGACTTCCCACACCGTGCATATTCTGTATCTGTGTGTAGCCAAAGCAGGCTAGGTAAGATTATTTACTCTGTATTTCTATTTTTCATTCGTGTATTCTGAAAATTGACTGTTGCATTCTAAGCTATTTACCTGCTTGTAAATAAATTATTTTATTTGTAACTTGTGTAAGCTCCATGACTCTAATTCATCTTGTAACTTTTCAGCCTAAATTACGACTGAATACTCAGGGGGACAATATTGACCAGAGACCTATTGATCAGCGGCTTGGTACTCTAGTGGAGTTCCCAAGCTGGGAAAGGCAGCCAAGTTCAGCCCATAAAAAGGATTGGTGGTGCATGGTTCTTGTAATTTGATGCATTACATTATATCATTTGGCAGACGCTCTTATCCAGAGCAACGTACAGTTAATTAGACTAAGCAGGATGTAATCCCCTGGAGCAATGCATGCATTGTGTTGGCCAGACCCCCAACCCCTGTGTTCTCCACCGAACTGAGATTCAGCAATAGTGCTAATCCCGGGAGCATATATTGAGTAATGGTGGCCGTGTGGGTTCTACACCACTACTCCACAACCCAGGTCCTAATGTCACCGTGGACGAAAGCCTGGTGGCATTCAGAGGTCGCTGCCCCTTTAGGCAATACATGCCTTCAAAGCCAGCAGAATAAGGCTTAAAAGTCTGGGCAGCTTGTGATGCAAACTCAAGCTGCGCATTGAACTTGCAGGTTTACACCGGTGGCCAGTTAATTACTTAACCAGTATAAACCTGCAAGTTCAATGCGCAGCTTGAATTCATTATTTTGCTGGCAAAAGACACCCATCTCATATTAAATGTCACTAAGACAAAGGAGATTCATATGGGAGGTACCACGAGAAACATCCCCCATCCTCCGTTTGACCCCCCTAGAACAGGTCACAAATTTTTAGTAGCAGGGCACTGAGATTGATCAAAGCCTCTCCATCTCAGCCCATTGAAGATTATCTTTTAGAGCTCAACCACACACCACTATCTCTTAGATAAGTCTACCAATCTCTTGTGGAGAGTGTTATAACCTTTAATCTGGTCTCCTAGTTTAACCGTCTAACAGCAAGAAATTAATTGAAACAGGATTGTCACACAGGGGGGGTAAAATTACTGGACAACAGCAAGCCTCACTGTCTCATCATTATTTTAAATGGTTGGCATTTATATAGCGCCTTTATCCAAATCACTGTACAATTGATGCTTCTCATTCACCCATCCATTCACACCCACGCTCACACCCCAACAGTGATTGGCTGCCATGCTAGTCGGCACTAGCTCAGGAGCATTTGGGGGTTAGGTGTCTTGCTCAGGGACACTTTGACACAACCGGGGCAGGATCGACACCCTCTGTCTGCCAGACTACTGCTCTAACCACCTGAGCCAATGTCACCTCGGTGATTCTAAGGCAGTGGACAGAATAGCAGAGAAGATTTTGAGATGCCTTTGAGATGCTTTCCTCAGGTCACAGATTTAAGGGCCCGTTCATTAAAAAGAGCTCTTTCATACCCACTGCATTAAGAGACGGACCAGAAATGACAGGACTGGTAGTGAACACAGACTCTGGTTTAAATGTATTTAAATGTAAATGTATAAACTTCATGCATATTTATTGTGTTAAAAAATATATAGGAAAAGATAGCCAATAATAGTTTTTTGTCCCATGGCATTCTGGACCTGTTAAAGGAAACTTGGGAGAAGGGTCAAAGCCAAAGTAAAAGTGAAATTCAATATGTGTTGGACCTGCGAGAAAAGCTGAACTTACTCACGTGAACATTTGCTTGAGGCTCGAGAACATCCAATAACATAACAGAATATTCAAAATGGGAGGCAAAGTCCTGGTATTTCCTCCTTCAGCAGCATTCAAATTACTCGCTGAGTGGGACGGAGAAAGGACCATTTGAGGTTACACGGCATGTAGACTGTGAGGTTATTCATTCAGAGAGGTGAGAGGCACGTCAGATCTACCATCTCAATTTACTACAATTGTGGAGAGAGGTAGACCCTGCCTTGCTAACCACACCGGATATCATGTCAACTTGGTCAAGAAGATCAAGTCAACTTGGTTTCTGTTTCCCAGAAATGTCGTCTCTTGGTCCCAGGAGATGGAAGAGTGACTGACTGGGAGCAGTGTTGTCCCAGGAGATGGAGGAGAGACTGACTGGGAGCAGTGTTGTCCCAGGAGATGGAGGAGAGACTGACTGGGGGCAGTGTTGTCCCAGGAGATGGAGGAGAGACTGACTGGGGGCAGTGTTGTCCCAGGAGATGGGGGAGAGACTGACTGGGGGCAGTGTTGTCCCAGGAGATGGGGGAGAGACTGACTGGGGGCAGTGTTGTCCCAGGAGATGGAGGAGAGACTGACTGGGGGCAGTGTTGTCCTAGGAGATGGGGGAGAGACTGACTGGGGGCAGTGTTGTCCCAGGAGATGGGGGAGAGACTGACTGGGGGCAGTGTTGTCCCAGGAGATGGGGGAGAGACTGACTGGGGGCAGTGTTGTCCCAGGAGATGGGGGAGAGACTGACTGGGGGCAGTGTTGTCCCAGGAGATGGGGGAGAGACTGACTGGGGGCAATGTTGTCCCAGGAGATGGGGGAGAGACTGACTGGGGGCAGTGTTGTCCCAGGAGATGGAGGAGATACTGACTGGGGGCAGTGTTGTCCCAGGAGATGGGGGAGAGACTGACTGGGGGCAGTGTTGTCCCAGGAGATGGGGGAGAGACTGACTGGGGGCAGTGTTGTCCCAGGAGATGGGGGAGAGACTGACTGGGGGCAGTGTTGTCCCAGGAGATGGGGGAGAGACTGACTGGGGGCAGTGTTGTCCCAGGAGATGGGGGAGAGACTGACTGGGGGCAGTGTTGTCCCAGGAGATGGGGGAGAGACTGGTCCTTTACATCATCCTTCCCGGGGAGTGACACAGCACATGCATACCAAATATTGATTTGATTTTGATTTTTCTTCTGTTCACTCACTTTGCATTTTGTTAATTGATAAAAAATAAACTATTAACATTTCTATTTTTGAAAGAATTCTTACTTTACAGCATTTTTTCACACCTGCCTAAAACTTTTGCACAGTACCATATATATATATATATATATATTTGTTTATATTATTTTAATGTTCTGCACATCTGTGTTTTTTTTTTTTTTTAATCCTCTGTACTGTGTGTCTCTGTATTATGTGTCTCATCCTGATTCCCTGTGAAGTGATCTTGGGTGTCTTCAACATCCACAATGCACCTTTAGGGGGCAGAAGTGCAGTACACAGACTTGTTGACAGTATTCGTTTGTCAGAAACTATTTATTGACACATTATTAGTAAACTTGGTAAAAACAACAATATACATGATCAGTGGTAACTATACACCTGTTTCTCCAAATTAAGCTGGCATGAACTCTATAAAACTCTAATTAACTCTAATTTGTTTATACATACAGTTTCTAATAGACACAAATACATAAAAAATACATATCTTGCTTCTATCGAATGCTAATGTAGAAGCAAGATATGTATTATATTGTGTCTAATTATAAATAGCAGATCCAAGCAAATATAAGTTTGCTGTTTCAGAAGTGAGAAAATATCTACAATATATACAATATTTCTCAGGTGTTATACAGGTAAGCTCCTGTCAGCCCATGTGTTTATGTTGGCTGCTGTCTTGGCCAGGCCTCTGAAAAAAGATATTTTGTTTCAAAGTGACTTCCTGGCTTTATAAATGTTAAATAAAACATAAACACAACACTTATGGATGTCCCAATATGTAAAACCATAGAATTGAAAGAGGGTGTACTTTCTTTCCACATCGTTGTACTTTGCCCAGGTTTATTACGAGAGTGTGAGAAGAGTGCATGGTACTTATTGTCCATCGTAATCGTTAAAACATAATGCTGGCTTCAGGTTTCATTATGTCTGTTTCCTGCAAAGTACGCCAACTGTATCTCAAAATATTATCAGTGGTCAGATGGGTGTGTATGTGAGTCTGTGTGTGTGTGTGTGTGTGTAATGAGTGTTATGTCAATATGAGAACTTTAAACAGTATATAATTAGACCTATTTCACAGCAGTGTAAAGCATTGCAATATCTTGCTGCAGCAGCCATTTGTGCATTTGCCCATTGACACTACTGGGGAATGAGATTCATTTTCAGTGTACTCCATTTCCATAATGGTGGTGATACAGGTGGCCCAAAAGACATCCGTTTTAATTACCTAAGAATAAGCAAACTGCAGAGACACCACACTGCTGCTGTTGGGAACGGGAGAGGGTGAGAGCAGTGGGGTGTGTCTCTGAAACACAGTCTGCCTTTGCCAAGGTCTCAAAGTCCAGGAATTTAGTCCAATAAATGTACGAATATATGTATTGCTGCTTCCTTGTCTGTGTATCAGTGGTAAGCAACGGCGGACTACTCCAGAAGCTGCAAAATCACATCATTACTTCTGCTTCTCTTCACACAGGAGGTAAGACATAAAGCCTGATCAGCTTGTTCATTAATAAATTAACTGAGGTTAGTTGGGGGGGCTTCTGTGTTTAAGTATTACTGTTTTTGTCTTTGTCTCTTGGGGGGGTGAGGCAATGATAAGAGTATCATGTTTGCTGTGTAGAGTTTATTACAGTTCATTATGTTTCGGATTTAATGTACTGTATGTTTTCATTTAGCCCAGAACATTTTTATATGTAATGAAGGATATCTTGGTTACTCACAGAGGTTTCGGGTAACCTGCTGGCATAATAAGAGCTTATAGTAGCATTTGCAGGCTTGTTTCTAAAGCAAAGAAATGTAACTCCAAACAGCTTGTCTAGAGATGTTATGTGCCCAGAGGCTATACAGCACATTGGAGTAGATACATTACCGAGCTTTCAGTCACTATTGTTAACATAAAAAACCTATTTATATTTTGAACATGATAATCTGCTGCCCCAGTAACAAGTCTGGCTCAATTGTGAACTCACTTTCAAAATGAGTTTATTCCAAAAAGTCAACAAACTATTGAGTCAATTCAGTTATCCACATAGGTGAAACGAGGTCCTGGTGTTTGTTCAATTTGTGTTTGTTCTTTCAAGTAATTTCCTTATTGCTTGTCATATGGGCAATTCACATGTTCCTGTTATCTCATTACCAGAGATAACAGAGATAAAAGATTCAAGGTTCAAGGTTGCACATTGCCACGGATTTCATTAGTGTATGTTTGGCCCAGACAGTTTTTGATGATTTTTGAATACACAGTATGAAATAGGGAAAAAGGACATAACAAAAACAGATTTGCTGAGGTAGCAGAACTGGAGGGCATATCCTTGAGCCATTCTTTTAGCTGCCCAATAGTTTTGAATTTAGCACCATTGGAGGGTGATGAAACATGGAGAGACATGGTAGAGCTTGGGGAGGTTGTAGCTCAGACAAACCACAACATTCTGGATGAGCTGGCAGGGAGGGCAGTGAGGAGGGACCTGCCTCAGTGGGAGATGATCAGTGGCCAGACTCACCCCGCTTTCAAGTGGTGTCGGACTTACGGTCTATACAAGTTTCTCTCCGGAAAGGTGCACATGAACACCTTATCAGATCGGATGATCGAGTTGTGGAATTCGGGATTCTAGATGTGGCACAAATTGGCCGAGTTGTGATGTACTTGCTCCTGCCAACTCAGAGAAAACTAATGACCTGACATCACTTGAAAGCAGGTAAGAGGTGGGATGTGTAGGCGATGAAGAAAGTGCGGATGGATCTGAACATTGTACAGGACGACAGACTGCCATGATATTCTGAGAGTGGGACAGTTAATCTTGTACCATTCTGATATTCCCGACAGGTTATTGTGGTGCCATCTAGGATAGGCCCAAAAGGGGCGAGACTTGGTATGGAGAAAAAAGAGGAGAGTGCCAAGGACGGAGCCTTGAGGGACACCTGTTAAACATTCCTGAGGTCACGGAATAGACCCATCCACACAATCTGGAAGGAGTGACAAGCCAGGTAGGAAGCAACCAGTTGACAGATGTGCCTCAAATCCCCAAGGTAGTTTAGGGAAGACCGTAGAATTTGATGATCAACAGTGTAAAATGCTGCATTCAGGTTGAGGCGGACCTGGCCATTACTGGCATATTTACTTTCATCACAATGCAGCATTGATTGTTTACAAACTATAAAAGCTCCAGGCCTTTATTTTCAGTAACTAAAGGGAAGACAGCTCAAACTAGGTCTTGAAACAGCTGGTATCTGGTAGACCAGTTCAGAACAGCTCAAGCTATGTTTTGCAACAGCTGGTAGCTAGTTGACCAGCTACCAGCCCAGACAAGCTACCAGCAATAAATGGTAAATGGCAGGCATTTATATAGCGCCTTTATCCAAAGTGCTGTACAATTGATGCTTCTCCATTCACCCATTCATACACACACTCATACACCGACGGCGATTGGCTGCCATGCAAGGCCCCGACCAGCTCGTCAGGAGCATTTGGGGGTTAGGTGTCTTGCTCAGGGACACTTCGACACAGCCCGGGCGGGGGATCGAACCGGCAACCCTCCAACTGCCAGACGACTGCTCTTACTGCCTGAGCCATGTCACCCCAATAGCTGGTTGACCAGCTCATACCCAGCTAGACCAGCTAATGACTTTTTGGATGACGGCTTTAGGATTTTACAACAGGGTAAGGCTAAGTGTTCAGTGTTTTTTTTTCTGTTAACAGTCTGCTATCTCCACTGACCTTCTGGAAACCTCTTTTCTTATTAAAATGAGCCAATCTTTGGATGGAGGGGAGGGGGCTACAGCCTCTGAAATCAGCCCCATTTTGGGGAAAGAGCCTGAAAAGGAAACATCTGATGAACATGAACATGTGAACATGAGGTAAGACACAGATGTGTGTATACTGTACATGCTCTCAGGCCCTGTGAACATGAGGTAAGAGACAGATGTGTGTATACTGTACATGCTCTCAGGCCCTGTGAACATGAGGTAAGAGACAGATGTGTGTATACTGTACATGCTCTCAGGCCCTGTGAACATGAGGTAAGAGACAGATGTGTGTATACTGTACATGCTCTCAGGCCCTGTGAACATGAGGTAAGAGACAGATGTGTGTATACTGTATATGCTCTCAGGCCCTGTGAACATGAGGTAAGACACAGATGTGTGTATACTGTACATGCTCTCAGGCCCTGTGAACATGAGGTAAGAGACAGATGTGTGTATACTGTACATGCTCTCAGGCCCTGTGAACATGAGGTAAGAGACAGATGTGTGTATACTGTATATGCTCTCAGGCCCTGTGAACATGAGGTAAGAGACAGATGTGTGTATACTGTATATGCTCTCGACCAGTCCGTACATACAGGTATGCAAAAGTATATTCAGGTGTGATTTTTATTATTCATATAAATAAGAAAACATTTTCAATAAATTGATTGGTGTTCATTGACTCTTTGAACTGCATTTGAAAACAAGTACACAGTTGCATTCATGCGCTCCTTCTAGGGTGGTGCGATCTGACTCACCTGTGCCCAGTGTTCTGTCAATGAGGACCGACCATTCCAAGGAGGAGCCACTGAATTTCAGCAAGGAGGCGGAGCACATCGGATCCAGGTGTTATATCCAATGATTACATGCTTCATTTTATGAGTTATACATGGGATATTGAAATAATTATACCCGGTATATATCATTAGGCTGAATTCAGGTACACTGATACTTCTCATCCAAGAGTGAATCTGCATAGCAATCCAGTGAGTTGACAATAACTGTTTTGATGCTGGGACTCCACCTTGAAGAACCCAAGCTTGCACTACATGCCCTTTTTGTGTAAAGTTTCCTCACAAATCCTTGCACCCACAGTTTCAACTTGTAGGCCAGTAGTTGTCATCCACAGTTCATAATAAGTATCCATACATGCATTGAAAGCTTGTACATTTCCCAATGAGAATTCTTTTCCCCTCCATTGTCAGAGACCAGACTAGCCTGGTAGAAACCCATTTGCACCCACAGTGCAGAAAGAGGTCTGGAGCTCCATCCTGGTCTGGAGACACAGTCTGTGATGTCTGCTCTGAGGGACGGGCTAGAGCTGTGAAGTTCTGTCAGACTTGCTCTGCCTACTACTGTGAGACACACGTCAGAGAACATTACACTGTAGAGGAACTGCAGAGACATAAGCTAGACGACATTACTGATGCCTGCCAGCAGGAAGAGGCGAAACAGCTTTCAGCCTCTATGGAGACAGAGCAGGGTGAAGCAATGGTAAGAGGCCTCACTTATTCCTCTGTAGGTTTCTGTACCTGTCATATATTCACAAATTCACTTGGCCTGTAGATTCTGTACATGCCCATTCACTGCTCTTTGCCAGTGATGTTCATGTAACAGTAGTTGACTGTGTTTCTACATTTTCCTGCAGCAACAAGTGGGAAATTCTCAATATCTGCACCAAAATGGTAAGAGACAAGAAGGGAGTAAGTACTGTCTGCTATTATTAATTGATTACTACTATTTGAGCACAGAATTCTCACCTTATAATAACCAGGCAGATATAGCCAAGAAGAAATGATTTATTTTTGACAGAAGGAGTTCAGTACTTACACGCAAAAAGGTGGATAAGCATGCACTAATGATGATGTTGGTGGTTCTCACCTTTTACACCTTGCAACCTCACCTTTTATTTGCGTTAGTGTAATAATCAATGCCCACATGCAGTTTCATTGGCTTACTGCAGCCATAATGTTTAATGTGGCAATATATATATAACATAAATGAGATCTTCGTAAGTACAAACTATATATTAAGTTCCAAGCAAATTAATGAAAATTTGAGAAAGTAGACATTTTACATTTTTTCACAAAATTCAAAATGGCAGAAAATCTACTCCGGCACATCTTTTTGTTCATCGGAAGCCAAGGAATCTGGGGGAAAGAATTTTGACACTAGCCCAAATGCTTGAAAAATTATTGGCCAAACCATGTTGGGGCTTGGTATAGTGCCACCGTGAGGCTAATTAGGGTAAGACCTGTCGAGTGTCCGCACTGCAGAAGGATCTACTATCCTGGAAAGTTTTGTCAAAACCGAATTAATTTTGTCAAATGAATGTATGAATTCATCAAAGTATTCATTTTTTCTGCTCAGATCCAAGCAAATTCATAAAACTGGTCGGGCGACACTTCATCATGCATGATCCAAAACATACATCCAAGGCAACCAAGGAGTTTCTTTTTCAGGCCAAAAAGTAGAATGTTCTTGACTGGCCAAGTTGAAACAACAAATAGTCCCGAAACAAGCAGGTGCTGAAGAGGGCTGCATTGTAGGTCTGGCAGAGCGTGAACAGGGAAGATACCCGGCATCTGGTGGTGTTTATGGGTCATAGACCTCAGGCAGTCTGTATTGATTGTAGTTAATAAATACACTGGTTTACAAAAGCAAGATGACCGCTTGTGTGTGCTGCCAATCTTCAACAAGTTCGCTTATAAATGATCATATCCGTTCCCAAATTATAGTTAGCTCGCTAGCTGGCTAGTTGTCCTTTGGCCATTGTAGTGCATGTAGCTTAGTTTAGGAATTAGCCAATATAAAAAAACATCACAACACATTTTTCCTTTTATTACAATGTTTTTCTGGCAAGGAACCAAACATGATCATGATCTTAATCAGCAGGTTGAGCTATTTTTATTTAATCTTCTTATTAAAGCACCAAAGCAGTGATAATATGCCTAGCATCACACCGGTATCCTTCAATGATATCATGGATATATATTTAGTTACTGTTTGCTTCCTTACACACCAGTCTGGGAATGCTGTTAGCACTGTATTTTTCATATCAGGCAAAACTGGTGAATGCATTGGACGGCCATTTCCAGAGTGACTTGTATTGTACATTGTACTTGCATTTTAAATCACTCTGGTTAAGAACATCTGCTAAATGACACCCACGATAGCTGTGAAGTAAACTACTGTCACTAGGCAATTGGATTTTAAATCTGCAAGATGAATTTGATGAGGTTCTGCAATATCCTACATGGTAAATGGTCTGCATTTATATAGGGCCTTTATCCAAAGCATTGTGCATTTGATGCTTCTCAGTAACCCATTCACACAAACACACCAACAGCAATTGGCTGTCATGTAAGGCACCCACCAGCTCGTTTAGCCATTACAAGCTGCTTAACTGTATTCTTGCTACCTACATCAGGCACCAAGTAAGTTAATTGCCCCACCACAGAAATCTGAGGTTGTGATTGTGCATGGGTGCGGGGGACAACATGATTAATATTTGTTATAATTATGTATAAATAACATGTCAAATGTCTTTTAATTAATGCTTATTTCTGTTTTTCAGTGTGTAGACCAGCGGGTGTCTTTCAGAAGGAGTCGTGGGTAGAGTGCTTATGCATTTCATCTGTTGGGTGTGTCCTGGCCATACTACTCTTGTTTATTATTCTTACTCCACAAGGTATTTATGAATTTGTACTTTGGGGGTTGATTTTCTCTCTCCCTCTTTCTCCCTCTCTCACTCTCTCTCCCTCTCTCTCTCACTCTCAGTTTCTCAGTCTCTCTCTCTCACTCTCTTTCTCCCTCTCTCACTCTCTCTCCCTCTCCCTGTCTCTCCCTCTCTCTCTCACTCTCACTCACTCACTCTTTCTCTCTCTCTCTCTCTCTCTCTCTCTCTCACATATGATGAATGGCTTCTTTCATGTAATGGTGTATTTTCCCACAGAGTCTGGAAGGAGACCTGCACCTCATGATCTGAGGATTTTGCTGGTGGGAAAGATTGGAGTAGGAAAGAGTGCAACCGGAAACACCATCCTGGGGAGAGAGGTGTTTAAAGATGTCACCTTGAAGTGTGAGGAACATAGTGGAGAGGTGGCAGGGAGACATGTTACTGTGATCGACACACCTGGGATCTTTCATACATCTCGTTCTTTTGATCAAATCACGCGTGAAATGGTAGAAAGCAAGAGCCACTTTTTCCTGCTTGTGATCAGACTGGGGAGGTTCACAGAGGAAGAGAGGGCCACTCTAAAATGGATCCAGGAGAATTTAGGAGAAGAGGCTTTGCAGTACACAATGGTGCTTTTCACGGGAGGAGATGAGCTGAGATCACCAGTGGAGGAGTTTCTGAGTGAAGGCAGCGGTCTTCAGGAGCTCATCCACAGCTGCGGTGGTGGATATTACGTCTTCAACAACAGAGACAGAAAGAACCGCACTCAGGTTGCAGAACTGCTGGAGAAGATTGATACTGTGCTGTTTAGTATGACAGGATACCATCATGCCATTACGAGGATCCAACAGGTTCAAAGAATGATACAAACAGACGAGGAGAGAAAGAGGGAGGAATCTGAGAGAGAGATCAGAGAAGAGGAGGAGAGAAAGAGGGAGGAGATGAGGAGAGAGATCAGAGCAGAGGAGAGAAAGAGGGGGGAGATGAGGAGAGAGATCAGAGCGGAGGAGAGAAAGACGGAGGAATCTGAGAGAGAGATCAGAGCAGAGGAGGAGAGAAAGAGGGAGGAGTCTGAGAGAGAGATCAGAGCAGAGGAGAGAAAGAGGGAGGAGTCTGAGAGAGAGATCAGAGCAGAGGAGGAGAGAAAGAGGGAGGAGTCTGAGAGAGAGATCAGAGCAGAGGAGGAGAGAAAGAGGGAGGAGTCTGAGAGAGAGATCAGAGCAGAGGAGGAGAGAAAGAGGGAGGAGATGAAGAGAGAGATCAGAACAGAGGAAGAGAGAAAGAGGGAGGAGTCTGAGAGAGAGATTAGAGCAGAGGAGGAGAGAAAGAGGGAGGAGTCTGAGAGAGAGATCAGAGCAGAGGAGAGAAAGAGGGAGGAGTCTGAGAGAGAGATCAGAGCAGAGGAGGAGAGAAAGAGGGAGGAGTCTGAGAGAGAGATCAGAGCAGAGGAGGAGAGAAAGAGGGAGGAGTCTGAGAGAGAGATCAGAGCAGAGGAGGAGATAATAGGGGAGTTGATTCGTAATTTCACGATAGCAACTGGAATATTTATTGCTGCTGTAGCAGTAGTGGCATTTGGACAAATCCAAAAAACAAAAGCAGAGGAGGAGAGAAAGAGGGAGGAGTCTGAGAGAGAGATCAGAGCAGAGGAGGAGAGAAAGAGGGAGGAGATGAAGAGAGAGATCAGAGCAGAGGAAGAGAGAAAGAGGGAGGAGATGAAGAGAGAGATCAGAGCAGAGGAGAAAAAAAAGAGGCAGAAGATGGAGACAGAGAACAGAGATAAAATACTGAAGATGAGACAGATTCATAAAAGTGAGATTGCAGCACTGTCGGAAACGATGTTTGGAAAGCTGTCAAATTTTTTTTCTAAATGATTATTAATTTTGTAGTTTTAGTCCTTGTATGCAATGGTTAAAATCTTAATTAGGGTTTTTCCAAGGTCCTTGAATATCTTGAAAGCATCCTCAACATCTTAATTAGGATATTTAAAGATCTTGATTGAATACTTAATTATGATGTCAGTTTGATGTCAGTTTATTTTTATTTCATAATGTATTATTTCTGTACATAGTTATGTATTGTGTGTTTAATTGGATGCAGTGTTGTCAAAAAATAAAATTGTTTCAGTTTTCTGAGCATATTTCCTCCAGGTGCTCTGCGGATATCTCTACATATTTTAAAGTGATGACATTGACATGGCTGTATGATTGTGGCTACTCCATAACTTGTGGAAGAACCTATGCACTTGTATGTCGCTTTGGATTAGAAGTGTCTGCTAAATGACAAAAATGTAAATGTAAATACAACCTATGCTTGCAATGCAGGATGACATACCTGAACTGACATTTTAGGTTTTGGAGATATACTCAAGTGAACATATTGTTTAGTAAAAAAATCAGTCTGTGCAGCTGGGTGTGGTCTGGCAGAGTGTCTGTATCTATGCAGCTGGGTGTGGTCTGGCAGAGTGTCTGTATCTGTGCAGCTGGGTGAGGTCTGACAGAGTGTCTGTATCTGTGCAGCTGGGTGTGGTCTGACAGAGTGTCTGTGTCTGTGCAGCTGGGTGAGGTCTGACAGAGTGTCTGTATCTGTGCAGCTGGGTGTGGTCTGGCAGAGTGTCTGTATCTGTGCAGCTGGGTGAGGTCTGACAGAGTGTCTGTATCTGTGCAGCTGGGTGAGGTCTGACAGAGTGTCTGTATCTGTGCAGCTGGGTGAGGTCTGACAGAGTGTCTGTATCTGTGCAGCTGGGTGAGGTCTGACAGAGTGTCTGTATCTGTGCAGCTGGGTGAGGTCTGACAGAGTGTCTGTATCTGTGCAGCTGGGTGGGGTCTGACAGAGTGTCTGTATCTGTGCAGCTGGGTGAGGTCTGACAGAGTGTCTGTATCTGTGCAGCTGGGTGGGGTCTGACAGAGTGTCTGTGCAGCTGGGTGAGGTCTGACAGAGTGTCTGTATCTGTGCAGCTGGGTGTGGTCTGACAGAGTGTCTGTGCAGCTGGGTGAGGTCTGACAGAGTGTCTGTATCTGTGCAGCTGGGTGTGGTCTGACAGAGTGTCTGTATCTGTGCAGCTGGGTGAGGTCTGACAGAGTGTCTGTGCAGCTGGGTGTGGTCTGACAGAGTGTCTGTATCTGTGCAGCTGGGTGAGGTCTGACAGAGTGTCTGTATCTGTGCAGCAGGGTGAGGTCTGACAGAGTGTCTGTATCTGTGCAGCTGGGTGTGGTCTGACAGAGTGTCTGTATCTGTGCAGCTCGGTGTGGTCTGACAGAGTGTCTGTATCTGTGCAGCTTGGTGAGGTCTGACAGAGTGTCTGTATCTGTGCAGCTGGGTGTGGTCTGACAGAGTGTCTGTATCTGTGCAGCTGGGTGTGGTCTGACAGAGTGTCTGTGCAGCTGGGTGAGGTCTGACAGAGTGTCTGTATCTGTGCAGCTGGGTGTGGTCTGACAGGCTGAGGCAGAGTGTCTGTGCAGCTCAGCTGGTGGACTGAGGAGCAAAGGCAGGTGGCAGTGGCATACAGAACTTTGTAGGGTATGTGTACTCATAGAACAGGAAAAGAAAAATCTGAATATGAAGTATGTTTGCATGAGAAACTGTGTGTGTGTCTGTGTGTGTGTGTGTGTGTGTACATGTAATGAATTTTAAACCCCAGCCTCTCACAACGCGGTAGATTCCAAAGACTACCACGTCACAGGTCAGCTGAAGGTGAATTCGACCATAAACAAGGGCAACAACATTATTTTGTATTTGATGGTTATGTCATCATACGGTGTTGTCCCGGTAACCTGCTATGAGTCCCACAATTCACCGTGATTTTACCACGCCTGGGTTCAAATAGTATTTGTTTTGGATTCAAATCCTTTTCTGTGCTCGATTGATCTTGTCTGGTGCATTTGAGCCTGCAAGGAGGAGCAGGTGGGTGGTGTTTACACTTTTGGGGCCATTTCCATTTGTTCCAATGCACCAGGGAAACTTACTCAAATGCAGAAAAGTATTTGAATCCAAAACAAGTACTATTTGATTTGAGCCCAGGTCTGGCGTAAGCTAAGCTGTGCTACATTTGAGTGTGTGAGAGAGAGCGTGTGTGTGTGTGTGTGTGTATGTGTGTGTGCGTGTGCATGTGCGTGTGCGTGTGCGTGTGAGTGTGTGTACGTGTACGTGTACGTGTGTGTGAGTGAGTGAGTGTGTGTGTGTGTGTGTGTGTGTGTATGTGTGTGTGAGAGTGTGTGTGTGTGTGGGTGAGTGTGTGTGTGTGTGTGCGCGTGTGAGAGAGAGTGTGTGTGTCTGTGTGTGTGTGTGTGTGTGTGGATGTGTGTGAGTGAGTGTGTGTGTGTGTGTGTATGTGTTTGAGAGAGTATGTGCGTGTGTTTGAGAGAGTATGTGCGTGTGTTTGAGAGAGAGTGCGTGAGAGAGTGTGTGTGTGTGTGTGGGTGAGTGTGTGTGTGCGTGTGAGAGAGAGTGTGTGTGTCCGTGTGTGTGCATGTGTGTGAGTGAGTGTGTGTGTTTGAGAGAGTATGTGCGTGTGTTTGAGAGAGAGTGTGCGTGAGAGAGTGTGTGTGCGTGTGAGAGAGAGTGTGTGTGTCTGTGTGTGTGTGTGCGTGTGCATGTGTGTGAGTGAGTGTGTGTGTGAGAGAGAGTATGTGCGTGTGCGTGAGAGAGTGTGTGTGTGTGGGTGAGTGTGTGTGTGTGTGCGTGTGAGAGAGTGTGTGTGCGCGTGTGGGTGTGTGTGAGCACGTCTGTGTGAGTGTGTGAGAAACTGTGTGAGTGTGTGGGTGTGTGTACGTGTGTGTGTGTGCATGTGTATGTGCATGCCTGCGTGTATGTGTGTGTGTGTTTTGTTCAATGTCGTTTCCCCGCCTCCCTGCCCCTCCTCCAGGTGTCCTAGCAACCGTCGCCTGGTGAAGGTGGAAGAGGGCGGGCCCTCTCTCCCCGGCCGCTTCACCGTCTTGGTGAACTTATTCTCGGGTCACTACGACCCCATCTTCCTGCACTGCAGTCTGAGCGTGTGTGACCCCACGCAGGCTGCCTGCTCCCAGGTCAGTCCTTCCTCCTCCTAGGGTTGCCAGATTATGAATCTGGAAGGTCTGCTTTTCAGGGGACCGCTGCAGGTCCGGTTTGTGGTCCCGTCCAGACAATATAACGGCCAGTCGCACAAATGGATTTAAAGAGAAATAAAACATCTGTGATTTGGAATGGCTTTGCACTTGTGAACTCTGTCCTCCTGTGCTGGGCTGTTGCCAGAGGGGTGAAATGTGGTGACCTTGCCTTGGGGGGGGGGGCCCACAGCTAGACAGGGCCCCCCAGACATTCCAGTGGGACACGGGGCCCAGAGCAATATTCGATAACAGTATGTCATAACAGGTATGACATCAAATTACATAAAACTGTTATACTTTTATCGGCAAGCTTTATGACAGTAACATCTGTCATAACATTTGATGTGAACTGACATCGCACGTTATTCCCATCTTGGGACAGCTGTTATGTCATGTGTATAACAGTGTGATGTCAGCTTTATGGCGAGGGTTTCAAGTTACCGTATTCTTTCAGGGGCTCATGAACTCCTCGGTAAGTCCCTGCATTTATGTGAACAAATTCTGAATCTGGCTACCCTCGTTCCTCGTGTAGGGATCATCTTCCTCTGACAGAAAGAGCCTGTAAATACAGAAAGCAATTGCTCTATATATTACTGAGAAAAGACGGCAAGGATGGTGCAGTGGGTAGCACTGCCGCCTCACAGCAAGGAGGTCCTGGGTTCAAATCCCGGGGCCTCTCTGTGTGGAGTTTGCATGTTCTCCCCGTTTTCGTGTGGGTTTCCTCCGGGTATTCAAGTTTCCTCCCACAGTCCAAAGACATGTAGGTTAGGCTGATTGGAGAGTCTAAATTGCCCGTGGTTATGAGTGTGTGAGTGAATGGTGTGTATTCCTGCCTTTCGTCCAATATATGCTGGGATAGGCTCCAGCCCCCCTGCAAACCTGTTCAGGATAAACGGGTTAGGATAATGAATGAATGAATTACTGAGAAAATGGAAACTGCTAGCAGCAGCTAAATGGTCTTTCACCCAAATGTTGAAGTGAGATGTACCTCTCACATGGAGAACTTCACAACAAGTAAACGTTCAGCCACAATGTCGAATAAAGTTCATGAATTGGCATTAACTATTGCAGTTGTTAACATGAATTAGTTGATGTACAAATGCATTAATTAAGTATGACATTAATTACTTAAAGTATTTGTTAACTACTAACTACTGTATAAGTGAATATTTATTGCATTCGGAAAAAAAGGAGAAACTTACCATTGACAAATTCACTTTTTTTTCTCGTCACAATTTGAATTGGCATGAACAAATGTAGTTGTTTACATGGAGTAATTATGTACAAATACTTAAACAAAGCTGTACAGATTAACTTCTCAGTGGTTAGTTGGTTAACGACTACATTATTACATTCCGATTCATGTAACTTTATTGTCCAGGGTTACCAAGCTTTGGTTAATTTCGTTATTCTCTCTTCACAGTCCTGCAGGTCCAGGCTGTCCCGGTCTGTTGCCCTCGACGATCCCCTGACCATCGGACCCATCTCCTGTAAGCCTCGGCACAGAATCACGGGTTTACGTCACCTGCATACAAACCTCCACATGAGTTTTATAGAGATGGCCTTACCAGGCACTTTACTGTTCAGCCTGTTATTGATCTATTGTCTTCTGGGCTTTGGAAACGCAGCCAGGGCGACAGAGAATGGAATTAGACTGACCTGGGATCAGACTTGAGGTTCAGTTGTGCTGAAAAGGTGCTCATCTGGGCCAGGGGCTGCTACATTCAGTACTTTGGGCCAGTGTTTGGGCTGTGTTTGTGCTTGAAATTAGAGTGACTGTAGGATGTACTTTGGTTAGTATTGTTGGTGGATAAGTATTTCTCCTGCAGTTTCTCTTGATACTATTTTTCCTAGACTCCAAGAAACAATTTTGGTTGAGGCTGGAGCATGTTTTTTTTTCTTCTGAAAACAAGAATGTTTTCTGGATTTATTTATATATATATTTTTTTTTTTATTGATTGATTGATTGATTGACCAATCAATTGATTTACATGGGGGAGAGAAAGTCTGACTTGTGTGTGCCTCCTGCTTTGGATCTCTCTACACTCCACTCCCCAAATATCGAGTGAGCTCAATCACAGTGAACTCTTTGGAGTGTTCCCAGTGAAACACGGGTAACAGTCAGTTTTTACCTTTCAGGGAAGAAGGTGACCGAGAGCACACCTTAGCATTCGCAGGTGAGCGCTAACACTTTATCACACACTCACAATATTAGCACAGGCTATTATTGACGTTAGCATGTCATGACCCGTCGGTTTAGTCAATAATCCCTGTAACGGTCACCAACAGTGGAGCCATACTACAGTATATGGTTTACTAACACAGGGAGGTGCAACTCCATTCCTGCAGGGCAGGAGTGTGTCCTGGGTTTTGTTCCTGCCAGTTAGTCTGGCTCCATTTTCTAAACACATTTACCTTCATACGCCAGCGCTGGTTCTTTCTGTACATCAGACCGCAGTAAAAATACTTTCAGCAAGGACACGCATGCAATATGCAGCTGTAGCTCATGACTTTGTGAATGCTATAAATGTATATCGTATCAAACTAACGACTGGGTGGAGTTTGGTATAATGGCTGAGGAACAGGCCCGCAGCACCGAGCGTCTGGGCTCAAATCAGAGCCAGTCGTCGAGATAAACACTCTTTCATCTATTTCTTCACACATATTTAATCCTTCTTACCTTTACTTTACACCTGGCCAGCCAGTGGAGGATGGGCTCCCGCTCTATAGTCGGGTTCCTTCTGGGGAGTTGTTTCTCGGAGTGTTTATTTTATTTGATTATTATTATTATTATTTGTTTTACCTCATATAGCCTACTTGCTATTTTGGGGTTCTGGTATAGTATTTTCCTTTTTTAGCCTGTCTATTACTCTCTAAAGCATCTTTGTGACAGTTTGCTGTCAAAAAACACTGGGCAAATAACATTAAATTAAATTGCTAATTTATAATAATTATTAATAGGCCACACAATACAGGTTTAGAATGTAGATTTTCTTTAAAGGCAGTTAAGTTGTGTTTTGATTCTTCTGGCTCCAGTTCACAAATGCCAACTACACTTCAGCTTTTTCTTAATTGTAGGGTTACTTCTTCTTGATGTGTATAAATGCTTTTATTGTTTTCAGGAGCATCAAATGAATACGTCCCCATCTGTGTGCTGTTCCCCGGGCCTCTGCCTTTCTGCCTGCTTTGATTGGACACTTGGGTTTCAGTCCCTGCATCTGATTCCTCGTTCCCCTTTATCCTCCCTGTTCTGATTGGTCACATGCCTGTCCTTATATGGCATTGTCCAGGTCTGATTGGTCACAGCAAAGTGCCAGGGTGTAGTTGCCATCCACAGAGATCATACACACAGTGGTTGATATAGTGCCCTTTAAATGTTCTGTTTTATAAACTAATTTGTCATACTCTCTGAAAGCACACATAGGGAGGGTCTGCTTGACTTCTGAAATGAAGGCGTTTCATCAATATCCACAATTTATAATCACAAGACAAGTATTCAGGGAACCGAATGAAATAGTTTCAGTCTGCATAAAACACCAGTTAAAAAAACAGTCCTTCAGATCTGCTGATACTACATGTCAAAAAAAAGTGAACTCCTTCAGAAGTCCAACTGAACAACACCCCCGAAGAGACCACTGAACTGTACAAATGTATTCTGAATGATGCTTTTTAATAAATGTCTGACAGCAGATAAATGTGTTTGGACATCATGTCTGAGGTAGCCGATGGGCTAGGCAGGATAGCCAGCTTCTGACGATGTCTCCAGCAGGTGTCTGAAACTCCAGCCAGCAGTCTGTGCATTATTTAGGAGATCTAATTCTAATTTACTGTTAACCGTTGTAGGACTCCCTATTGTCTCTCTTACCTCTATTTGTCCTGACGTAGATGCACTCTGTGGCAACCAGAGCGGGAATCTGGGAGATGTGCATATAATTGAGTGAGACACAAGACCGTTGCAGTTTTAAACATTCAAGGGCGCGTTTATTCACAAAAACGAGGCCTTATCCATTCAGAAAAGTGCTCTCTTTTTGCCCAGTCTGAGTTGTACATTGTATATCGTTTTTTGTTTTTTTTTTGCTGCTGGCTGCTTGTCAGATTTTGTTCTTTTCGTTCCCCTTGTCCGTCTCCCCCCATTTTATAAAACCGACAAAATAAAGAAAAAAATAAATGAGAAGTATTAGGCGATTACCTCTAGGCTAGTAACTCGCTGAACGATGGGTGGGGTGGGGTGGGTCGTTGAAGTGAATGCACGCGCCAGACTGACTGCCCGTACAGCAGTTGCTAGGGGATAAAGTAAACGTTCGTATTTCTGCTAACAATTAAATATAAGTATCGGCATATGGCCAATCGTCGCTGTGTTTTACTCATTTTTACTTGTTTACAGACACGGGATTGGATGTCTAAACGTAAAGAGGAAAAACAGAATGGCACTAGAAGAATCCGGTTTTATTTGAAATCCTGTTCCGAGCAATTGTTGCTGTGTTTCTAGTGTGGGGAGGCCATACGTTGCCATAGACTGTCAATTGCCACCCAGCTCATTTGCATAGCTCATAACTCAAAAACTAGAAATTGTTTCAAAATGAAAGGGGGTATACATTTGTTAGCAGGACCCATATCTTTAATATGAAACAGTCCTTTCTGCAAAATCCTGTTCCGAGCAATTGTTGCTGTGTTTCTAGTGTGGGGAGGCCATACGTTGCTATTCACTGTCAATTGCCACCCAGCTCATTTGCATAGCTCATAACTCAAAAACTAGAAATTGTTTCAAAATCAAAGGGGGTATACATTTGTTAGCAGGACCCATATCTTTAATATGAAACAGTCCTTTCTGCAAAATCCTGTTCCGAGCAATTGTTGCTGTGTTTCTAGTGTGGGGAGGCCATACGTTGCCATAGACTGTCAGTTGCCACCCAACTCATTTGCATAGCTCATAACTCAAAAACTAGAAATTGTTTCAAAATGAAAGGGGGTATACATTTGTTAGCTGGACCCTTATCTCTAATATTCTATAGTCCTTTCTGAAAAATCCTGTTCACAGCAATTGTTGCTGTGTGTCAGGTGCAAGGTGGGCATTCATTGCTATAGACTGTCAATTCACATGCTGCTCATTATAAACCTATATACCCAGGGATAAACCCAAACCATGCAACTTTACAATGAAATTAAAGTCAAATCAACTTTATTTGTGTTGCACATTTCACGCTATATTTGTCAGTACATGCTTTAGAGCAGTGCTTCTCAACCAGGAATTTATTAATTGATTTATTTAATTTAGGGCATTTTTGGTGGTATGATTGGTTCAGTTATTAAATTAGTTGTTTCAGTTTCTGGTTACAACAAAAACCTTCCGGCAAGACTAGAGTTGAGAAACACAGCTTTAGCGCAAGCCCCAGCCTTTCCCCCCACAAAAGCAAGCCTAGGGCAACAGTGGCAAGGAAAAACTTCCAAGGTGGAGAAGGAAGAAACCTTGGGAGGAACCAGACTTAAGTGGGGGGCCCATTCTCCTCTGGCTGGCTTACAGGTGACAATGATGGTCAGATAAAACAATTAACAATTAATTATGAACAATTTGTTCATGTGATGGGTTTTGAATGTGTGTGAGATTGGCAGGGTGCAGATGAAGGAGGTGGCGGTCCTGGGGCAGTATGTGGGGGGTGTCTCAGCGCTGCAGTATGATTGTGATGAAGACAAGGGGGAAAAATTGACAATATGGCAGTGGGAAGTAAGTAGGGACACAAATGGGACTTGGAAACAAACCGAGGCCTTAATTGTAAGGAGGATTTACTGTTGGGCTAATTCTAATGAGTATTTAATTTTAAGTTAAGTCATCCAGGACAACCTTTCGCATTTTACTTGGACTGCAATTTAACTGATTACTATCAAGTATTATACTTTTTGAAAACACAAACGTAAAGTCCAAAGCTGCTCCCATCTAACTGACCTGGAAAGGAAGGACATTGGTGAGCATATTCAAAAACCAAATTTACTGGATGTAGTTTTCCTGTAATGCCAAAATACTGTAAAGATAAATAGAGTGAGAGACGGTCAAGAACTGCTAATAAAGATGAGTTGTGGTGCTTCAGTGAATCCATTAATATTGCTTTAAAAAATATTTTTCCCTCTAATATCCTGCAATGTTCCATTGTAATATGAATCATGGTCCAATGTAACAAATCTAAATTCACTGGAACAAGGACAAATTTAAATCTCCACCAATTTCTTTTTAAATTTGGTAAATTTGGCAAGACCTCAATTGTCTTGCAGTACAAACTATACAGTTCCTGGCTAACAAATAGTTGCAGTAGAGGGGACTGCAAGAATTATTTTTTTGGGTACTGTTCTGATTAAAAATGACAGGTATGTGTTTATAATGGAATCATTTAGCCAATTGTTTCCAGGATTTCACAGAAAGGACTGTAGAATGTTAAAGATATGGGTATATAGAGTAAATGTATACCCCCTTTCATTTTGAAATAATTTATAGTTTTTGAGTTATCAGCTATGCAAATGAGCTGCTTGTGAATTGACAGTCAATAGCAATGTATTACATTATTGGCATTTAGCAGACGCTCTTATCCAGAGCGACGTACAACAAAGTGCAAACCCATAACCAGGGATAAGTTCGCTGAAAGACCCTAGAGGGAGGTACAATTTCAACTGCTACCTGTACAACAAAGATAAAGACGAGGGCCTTTTATTTTTATTTTATTATTTTTTTTTTTTTGAGAACAAATTAACAAACAAACAGAGCAAAAGTGACCAAAGTGAACTATCCAAGCACTGCTTACCTAGCCAACTAAAAATACCGATACACAAAGCACATCACAGAGACAACAATTAAGGTTCACAGGGAGGTAGGGAGGGACGGGAGAGGTGCTGCTTGAAGAGGTGCGTCTTCAGCTTGCGCTTGAAGGTGGGGAGAGATTCTACAGTTCTGACCTCAACGGGGAGTTCGTTCCACCACCGTGGAGCCAGAACAGACAGTAGTCGTGAGCGTGAGGTGGAGGTTCGGAGAGGGGGAAATGCCAAGCGGCCTGTGGAGGCTGAACGAAGAGGTCTGGCAGGGGTGTAGGGTCTGATGATTTTTTGTAGATAAGCTGGGGAAGACCCTTTAACTGCTTGGAAGGCTAGCACCAATGTTTTGAATTAGATGCGAGCCATGACAGTGGAGGGAAGTAAGCAGGGGGGTGACGTGTGAGTATTTGGGAAGGTTGAAGACCAGACGAGCTGCTGCATTCTGGATGAGTTGGAGGGGTCTGATGGCAGACGCTGGGAGGCCAGCCAAGAGGGAATTGCAGTAGTCCAGGCGGGACAGAACCATCGCTTGGACCAGGAGCTGGGTCGAGTAGGGGGTGAGAAAGGGGCGGATTCTCCGTATGTTGTATAGGAAGAACCTGCAAGACCGGGTCACCGCTGCAATGTTCTCGGAAAGGGACAGTCTGCTGTCCATCACCACGCCGAGGTTCCTTGCACTGGGTGACGGCGTGAGTGTGGTATCCCCGAGGGAAATGGAGAGATCCAGATGGGGAGAGGTTTTAGCAGGGATGAATATCATTTCAGTCTTGCCTGGGTTGAGCTTTAGATGGTGGTTGTCCATCCAGCTCTGGATGTCAATCAGGCAAGCAGAGATACGGGCTGAAACCTGCGTATCAGACGGCGGGAACGAGACGAAGAGTTAGGTATCGTCCGCGTAGCAGTGGTAGGATAGCCCATGTGCAGTGATCACAGGGCCAAGGGAGCGAGTGTAAAGAGAAAAAAGAAGCGGGCCGAGGACTGAGCCCTGGGGAACTCCTGTGGCGAGGGGCCAAGGTGTCGATACCGAACCAGCTCAGGCAACCTGGAAGGAGCGACCAGAGAGGTAGGACTCAATCCAGTCCAGGGCTGTGCCACAGATGCCCGTTGCTGAGAGGGCAGATAGGAGGATGGAGTGATCCACAGTGTCGAAGGCAGCAGAGAGATCTAGGAGAATGAGGACAGAGGAGAGGGAGGCTGCTCGTGCGGCATGGAGTGACTCACTGACGGAGAGCAGCGCGGTCTCTGTCGAGTGGCCCGATCTGAAGCCAGACTGATGGGGGTCTAGCACGTATGGCCACCCCACACTAGAAACACAGCAACAATTGCTCGGACCAGGATTTCACAGAAAGGACTGTAGAATATTAAAGATAAGGGTATATAGAGTAAATGTATACCCCCTTTCATTTTGAAACAATTCATAGTTTTTGAGTTATCAGCTATGCAAATGAGCTGGGTGGCAATTGACAGTCTATGGCAACGTATGGCCTCCCCACACTAGAAACACAGCAACAATTGCTCGGAACAGGATTTTGCAGAAAGGACTGTTTAATATTAAAGATAAGGGTCCAGCTAACAAATGTATACCCCCTTTCATTTTGAAACAATTTCTAGTTTTTGAGTTATGAGCTATGCAAATGAGCTGCTTGTGAATTGACAGTCAATGGCATTGCATGCCCTTACCACACTAAATACAGCAACAATTGCTCGGAACATGATTTTAGATAATAAATGTATAATTTTATATATATTATACATAGATTTAATGTATGCCCCTTCATATTTGGCAACTTTTTTTTCAAACAGTAAGCAGGTATGCAAATGAGGAGTTATTGAACCGACAGGGTCAAGCAATTTATGCTTGGCCTACAATATAGTCACTAGTCAAATAGCAAGCTAGTTGCTTGCTGACTTTTGTAAGTTCTATCAGCAATGAATTTAAACAATGGTAATTATGTGAGGAAGCGCAGCAAACGCGGTAACTATGTTCTCATTATTTAACGTTACTCAGCAGCTCTTATTTTGACGGAAAATCACAGGAAGTTGAAACCGGAACTTCTGTACAGTAAGTCTAATTGTTGCCAACTTCACGGAGCTCACTATCCGTTTATTCAAAGAAGAGATCGCTGCCGTGGATCATTTTAAATGCAGGATTGAAGGTAAAGCGGCGGACAAATATTAAACAAGATGGCAAGATAAAGTGGGTAACGTATATAGGGCACTTTGAATAAGATATCTAAATAAATTAAACCAAATCGACGGGGTAGTTCAGACTGGTTGGGGTGTTAATGTAGACAGTTCTAACAAATAGCATTTCAGGAACGATATTTAGCGATTGTGTCGACAATATAGATATAGTTTTTAAAATATTTGTATATCCCATTACGAAAACATAAAATCAGTCAAACTATGTGTTGTAGGCCTAGTGTTTACTGAGTGGGAATTTTAGTGTGGTCGCGATAGCCGCCTTTGACTGTGATGAAAAACGATGACCATCGATTTTAAACATTGTTAAAACGATAGTTTCACTGGTATCAAACTTGTTATTTAGCTAATTGAATTGAAGTGAATTTAAAAAGCATGCTAGGGCCTTCACTCATTTTGTCTTTAATGAAGGTGGTTGGCCAAAGTAGGCTATTGCTTTTCGGATTTTTTACAATTATTATTATTTTATTATTCATTCGCATTGGCCTGCTATATTAAATTCAGTCGTTCAGAATATTCAGGTGAAATATTGGGTGATTATGTCCAGCAGAGACGGTAACGTTAGATAACGGGACATGTCAGGCAACAGAACACGTTTCTGCAGCGCTAGAAGTAACTGTACAACCTTTGAATTATATTCTGCCTGACAATAGTCGGTTCTCGCTTCTGATTGGTCCATATAAATCTCGAGCATCGCGGAAAAGTCGTTTCAGGCGTCGGCGAAACTGCGCTGGAAGTCGCTTGTTCTGCTAATGAAACAGTTGAAAGGTAATGCAGTTTTTATATTGGCCTAAAATAATAAAAATAGACTGAACTGAATTTAATACATTTGTGTGAACAGGTGGCTTAGAGATAGATAGGAAGGTTTGCTTTTCATGGCCAGATGGGTCTCTTCCAGTTGTGAGCATAGCAATCTAGGGTGCCCACAAACAACACGGAAGTGCCGCTACGTAGGGAGGACAACCGAAAAATGTATTTCCGGAAATCAGCATGAATGTTATGATTATTATCTCAGTTTAACCTTAAATTAACGTGTGGTGGACAATAATTCTGCTTAGGTTGAATCTTAATGTGACAAAATGACTGTTTTTGTGGCTTTTAAGCGCTCATTTTACCAGCATTCCATCGATGTTAAATGCTGGACCCCGACGGCACCGAAAAACAGGCAGATTTCACTGCCATTCCATTCTTTACGTATATGGAGCTCGAAAATGGTGACACAACAATAGCTTTTGCTGGTTTACTTCACGCGCTCATACATGGCAGTTGGTGGCAGTTCGAACTGTCAAAAGTGTGACTGGAGCCAGGTCAATATTTTTGCTGGGTACTCGGTATGTCCAGCCTTATAAGTCCAAAGTCCCTGGTTACTTTTTCATAGTTTCAATGGATTTTGACAATTCATGGGTACCAAAGACGTCACTTCCGGAATGCCCGCCGCCATATTTGTGTCCGACTGACACTTTTGGACCGTCACGGCAGCGAATACAGCGCATCTAAGCGAGACAGAAAGAAAGCGATATTTGGAAAAAACGGCGATTATTGGTTGTGATCCTTATTTATTACCTTTAACTTTATTTTGTCCCTTAAAATCTGCGAAGCGTCTGCCCCAACTTACTTTCCCCGACATCTACATTTATCTGATACATAATCCATCCCCATACACCGGAGACAGCCTTAAGGCTTTCAAGAGTACGGATGCCTATCAATACTCAGTTGCAGGATGGGTCATTTGTATTTTATTTATTTATCCAGAAAGGTCCCATTGAGATACGAGATCTCACATTCACACAGTTACACACATTCACACATATGGTCATTTTAGAGTCACCAATTAACCTAAGTAATTCAACAACAATCATCAACCGTGTTATTTTGGTGGTGGTTAAGTCTAGAGTGATAGTGATTGCTTCGGCTTCGTGCGTTTCATTTACATGTGGCTATTAACGTTAGACTTTACACAGTTCTCGGTCGCTCTGATCAGAAATGCAGGACAACCAGCCGCGGGTCTGAAACTAGGCATAGCCTAGTCTACTACGTAATTGCGCCTCCTTGAGTTTGTTTAAAATAATGACATCGCTCCCATTATTTAACCAAGTAACATTGTCAACAAAATGTGGAACAATATTTTTTATCTTGTGACTAACTGGCTGACCACTAACATCCCTAAATTATAATAAAGTGCTGCATTTTTCACTTAACAGGTCAATCATTCCCAGGCTCTGAACACAAAAGCAACATGTCCATGGATAGTGGTGCAGGAGATCGGGACAGTGGTGATGGCACATTGCACATGTATGGCAGGGTTTCATTTATTAAATAAATAAATAAATAATAAAGGGTTTCACCATTTATTTCGCCAATCTAACTCCTTTGGGATCGAATAGAATTGTAGTCCAGGGTTTCTCTGACGACTGTTGTCACAGCCAACAGCACAACATATCCCGGGCATATTTTATCAACTTTATCGTGGATCTTCCTTCGTTTTCTCTGGTCGTTTTGGTTGTGGCGCGCAGCTGAGACCGGACACAAAGATGGCGGCGGTAAAACACAGTGACGTCACATGGTACCCATGACAGACTTCAATCATGTTAACGCTCTCGAGCGTGCGTCAAAGTTTAGGTAGCAAATAACAGTGCTGTATCCTTCTGACGTCATTTACATAGCTACAGAACTGTCCGATCACGCCGAATCACTGATAGAAACAAGATGAATTAATGACAATTCAGAAAATGTATAACTTTTAAAGATTTAAATAAATCCTATGGTGGGACTTTTGCCATTTATGGACGGTACGACAGAAAATTCCGGTGCCATCGAACTTAATCGAATGCTTTTATTTATATCGTTCGAATGACCAAGTGCCGTTAAAAAGCAAATTGTATGGCTTTGTGCTATTCGCGTATGCTAGCTACATCATGCTAATATCGTACAGGGACCAGTAAAGGCTTAGAACACACTAGCACTTAGTTATTGTAAGTTTGATCATCTCTACTGTAAAGTAAAAAAGTGGACAACTTGTAGTACAAGGCACGGAACCCAAAATTCCAGTTAACTTGTGCTAGTTCATATAAAGTGATCTTAATCTTAAAAGAATGAAAATTCTATGAAATCATGAGTTGCGGTTATTTCTTAGTAATGTTTAACGTATTAAAATACCTACACTAAAATGTCTACGCTGTTCAATCTAGACTGTAAATGCATACTATGGTAATGCAGTTATGTTTACCATACCACAATTCTTTCGTCGCCTAATCTGTGTTTGCAGTGTTACTGTCTTCCTGTTCAATTTCCCTGACTGTAAAACTACAAGATTATCTTTAGGCTATTTTATTTTACTGTATTACATTGTATGTTGGACAGCGATGTTACATCGTGGTTTTCAGACACAAAGCAACAAGACTGAATATTTTTATGCTACAACAAACTTTGTCTTAACCTGTAGAAATGGTGGTTGTGATAGCGTTTCATGGGCTTCTAAGAAGACAGCCTATCCTATGAACCACAAATATGTTTTCAATTTAAAAAGAATTAGTCATTACTTTTTGTTTCATTTTTTAGAGAAATTCATTTGAATTACTAAATCACATGAAGTTGTTTGTATGAATGCTACCGAAAGCTTTTTCATCTAGTCTTTGACTTCTCATTCAAATTAAGCGCTTTCTCTTTGAATCTTGCAATGCTATCAATGTAAATATGATCTAGAAATAATATAAATGTCAGACACCGAAGACGATTGGCTCAAAGAAACAGGAGTAATTATTTTGCCGTGGTTCATGTTTGGGTCATTGTCCATTGTTTTCTTTTAAAAGACCAGGAATATCTGCGTTTATAGAACGCAGTACATTCCTTTTCCTGTGTTTTGGCTCTCTTTCTCTGTGTGAAAAACACAGAATTTTCTGTTAACGCAACCTCTGAATCATCACCAAAATAGCATTGCCCTGCTCGGTCTTGACTGACAGACCCCAAGCAGCAGCTCTCCTCCCACTTTGGTACATGGCAAGTCAAAAAATTACCCAACAGGTTAAATCCAAATCTGAATCCATGAATATACCACTTTGACATAGTTTGCAACAAGCTGGAAAATCGATCCCGTAGTCATACCGTTTTTCAATCCATATTGAGTGATGAATGCCAATAAGTAAATATTTATGTCAAATGCAGGACAAATTATTGATTCAAGATAATACACTACAAGATTCATAATTTGAAAGAATACAAGTAATTGTGCATGAATAAAATAAAATAAAATGTTCACCTTTTTTGACAAGTTATCTTTTGTTGACAAGTTGATTTTAGCTAGACGGGATCAAATCAGGTGTTATGGTTACAGGAAAATGTTTCAATTGGATCTATTAACAAGTTTGTTCGCTTTGAGGTCATCGACAACAGTGTATTCTGTGTTGTACATTGCCTGTTATTTACGCATTCCAGAGGGATGCTTTAGGTTGAGGCAGACCTGGCCATTACTGGCTGATTTGTTGCACTTTGCCTCAATGATGCATTGATTGTTTAAGGCATTGTTTAAACATTTCAGCCCTTTTATGTTGTGTTCAGGAACTAAGGGGAAGAATAAGGCTGTGCTTTTTCCGGTCCGCCATTGGTAGAAGACCTCAAGATGAAAATGAGCCAATCTTTGGAGGAAGAAGAGACCACGACCTCTGAAAGCAGCCTCATTTCGGGGAAAGAGGCCGAAAAGGAAACATCTGATGAAGCTGCAGGCCCTGTGAACATGAGGTAAGAGACAGATGTGTGTATGCTGTACATGCTCTCAGGCCCTGTGAACATGAGGTAAGACACAGATGTGTGTATACTGTACATGCTCTCAGGCCCTGTGAACATGAGGTAAGAGACAGATGTGTGTATACTGTACATGCTCTCAGGCCCTGTGAACATGAGGTAAGAGACAGATGTGTGTATACTGTATATGCTCTCAGGCCCTGTGGACATGAGGTAAGACACAGATGTGTGTATACTGTATATGCTCTCAGGCCCTGTGAACATGAGGTAAGAGACAGATGTGTGTATACTGTATATACTCTCAGGCCCTGTGAACATGAGGTAAGAGACAGATGTGTGTATACTGTATATGCTCTCAGGCCCTGTGAACAAGAGGTAAGAGACAGATGTGTGTATACTGTACATGCTCTCAGGCCCTGTGAACATGAGGTAAGACACAGATGTGTTTATACTGTACATGCTCTCAGGCCCTGTGAACATGAGGTAAGACACAGATGTGTGTATACTGTACATGCTCTCAGGCCCTGTGAACATGAGGTAAGACACAAATGTGTGTATACTGTACATGCTCTCAGGCCCTGTGAACATGAGGTAAGAGACAGATGTGTGTATACTGTACATGCTCTCAGGCCCTGTGAACATGAGGTAAGAGACAGATGTGTGTATACTGTACATGCTCTCAGGCCCTGTGAACATGAGGTAAGACACAGATGTGTGTATACTGTACATGCTCTCATTGGGCCTCGTGTATTGTTGTATTCTTGTCTTAAATTTCTCTCCGTACAATGGGCTCTTACAAGTGTGCCGTCAGATTCAACAAATTGTCATAACTTCAGAAAGCTGTCCTAAATGTGAAATGAATGTCCAAGTAATGAGAAAAAATACTAATGCTGTTATTAGAGTATCAAATGATGCTCATGCCATCACTGAGATTAAGAATGGGTTGAACTGTCTTCAGTCCAATTAAAATATTTTACATGGCTGCAATTAAGAAGTGAAATGTCACTACCAATAAGCTGGCCATCACCATGAGTACCTTGAGAAAGACGCATCCCAGCTTCACTATTTTACAGTACAAATGCGGACGTAAAATACAGTACAAAATGCACTCCCCCAGGGGATCGAACAGTGACATTTCACAGGTTGTATTTTGCATGTGATATACAGTGGTGTGAAAAGGTGTTTGCCCCCTTCCTGATTTCTCATTTGTTTTGCATGTTTGTCACACTTAAATGTTTCAGATCATCAAACAAATTTAAATACTAGTCAAAGACAACTCAAGTAAACACAAAATGCAGTTTTTAAATGAAGGTTTTTATTATTAAGGGAGAAAAAAAAATCCAAACCTACATGACCCTGTGTGGAAAAAGTGATTGCCCCCCAAACCTAATTACTGGTTGGGCCACCCGTAGCAGCAACAACTGCAATCAAGCGTTTGCGATAACTTGCAATGAGTCTCTTACAGCGCTGTGGAGGAATTTTGGCCCACTCATCTTTGCATAATTGTAATTCAGCCACATTGGAGGGTTTTCGAGCATGAACCGCCTTTTTAAGGTCATGCCACAGCATCTCAATAGGATTCAGGTCAGGACTTTGACTAGGCCACTCCAAAGTCTTCATTTTGTTTTTCTTCAGCCATTCAGAGGTGGACTTGCTGGTGTGTTTTGGATCATTGTCCTGCTGCAGAACCCAAGTTCGTTTCAGCTTGAGGTCATGAACAGATGGCCGGACATTCTCCTTCAGGATTTTTTGGTAGACAGCAGAATTCATGGTTCCATTTATCACAGCAAGTCTTCCAGGTCCTGAAGCAGCAAAACAGCCCCAGACCATCACACTACCACCACCATATTTTACTGTTGGTATGATGTTCTTTTTCTGAAATGCGGTGTTACTTTTACGCCAGATGTAATGGGACACACACCTGAACAAAAGTTCAACTTTTGTCTCGTCAGACCACAGCGTATTTTCCCAAAAGTCTTGGGGAACATCAAGATGTTTTCTGGCAAAATTGAGACAAGCCTTAATGTTCTTTTTGCTCAGCAGTGGTTTTTGTCTTGGAACTCTGCCATGCAGGCCATTTTTGCCCAGTCACTTTCTTATGGTGGAGTCATGAACACTGACCTTAACTGAGGCAAGTGAGGCATGCAGTTCTTTGGATGTTGTTGTGGGGTCTTTTGTGACCTCTTGGTTGAGTCGTCGCTGCGCTCTTGGGGTAATTTTGGTCGGCCGGCCACTCCTGGGAAGGTTCACCACTGTTCCATGTTTTGGCCATCTGTGGATAATGGCTCTCACTGTGGTTCGCTGGAGTCCCAAAGCTTTAGAAATGGCTTTATAACCTTTTCCAGACTGATAGATCTCAATTACTTTCTTTCGCATTTGTTCCTGAATTTCTTTAGATCTCGGCATGATGTCTAGCTTTTGAGGATCATTTGGTCTACTTCACTTTGTCAGGCAGGTCCTATTTAAGTGATTTCTTGATTGAGAACAGGTGTGGCAGTAATGAGGCCTGGGTGTGGCTAGAGAAATTGGACTCAGGTTTGATAAACCACAGTTAAGTTATATTTTAACGGGGGGGGGGGGGGGGCAATCACTTTTTCAATCACGGCCATGTAGGTTTGGATTTTTTTTCTCCCATAATAATAAAAACCTTCATTTAAAAACTGCATTTTGTGTTTACTTGTGTTGTCTTTGACTAATATTTAAATTTGTTTGATGATCTGAAACATTTAAGTGTGACAAACATGCAAAAAAATAAGAAATCAGGAAGGGGGCAAACACCTTTTCACACCACTGTAATTTGGACATCAGTGGAATTGGAAAGGGAAGGTGCTTTAATGCTTAGCCTACATGTGTAGGCTACAGTCTATTGCTCCTATGATGTTTGGTAATCCAATGGTGGTATGGAAGTCACTCTTAATTTGCAGTGTAGGGAAATTTGACGTATCTGGTCTGATGAGGGCTTTGATGAACAAAGGAAGCGCATGAATCATCTGATCGGTCAGATTAACACAAAATCAGTGACAAAAAGGGTTTTTTGTATCGGTGTACTAATGGCAGGCTAAGTGTACATGAGTCGTACGACAGGTTGGGACCACTTGTAAACGTTTCTTGTACCAAAGAAAAAGTTCTAAATAAAAATAGAAAATTGGTGAATAGGTCTCGTTTGAACGTTTTAAGAACAAATATCCGTAGTTCCGTGGTTCTTGCATGAGGCGCATTGTGTGTACATATGTAGACATACATTCAGGTGTGCCTACATGTGCAACTTGATGATGATTATGATTGATTATTATCATTCAAGAGCAATTATTATTCATATATACTAATGTAAAAATACCAAATAAAGCCTGCTATTTTGCATTTTGTATATTTGATGCCTAAGTTGTACCCCTGTTGGGACAATTTATTTATCAAATTCAGTACAAATGATTAATTCAACATAATACATTATATAATGTATAGCTTCATACCTAGTGTAGTTGTTTTTGTCACTTTGAGGTAATAAAAACTGTTCTGTGATGTGTGCTTGATGTTCTAAACATAATTTCAAAAACTCAGAGAAAGTATTTTTCATTAAAGAGGTGTTTATTGACTCTTTGGGCAGCATTTAGAAACCCTTATATTTTGTCAGTTTGTGTGCTCCTTCCAGGCTGGGGAGATCTGGCTCACCTGTGCCCAGTGTTCAGACAATGCAGACACACCGTTCCAAGGATGAGCCACCAAACTTCAGCAAGGAGATGGAGCCCATGGGACCAAGGTGAGGTGACTATACCTGGTCTACAGTTTGATGAGGCTCTGCTTAACTAAAAATACAACTGAAGTTTAATAAAGTATCACAAATACTATATGTACTATATTTGCTGATGAGATACTTCACAATATATACCCTATATGCACAGGCTACAGAATTGTCCTATGAATTGAGGATGACTTTTTGCAACTAGTAGGTGTCCTCAGTTATATCTCTAAATGCATAAATATTTCATAATAAGAATTTTCTCTCTCCAGAGACCAGACTAGCCTGGTAGAAACCCATTTGCGCCCACAGTGCAGAAAGAGGGTTGGCTCTCCATCCAGCTCTGGAGACACAGTCTGTGATGTCTGCTCTGAGGGACGGGCTAGAGCTGTGAAGTCCAGAGCTGTGAAGTTCTGTCAGACTTGCTCTGCGTACTACTGTGAGACACACATCAGAGAACATTACACTGCAGAGGAACTGCAGAGACATAAACTAGATGACATTACTGATGCCTGCCAGCAGGAGGAGACAAAGGTAAGAGGCCTCACTTATTCCTCTGTAGGTTTCTGTACCTGTCATATATTCACAAATTCACTTGGCCTGTAGATTGTGTACATGCCCATTCACTGCTCTTTGCCAGTGATGTTCATGTAACAATAGTTGAGTGGTCACTGTTTCTACATTGTCCTGCAGCAACAAGTGGGAAATTCTCAATATCGGCACCAAAATGGTTGGAGACAAGAAGGGAGTAAGTACTGTCTGCTATTATTAATTTTAAAAATGATTAATACAATTTGAGCACAGAATTCTCACCTTATAATAACCAGGCAGATATAGCCAAGAAGAAATTATTCATATTTGACAGGAGTTCAGTACTTACACACAAAAAGGTGGATAAGCATGCACTAATGATGATGTTGGCGGTTCTCACTTTTTACACCTTGCAATCTCACCTTTTATTTGCGTTTGTGTGATAATCAATGCCCACATGCAGTTTCATTGGCTTACTGCAGCTATAATGTTTAACGTAGCAATGTTTATATAACATTAATGAGATCTTCGTAAGTACAACTATATATTAAGTTCCAAGCAAATTTATGAAAATTTGAGAAAGTAGACATTTTACATTTTTTCACAAAATTCAAAATGGCGGAAAATCTACTCCAGCACATCTTTTTGTTCATCGGAAGCCAAGGAATCTGGGGGAAAGAATTATGACACTAGCCCAAATGATTGAAAAGTTATTGGCCAAACCGTGTTGGGGATTGGTATACTGCCACCGTGAGGCTAATTAGGGTAAGACCTGCCAAGTGTCCGCACTGGACTCAAATTTTGTCAAAACCGACCCGGTTAGTTCTGCAACAATGTGATACAGACTAAGATCAGCCTGTACCACAGTGATGGAAAGAGGAATAGCTCATGATCTAGAGTACCCCCCCCCCCCCCCCCCCCCCCCCATCTGTGAAACATGGTGTATGTCGTGTTATGGCACATGACTGGGACCGGCAAGGTCGGTGGTTCAAATCCCGGTGTAGCCACAATAAGATCCGCACAGCCATTGGGTCCTTGAGCAAGGCCCTTAACCCTGCATTGCTCCAGGGGAGGATTGTCTCCTGCTTAGTCTAATCAACTGTACGTCGCTCTGGATAAGAGCGTCTGCCAAATGCCACTAATGTAATGTAATGTTATGGCTTGGCATGTATGGCTGCCACTGGAACTTACTCACTTCTGTTCATTGATGATGTCACTGCAGTATGAATGTATGAGTATGAATTCATCAAAGTATGAATCTTGTCTGCTCAGATCCAAGCAAATTCATCAAACTGGTTGGACGACACTTCATCATGCATGATCCAAAACATACATCCAAGGCAACCAATGAGTTCCTTTTTCAGGCCAAAAAGTAGAATGTTCTTGACTGGCCAAGTTGAAACAACAAATAGCCCCTAAGCAGGTGCTGAAGAGGGCTGCATTATAGGCCTGACAGTGCATGAACAGGGAAGATACCCGGCATCTGGTGGTGTTTATGGGTCATAGACCTCAGGCAGTCTATTGATTGTAGTTAATAAATACACTGGTTTACAAAAGCAAGATGACCGCTTGTGTGTGCCACCAATCTTCGACAAGTTCGCTTATAAATGATCAGTTAAAAATTGTCCTTTGGGCATTGTAGTGAATGTAGCTTAGTTTAGGAATTAGCAGTATAAAAAACAACACAACTCATTTTTCCTTTTATTACAATGTTTTTCTGGCAAGGAACCAAACATGATCATCATCTTAATCAGCAGGTTGAACTATTTTCATTTTATCTTCTTATAAAAGCAAAGCAGTGATAATATGCCTAGCATCACACCAGTATCCTTCAATGTAAATTATAATCCATATTATGGAGATATATTTAGTTATTATTCACTTCCTTACACACCAGTCTGGGAATGCTGTTAGCACTGTTTTCTCATATCAGGAAAAACTGGTGAATGCATCTGCATTAGCTGTGAAGTATACAACTAGGTTCTGCAATATCCTACATGGTAAATGGTCTGCATTTATATAGGGCTGTAGGGGTCCTCGCACGGGACTCCAAATTATGTAGGGTCCTCGCACGGGCCGCCAAATAACGCAGGGATTTTACTCTCTACGAAACCGGGGCGCCAGTTAAACGTTGTGTAGCAGTATAACTGCAAAAAGTAATCAGTCTCATGAAATTACTATTATTAAACAACCGTAAAACACAGAACAGATAAACTAACGGGAAGTTAGTAAGGAAATTTAGTTGGGTATGTGTGTGTGTGTGTGTGTGTGTGTGCGTGTGTGTGGCGCGCGCAAGCGCCCGTGTCGCTTGAACAAAGGAAAGGTAAAAGTGGGAGTAGCTAGTTTGGGTAAGCTAGAGTTCTGGGTGTGTTAGTTATTGTTAGCTTTGAGAAGACTACTTGCGTAGTTTACTCTATATATGCGCAAAAGACGGCGATTCAATTCACGTACATATATAGCTAACAAAATACATTCCAATGATAAGACGGCAAATATGGAAACACAGATTCACAAAAACAGTTAAGACTAAACTAAACACTGGCTATGCCTGAATGTTTGTTCTCTTACTGAGTCCATACGCATTGGATCCAAAAGACGTGCTGTCCTTGTAGGAGCCGCGATGGTGCTGTGAATGTGTGTCGCGGAGAGATGCGCAGGCTGGGGCATCTTAGCCGCGCGTTGTTGTCTGGTCCGCTAGGTTGCTGGAAGGATGATCGTTGGTCCCTTTTCCGGGTGGAAAAGTTTGTTGCTGTTGTTCTTTGGCGAGCTTTGCAGGAGTAAACTGATGTAGCGTTCCGCGTACACCAGTTTCCACTCGCTATAGGCCACGAAGTTACCGCGAGGTAACTGGGTGTGTCCGTAGGCCTGGTAGTGCGCTGTGCAGCATTCAGCCTCTGTCCGAGTCTCGGAGCAGATGAGCTGAAGCGAATGGCCACAAAGGGTGCGTAGAAGAGAAGAAGCAGAAGAGGCAGAAGAAGCAGAAGAGAGATCCCAAGAACGTGTCTTGCTCTTATACGGGACCGTTTATTGCTCCCGCCATTACGGGATTGGCTGAACCAAGTTAGACGTCATTCGTGGTGGACGTCGCAGAATTTTCCTGTGGGAATGTGGAAGTTGTAGTCCCTACAGGGCCTTTATCCTAAGCACTGTGCATTTGATGCTTCTCAGTAACCTATTTACACAAACACACCAACAGCGATTGGCTGCCATGCCAATGCACCCACCAGCTCATTTAGCCATTACAAGCTGCTTAACTGTATTCTTGCTACCAACATCAGGCACCAAGTAGGTTAATTGTCCCACCAAAGAAATCAGAGGTGGTGACAGTGCATGGGTGCAGGGGACAACATGATTAATATTTGCTATAATTATGTATAAATAACATGTCAAATGTCTTTTAATTAAGGCTTATTTCTGTTTTTCAGTGTGTAGACCAGCGGGTATCTTTCAGAAGGAGTCGTGGGTAGAGTGCTTACGCATTTCTACATCTGTTGGGTGTGTCCTGGCCATACTACTCTTGTTTATTATTCTTACTCCACAAGGTATTTCGTGAATTTGTACCTTGGGGGTTGATTTTCTCCCTCTCTCCCTCCCTCTCTCTGTCTCTCCCTCTCTCTCTCACTCCCTCTCTGTCTTTCCCTCTCTCACTCTCTCTCCCTCTCTCTCTCACTCACTCTCTCTCCCTCTCCCACTCTTTCTCCCTCTCTCTCTCTCTCTCTCTGTCTCTCCCTCTCCCACTCTCTCCCTCTCTCTGTCTCTCCCTCTCCCTCTCACTCCCTCTCTGTATTTCCCTCTCTCACTCTCTCTCCCTCTCCCCCTCTCTCTCGCTCTCTCTCTCACTCTTTCAGTCTCAGTCTCTCTCTCTCACATATGATGAATGGCTTCTTTCATGAAATAGTGTATTTTTCTACATTTTTCTCACTCACTCACTCTCACTCTCTCTCTTTCTGTGCCATTTTTAATGCTTAAATCACAGTGATAGCCATGTTGTCTTATTATGTACAGCCACTGGCTATTTTTATGTCTTGGGATATATACATGACTCCTTCACTGAAATGGCTGTATTTTCCCACAGAGTCTGGAAGGAGACCTGCACCTCATGATCTGAGGATTTTGCTGGTGGGAAAGACTGGAGCAGGAAAGAGTGCAACCGGAAACACCATCGTGGGGAGAGAGGTGTTTAAAGAGGGAGTTTCCCCTGAATCTGTCACCTTAAAGTGTGAGGAACATAGTGGAGAGGTGGCAGGGAGACATGTTACTGTGATCGACACACCTGGGATCTTTCATACAACTCCTTCTTTTGATCAAATCACGCGTGAAATGGTAGAAAGCAAGAGCCACTGTTTCCTGCTAGTGATCAGACTGGGGAGGTTCACAGAGGAAGAGAGGGCCACTCTAAAATGGATCCAGGAGAATTTAGGAGAAGAGGCTTTGCAGTACACAATGGTGCTTTTCACGGGAGGAGATGAGCTGAGATCACCAGTGGAGGAGTTTCTGAGTGAAGGCAGCGGTCTTCAGGAGCTCATCCACAGCTGCGGTGGTGGATATTACGTCTTCAACAACAGAGACAGAAAGAACCGCACTCAGGTTGCAGCACTGCTGGAGAAGATTGACACTGTGCTGTTTAGTATGACAGGATACCATCATGCCACTACGAAGATCCAACAGGTTCAAAGAATGATACAAACAGAGGAGGAGAGAAAGAGGGAGGAGATTGAGAGAGCGATCAGAGAAGAGGAGGAGAGAAAGAGGGAGGAGTCAGAGAGAGATATCAGAGAAGAGGAGGAGAGAAAGAGGGAGGAGTCTAAGAGAGAGATCAGAGCAGAGGAGGAGAGAAAGAGGCAGGAGTCTGGAAGGAGACCTGCACCTCATGATCTGAGGATTGTGCTGGTGGGAAAAACTGGAGTAGGAAAGAGTGCAACCGGAAACACCATCCTGGGGAGAGAGGTGTTTAAAGAGGGGTTTTCCCCTGAATCTGTCACCATAACGTGTGAGGAACATAGTGGAGAGGTGGCAGGGAGACATGTTACTGTGATCGACACACCTGGGATCTTTCATCCAGCTCCTTCTTTTGATCAAATCACGCGTGAAATGGTAGAAAGCAAGAGCCACTGTTTCCTGCTAGTGATCAGACTGGGGAGGTTCACAGAGGAAGAGAGGGCCACTCTAAAATGGATCCAGGAGAATTTAGGAGAAGAGGCTTTGCAGTACACAATGGTGCTTTTCACGGGAGGAGATGAGCTGAGATCACCAGTGGAGCAGTTTCTGAGTGAAGGCAGCGGTCTTCAGGAGCTCATCCACAGCTGCGGTGGTGGACATTACGTCTTCAACAACAGAGACAGAAAGAACCGCACTCAGGTTGCAGCACTGCTGGAGAAGATTGACACTGTGCTGTTTAGTATGACAGGATACCATCATGCCACTACGAAGATCCAACAGGTTCAAAGAATGATACAAACAGAGGAGGAGAGAAAGAGGGAGGAGTCTGAGAGAGAGATCAGAGCAGAGGAGGAGAGAATAGGGGAGTTGATGAGTTATTTCACGGTAGCAACTGGAATATTTATTGTTGCTGTAGCAGTTGTGGCATTTGGACAAATCCAAAAAACAAAAGCAGAGGAGGAGAAAAAGAGGGAGGAGTCTGAGAGAGAGATCAGAGCAGAGGATGAGAGACAGAGGGAGGAGTCTGAGAGAGAGATCAGAGCAGAGGAGAAGAGAAAGAGGGAGGAGATTGTGACACAGATCAGAGCAGAGGAGAAGAGAAAGAGGGAGGAGATTGTGACACAGATCAGAGCAGAGGAGAAGAGAAAGAGGGAGGAGTCTGAGAGAAAGATCAGAGCAGAGGAGAAGAGAAAGAGGGAGGAGTCTGAGAGAAAGATCAGAGCAGAGGAGAAGAGACAGAGGGAGGAGTCTGAGAGAAAGATCAGAGCTATGGTAGAGAGAAAGTGGGAGGAGATTGTGACACAGATCAGAGCAGAGGAGAAGAGAAAGAGGGAGGAGTCTGAGAGAGAGATCAGAGCAGAGGAGGAGAGAAAGAGGGAGGAGATTGTGACACAGATCAGAGCAGAGGAGGAGAGAAAGAGGGAGGAGTCTGAGAGAAAGATCAGAGCAGAGGAGGAGAGAAAGAGGGAGGAGTCTGAGAGAAAGATCAGAGCAGAGGAGAAGAGACAGAGGGAGGAGTCTGAGAGAAAGATCAGAGCTATGGTAGAGAGAAAGTGGGAGGAGATTGTGACACAGATCAGAGCAGAGGAGAAGAGAAAGAGGGAGGAGATTGTGACACAGATCAGAGCAGAGGAGGAGAGAAAGAGGAAGGAGTCTGAGAGAAAGACCAGACCTATGGTAGAGAGAAAGTGGGGGGAGATTGAGAGAGTGATCAGAGCAGAGGAGGAGATAAAGAGGGAGGAGTCTGAGAGAGAGATCAGAGCAGAGGAGGAGAGAAAGAGGGAGGAGTTTGAGAGAGAGATCAGAGCAGAGAAGGTGAGAAGGTTTGCCCAGGTGAGACCTCTGCCCCGACAGCCTTCTATAACTAGGACTAGGTCGCTGTTCAGTGATGCAAAAAAGAAGAAAATTGACTATAGACTATAGCTAGCTCCCCCGAACAGACTGTCAGTAGAGTGCTGAAACCTGTGCCACTCCTTGTAGGAGCTGAAGCTAATCTTACTGGCTCTTGCCACCTCCTCAGTTATGTTGTGTTTGGTTATATTCTCTTGGTTTGACGGGCTACAACACCTGACAGAACATATTACACTCATTCCACTACTGAACTTATTGATTTACACACCTCATATCTTTTTGTATTTGTAAAAAGAAGGCCATCATTAAACATTCTCTTCTCTTAACCCTCCTGTTATGTTGCGGGTGAAATTGAGCCGTTTCAAAATATATTTTTAATATTTCTGGGGTATGAAACCTTTTCTGCTGGGCTTAATTACTGTAATGAACATATAAATGAAAAATTACTACAAATATCAGTTGTTAGGGTAATTGATATAGGTCAACAATTTAATGATTTTTTTGTTAGTATTGGTCAGGAATTGGCAAACAAAATTCCTGCTTGTCATGGAAATCCACTGGACTTTATTCCAAGACATTTTCATCGACATCAATCTTGCAATCACATCTTTTCTTTGTTTTTGGAAACAGGAGTTGTGCCAGAGGAGTTAAAAGTTGCTAAAGTTAGTCCTCTGTTTAAAGCAGATGATCCATAGATATGGATCCAACAGGTATATAACTATAGATCTACAGATCTATTTTGCCATGTTTTTCAAAAATATCAGCAAAAACTATATACAAAAGGATTCTTTCACATCTAGATTCCAATTTAATTCTTTACAAACATCAGTATGGTTTTAGGAAAAATCATTCCACTTATATGGCTCTGGTTCACCTGACAATAATGAATTTACTTGTATGTTCAAAAGCTTTTGAAAAGTCAAAAGTTACAGTTAATTATGATATTTTATTGGATACGTTACATAAATATGGTTTTCATGGTATTACGTATAAATGGTTACAAAATTATGTTTCCAACAGAAGTTTGTGTTAAGGGTTGCTATTCCAACAAAGCCAAATTACACTCTGGGGTTCCGCAGGGGTCCATTCTTGGACCATTATTATTTGTTATCTATATTAATGATTTGACAAATGTATCAAATATCTTTTATCCAATAATGTTTGCAGATTACACTACCCTAGTTCTCTCTCATTCAAATTTAAATTCACTGATTAAGGATGCTAATGTTGGTTTAACTGCCTATGTTACACGGTTCAGATTAAATATATTATCTCTGAATATAAAATAAATCTAATTTAATAATTTTTAGTTGCAAAAAACTATACCCTAAGGATTTATGTAAAATTACAATTGAGTCTATTGAGATGCCTCAGGTGTCAACTCCAAGATTCCTGGGAATTATTATTAATGAGAGTTTGAATTGTAGAGAACAAACTGATTGTGTTAGTTGAAAAAATAAATCTATTGGTATAATAAGGAGGGTTAGTCGTCTTGTCACCACAAAATGTCTCCTTACTCTTCATTACAGTTTAATTTATCTCTATCTTTCATACTGTAATATAGTACTTTTCTTACTACTCTCCACAAAATATTGATCCTTCAGAAACGTTTTGTAAGGATTGCAAGCCGGTCAGAGTCACAGACCTCTTCTGCTCCTTTTTCAGAAACTACAGATTCTTACTATTTATGACATCAACATTTTCCAAACGTGTTTTTATTTCTAAATATATTCAAGTGAAGGGAAGATTCCTAAACAGTTTAAGACTTACTTTAAAGCAAATTCACAGGTCCGTTCTTACTTGTCAATCCCTAGATCTTCATCCTCCTAAATTTCTAACTTGCAGAGGTCAATTTTCGATCAGATTTAGAGGCACAAAGTTATGGAATGGCTTTTCCCACCTGGTGAGAAACTGTTATATAAAATGTTACAAAGGATATTTAAAAGATCATTTAACTGCTGTTTTGTAATTGTTTTTTTAAAAGGTACTGTTATCTATGTATCCCATGTTTGTTTCACCCATAGTGACAATAGTAATCATAATCATGTTATTGCTATTGCTCTAGGAGACAATACAGATGTATAAATTTATATTTCTCATGCATGCAAACATATACACACACTCACATGCACCATTTTCCTAATTTTTATTTTGATGTTATTGTTGTTATATATTTTGTTATCATTAGTTTGCCATCACTTTTATGTAGTTATATTATTTTTCTGTATGTTATTTTTTGTGTTCTTTATAACACTGCATTATTTTAACAATCTTAAGGTGGAGGCCCACTGGGCTTTCTGCCTCTTCCTGCACTGTTTATTACTTGTTATTTTTGTCGTATTTCTTTAAATTGTACGAAATGACCAAACGTTTCTACGTCGGTTCTTGTCAAGTTATCTTTAATGAGCTCTCTAAATGCACGCCGACCTGGGCTTGCAACTATCTATGCAAAATATAATGCATGTATTGTGTTGGCCAGACACCCAACCCCTGTGTTCTCCACCGAACTGAGATTCAGCAATAGTGCTAATCCCGGGAGCATATATTGAGTAATGGTGTGGGTTCTACACCACTACTCTACAACCCAGGTCCTAATGTCACTGTGGATGAAAGCCTGGTGGCATTCAGAGGTTGCTGCCCCTTTAGGCAATACATGCCTTCAAAGCCAGCAAAATATGGCATAAAGGTCTGGGCGACTTGTGATGCAAACTCAAGCTGCGCATTGAACCTGCAGGTTTACACTGGTGGCCAGTTAACCAGTGTAAACCTGCAAGTTCAATGCGTAGCTTGAATTCATTATTTTACTGGCAAAAGACACCCATCTCATATTAAATGTCACTAAGACAAAGGCAAAGACAAATCTTTAGTACCAGGGCACTGAGATTGATCAAAGCCTCTCCATCTCAGCCCATTATAGATTCTCTTTTAGAGCTCAACCACACACCACTATCTCTTACACAAGTCTACCAATCTCTTGTGTAGAGTGTTATAACCTTTAATCTGGTCTCCTAGTTTAACCGTCTAACAGCAAGAAATTAATTGAAACAGGATTGTCACACAGGGGGGTAAAATTACTGGACAACAGCAAGCCTCACTGTCTCATCATTATTTTAAATGGTTGGCATATATAGCGCCTTTATCCAAAGCGCTGTACAATTGATGCTTCTCATTCACCCATCCATTCACATCCACGCTCACACCCCAACAGTGATTGGCTGCCATGATAGTCGGCACTAGCTCAGGAGCATTTGGGGGTTAGGTGTCTTGCTCAGGGACGATTCCACACAACCGGGGCAGGATCGACAGCCTCTGTCTGCCAGACGACTGCTCTTACCACCTGAGCCAATGTCACCCCGGTGGACAGAATAGCAGAGAAGATTTTGAGATGCCTTTGAGATGCTTTCCTCAGGTCACAGATTTAAGGGCCCATTCATTAAAACTAACTCTTTCATACCCACTGCAATCAGCCAGCTCAATACCACTAAGAGACGGACCAGAAATGACAGGACTGGTAGTGAACACAGACTCTGGTTTAAATGTATTTTTACTAACTTCATGCATATTTATTGTGTTAAAAAATATATAGGAAAAGATAGCCAATAATAGTTTTTTGTCCCATGGCATTCTGGACCTGTTAAAGGAAACTTGGGAGAAGGGTCAAAGCCAAAGTAAAAGTGAAATTCAATATGTGTTGGACCTGCGAGAAAAGCTGAACTTACTCATGTGAACATTTGCTTGAGGCTCGAGAACATCCAATAACACAACAGAATATTCAAAATGGGAGGCAAAGTCCTGGTATTTCTTCCTTCAGCAACATTCAAATTACTCGCTGAGTAATTGGGACGGAGAAAGGACCATTTGAGGTTACACGGCATGTAGACTGTGAGGTTATTCATATAGGTGAGAGGCACGTCAGATCTACCATCTCAATTTACGACAATTGTGGAGAGAGGTAGACCCTGCCTTGCTAACCACACCAGATATCATGTCAACTTGGTCAAGAAGATCAAGTCAACTTGGTTTCTGTTTCCCAGAAATGTCGTCTCTTGGTCCCAGGAGATGGAGGAGTGACTGACTGGGGGCAGTGTTGTCCCAGGAGATGGAGGAGTGACTGACTGGGGGCAGTGTTGTCCCAGGAGATGGAGGAGTGACTGACTGGGGGCAGTGTTGTCCCAGGAGATGGAGGAGAGACTGACTGGGGGAAGTCTCAGATGGCTCAAAAGACATGCGTTTATTTACCTAAAAACAAGCAAACCACACTGCTGCTGTAGGGAACGGGAGAGAGTGAGAGCAGTGGGGTGTGTCTCTGAAACACAGTCTGCCTTTGCCAAGGTCTCAAAGTGCAGGAATTTACTGGAATTTATTGGACTTGTATTTTTACTAGTCCAATAAATGTACGAATATATGTATTGCTGCTTCCTTGTCTGTGTATCAGTGGTAAGCAACGGCGGACTACTCCAGAAGCTGCAAAATCACATGTGACAAAGGTGAAAAACACAATTACTTCTGCTTCTCTTCACACAGGAGGTAAGATATAAAGCCTGATCAGCTTGTTCATTAATAAATTAACTGAATAACTAAATAAACTGAGGTTAGTTGGGGGGGCTTCTGTGTTTAAGTATTACTGTTTTTGTCTTTGTCTTTGGGGGGGGGGGGGGGGGGAATTATAAGAGTATCATGTTTGCTGTGTAGAGTTTATTACAGTTCATTTTTAATGTACTGTATGTTTTCATTTAGCCCAGAACATTTTTATATGTAATGAAGGATATCTTGGTTATTTACAGAGGTTTCAGGTAACCTGCTGGCATAATAAGGGCTTATAGTAGCATTTGCAGGCTTGTTTCTAAAGCAAAGAAATGCAGTTGAAGTAACTCCAAAACAGCTTGTCTAGAGATGTTATGTGTCCAGAGGCTATACAGCACATTGTAGTAGATACATTACCGAGCTTTCATTCACTATTGTTAACATAAAAAACCTATTTATATTTTGTCTAATTTTTCCAAAATTTTGAGTCTTTGCCATTTTGAACATGATAATCTCCTGCCCCAGTAACAAGTCTGGCTCAATTGTGAACTCACTTTCAAAATGAGTTTATTCTAAAAAGTCAACAAACTATTGAGTCAATTCAGTTATCCACATAGGTGAAACGAGGTCCTGGTGTTTGTTCAATTTGTGTTTGTTCTTTCAAGTAATTTCCTTATTGCTTGTCATATGGGCAATTAACATGTTCCTGTTATCTCATTACCTGAGATAACAGAGATAAAAGATTCAAAAGGTTCAAGGTTGCACATTGCCATGGATTTCATTAGTGTATGTTTGGCCCAGACAGTTTTTGATGATTTTGAATACACAGTATGAAATAGGGAAAAAGGACATAACAAAAACAGATTTGCTGAGGTAGCAGAAGTGAAGGGCATATCCTTGAGCCGTTCTTTTAGCTGCCCAATAGTTTTGAATTTAGCACCATTGGAGGGTGATGAAACATGGAGAGACATGGCAGAGCTTGGGGAGGTTGTAGCTCAGACAAACCACAACATTCTGGATGAGCTGGCAGGGAGGGCAGTGAGGAGGGACCTGCCTCAGTGGGAGATGATCAGTGGCCAGACTCACCCTGCTTTCAAGTGGTGTCGGACTTACGCGCTATACGAGTTTCTCTCCGGAAAGGTGCACATGAACACCTTATCAGATCGGATGATCGAGTTGTGGAATTCGGGATTCTAGATGTGGCACAAATTGGCCGAGTTGTGATGTACTTGCTCCTGCCAACTCAGACAAAACTAATGACCTGACATCACTTGAAAGCAGGTAAGAGGTGGGATGTGTAGGCAATGAAGAAAGTGCGGATGGAATAGACCCGTGACCTCGTGATAGATAGGAAGGTTGTCTTTTCAATCCCTGGAATGGCCAGATGGGTCTCTTCCAGTTGTGAGCATAGCATCTAGGGTGCACACAAACAACACGGAAGTGCTGCTACAAGGCACGGAACCCAAAATTCCAGTTAACTTGTGCTAGTTCATATAAAGTGATCTTAATCTTAAAAGCATGAAAATTCAATTAAATCATGAGTTGCGGTTATTTCTTAGTAATGTTTAACGTATTAAAATACCTACACTAAAATGTCTACCCTGTTCAATCCAGACTGTAAATGCATACTATGGTAATGCAGTTATGTTTACCATACCATACGTCGCCTAATCTTCTGTCTTCCTGTTCAATTTGCCTGACTGTAAATCTACAAGATTATCTTTAGGCTATTTTATTTTCCTGTATTACATTATATGTTGGACAGCGATGTTACATCGTGGTTTTTCAGACACAAAGCAACAAGACTGAATATTTTTATGCTACAACAAATTTTGTCTTAACCTCTAGAAATGGTGGTTGTGATAGCGTTTCTTGGGCTTCTAAGAAGACAGCCCTATCCTATGAACCACAAATATGTTTTCAATTTAAAAAGAATTAGCCATTACTTTTTGTTTCATTTTTTAGAGAAATTCATTTGAATTATTAAATCACATGAAGTTGTTTGTATGAATGCTACCGAAAGCTTTTTCATCTAGTTTTTGACTTCTCATTCGTATGAAGCTCTTTCTCTTTGAATCTCACAATGCTATCAATGTAAATATGATCTAGAAATAATATAAATGTCAGACACCGAAGACGATTGGCTCAAAGAAACAGGAGAAATTATTTTGCCGTGGTTCATGTTTGGGTCATTGTCCATTGTTATCTTTTTAAAAAAGACCAGGAATATCTGTGTTAATAGAATGCAGTAGATTCCTTTTCCTGTGTTTTGGCTCTCTTTCTCTGTGTGAAAAACCCAGAATTTTATGTTAACGCAACCTCTGAATCTTCATCAAAATAGCATTGCCCTGCTCGGTCTTGACTGACAGACCCCAAACAGCAGCTCTCTTCCCACTTTGGTACATGGCAAGTCAAAAAATTTGCCAACAGGTTAAATCCAAATCTGAATCCATGAATATACCACTTTTTTTTCAATCCATATTGAGTGCAAATAAGTAAATATTTATGTCAAATGCAGAACAAATTATTGATTCAAGATAATACACTACAAGATTCATAACTTGAAAGAATACAAGTAATTATGCATAAATAAAATAAAATAAAATGTTCACCTTTTTTGACAAGTTCTCTTTTGTTGACAAGTTGATTTTAGCTAGACAGGATCAGGTGTTATGGTTACAGGAAAATGTTTCAATTAGATCTATTAACATGTTCTCTTTGAGGTCACCGGCAACAGTGTATTCTGTGTTGTACATTGCTTGTTATTTAAGCATTCCTGAGGGACGCTTTAGGTTGACATTACTGGCTGATTTGTTGCACTTTGCCACAATGATGCATTGATTGTTTAAGGGCTGCAAACATAGGGCGGCCTGTAGCGTAGTGGTTAAGGTAAAGGACTGGGACACGCAAGGTCGGTGGTTCTAATCCCGGTGCAGCCACAATAAGACTGCACAGCCGTTGGGCCCTTGAGCAAGGCCCTTAACCTTGCATTGCCCCAGGGGAGGATTGTCTCCTGCTTAGTCTAATCAACTGTACGTCGCTCTGGATAAGAGCGTCTGCCAAATGCCAATAATGTAATGTAATGTAATTTCAGCCCTTTATGTTGTGTTCAGGAACTCAGAGGAAGAATAAGGCTTTGCTTTTTCTGGTCCACCATTGGTAGAAGGCCTCAAGTCCAAAATGAGCCATTGGTAGGAGCCATTCCAGGAACTCATTTGCTCTTCAAAATGAGCCAATCTTTGGAGGAAGAAGAGACCACGACATCTGAAAGCAGCCTCATTTTGGGGAAAGAGGCTGAAAAGGAAACATCTGATGAAGCTGCAGGCCCTGTGAACATGAGGTAAGAGACAGATGTGTGTATACTGTACATGCTCTCAGGCCCTGTGAACATGAGCTAAGAGACAGATGTGTGTATACTGTACATGCTCTCAGGCCCTGTGAACATGAGGTAAGAGACAGATGTGTGTATACTGTACATGCTCTCAGGCCCTGTGAACATGAGGTAAGACACAGATGTGTGTATACTGTACATGCTCTCAGGCCCTGTGAACATGAGGTAAGAGACAGATGTGTGTATACTGTATATACTCTCAGGCCCTGTGAACATGAGGTAAGAGACAGATGTGTGTATACTGTACATGCTCTCAGGCCCTGTGAACATGAGGTAAGAGACAGATGTGTGTATACTGTACATGCTCTCAGGCCCTGTGAACATGAGGTAAGACACAGATGTGTGTATACTGTACATGCTCTCAGGCCCTGTGAACATGAGGTAAGACACAGATGTGTGTATACTGTATATGCTCTCAGGCCCTGTGAACATGAGGTAAGACACAGATGTGTTTATACTGTACATGCTCTCAGGCCCTGTGAACATGAGGTAAGACACAGATGTGTGTATACTGTATATGCTCTCAGGCCCTGTGAACATGAGGTAAGAGACAGATGTGTGTATACTGTACATGCTCTCAGGCCCTGTGAACATGAGGTAAGAGACAGATGTGTGTATACTGTACATGCTCTCAGGCCCTGTGAACATGAGGTAAAACACAGATGTGTGTATACTGTATATGCTCTCAGGCCCTGTGAACATGAGGTAAGACACAGATGTGTGTATACTCTATATGCTCTCAGGCCCTGTGAACATGAGGTAAGACACAGATGTGTGTATACTGTACATGCTCTCAGGCCCTGTGAACATGAGGTAAGAGACAGATGTGTGTATACTGTATATACTCTCAGGCCCTGTGAACATGAGGTAAGACACAGATGTGTGTATACTGTACATGCTCTCAGGCCCTGTGAACATGAGGTAAGACACAGATGTGTGTATACTGTATATACTCTCAGGCCCTGTGAACATGAGGTAAGACACAGATGTGTGTATACTGTACATGCTCTCAGGCCCTGTGAACATGAGGTAAGACACAGATGTGTGTATACTGTACATGCTCTCAGGCCCTGTGAACATGAGGTAAGACACAGATGTGTGTATACTGTATATACTCTCAGGCCCTGTGAACATGAGGTAAGACACAGATGTGTGTATACTGTACATGCTCTCAGGCCCTGTGAACATGAGGTAAGACACAGATGTGTGTATACTGTATATACTCTCAGGCCCTGTGAACATGAGGTAAGACACAGATGTGTGTATACTGTATATACTCTCAGGCCCTGTGAACATGAGGTAAGAGACAGATGTGTGTATACTGTACATGCTCTCAGGCCCTGTGAACATGAGGTAAGTCACAGATGTGTGTATACTGTACATGCTCTCAGGCCCTGTGAACATGAGGTAAGACACAGATGTGTGTATACTGTACATGCTCTCAGGCCCTGTGAACATGAGGTAAGAGACAGATGTGTGTATACTGTACATGCTCTCAGGCCCTGTGAACATGAGGTAAGACACAGATGTGTGTATACTGTACATGCTCTCAGGCCCTGTGAACATGAGGTAAGAGACAGATGTGTGTATACTGTATATACTCTCATTGGGCATTGTGCATTGTTGTATTCCTGTCTTAAATTTTTCTTCGTACAATGGGCTCTTACAAGTGTGCCGTCAGATTCAACAAATTGTCATAACTTCAGAAAGCTGTCCTTAATGTGGCGAAAACATGAATCCCACCTGTTCATAAATGAGGCAGTCGATCATACATAGAAAACAAAACATATCCTTTTTATCATTTATGTTATCAGTGCAACTAAGACACCTGCAAAAAAGTACTTATGCTGTTATTAGAGTGTCAAATGATGCTCATGCCATCAGTGAAATTAAGAATGGTTTGAACTGTCTTCAGGCCAATTAAAGTATTTTACAAGGCTGCAATTAAGAAGTGAAAAGTCACCAATAAGCTGTCCATCACCATGAGTACCTTGAGAAAGAGGCATCCCAACATCACTATTTTACAGTACAAATGAGGACGTAAAATTACAGTACAAAATACGCTCCCCCAGGCGATCGAACAGTGACATTTCACAGGTTGTATTTTGCATGTGATATAATTTTGACATCAATGGAATTGGAAAGGGAAGGTGCTTTAATGCTTAGCCTACATGTGAAGGCTGCTACAGTCTATTTCTCCTATGATGTTTGGTAATCCAGTGGTGGCATAGAAGTCACTCTTAATTTGTACTTGTTTGACGGCAGTGTAGGGAAATTTGACGTACCTGGGTGAGAGTCTGATGAGGGCTTTGATGAACAACGGAAGCATATGAAACATCTGATTGGTCAGATTAACACAAAATCAGTGACAAAAAGGGTTTTTGACGTGTTGGTGTACTAATGGCAGGCTAAGTGTACATGAGTCGTACGACAGGTTGGGACCACTCATGTCTAAACGTTTAGAAAAAGTTCTAAATAAAAATAGAAAATTGGTGAATAGGTCTCATTGAACATTTTAAGAACAAATATCCATAGTGGTTCTTGCATGAGGCGCATTGTGTGTACATTGTGCCTACATGTGCAACTTGATGATGGTTATTATGATTTTGATTATTATTATTATTCAAAAGCAATTATTTTTCATATATACTAATATAGAAATACCATACTATTGTGCACTTGGGTATATTTGACGCCTAAAGTTGTACCCCTGTTGGGCCAATTTATTTTAAGGGCTCAATAGAATTGATGTCAAATTCAGAACAAATTATTAATTCAGCATACTACATGATATAATTCATAGCCTCATACCTAGTGTAGTTTTTTTTTTTTTTTGTCACTTTGAGGTAATAACATTTTTATTCCATGATGTGTGCTTGATGTTCTAAACATAACTCTTTGGGCAGCATTTAGAAGCCCTTATATTTTGTCAGTTTGTGTGCTCCTTCCAGGCTGGGGAGATCTGGCTCACCTGTGCCCAGTGTTCAGACAATGCAGACAGACCATTCCAAGGAGGAGCCACCAGACTTCAGCAAGGAGGCGGAGCCCATGGGAACAAGGTGAGGTGACTATACCTGATCTACAGTTTGATGAGGCTCTGCTTAACTAAAAATACAACTGAAGTTTAATAAAGTATCACAATTCCTCTCTGCAATATATTTGCTGTTTGGGTACTTCGCAATATATGCCCGATATGCACAGGCTGCAGAATTGTCCTATGAATTGAGGATGACTTTTTGCAACTAGTAGGTGTCCTCAGTTATATCTCTAAATGCATAAATATTTCATAATAAGAATTTTCTCTCTCCAGACACCAGACTAGCCTGGTAGAAACCCATTTGCGCCCACAGTGCAGAAAGAGGGTTGGCTCTCCATCCAGGTCTGGAGACACAATCTGTGATGTCTGCTCTGAGGGACAGGCCAGAGCTGTGAAGTTCTGTCAGACTTGCTCTGCGTACTACTGTGAGACACACGTCAGAGAACATTACACTGTAGAGGAACTGCAGAGACATAAGCTAGACGATATTACTGATGCCTGCCAGCAGGAGGAGACAAAGGTAAGAGGCCTCACTTATTCCTCTGTAGGTTTCTGTACCTGTCATATATTCACAAATTCAATTGGCCTGTAGATTCTGTACATGCCCATTCACTGCTCTTTGCCAGTGATGTTCATGTAACAATAGTTGAGTGGTCACTGTTTCTACATTTTCCTGCGGCAACAAGTGGGAAATTCTCAATATCTGCACCAAAATGGTAAGAGACAAGAAGGGAGTAAGTACTGTCTGCTATTATTAATAAAAACATGATTACTACTATTTGAGCACAGAGAATTCTCATCTTATAATAACCAGGCAGATATAGCCAAGAATAAATTATTTATTTTTGACAGGAGTTCAGTACTTACACACAAAAAGGTGGATAAGCATGCACTAATGATGATGTTGGCGGTTCTCACCTTTTACACCTTGCAATCTCACCTTTTATTTGCATTTGTGTAATAAGCAATGCCCACATGCAGTTTCATTGGCTTACTGCAGCCATAATGTTTAATGTGGCAATGTTTATATAACATTAATGAGATCTTCGGAAGTACAAACTATATATTAAGTTCCAAACAAATTAATGAAAATTTGAGAAAGTAGACATTTTACATTTTTTCACAAAATTTGAAATCCAGCACATCTTTTTGTTCATCGGAAGCCAAGGAATCTGGGGGAAAGAATCTTGACATGAGCCCAAATGATTGAAAAGTTATTGGCCAAACCATGTTGGGGCTTGGTATAGTGCCACCGTGAGGCTAATTAAGGTAAGACCTGTCGAGTGTCCGCACTGGATCTACTATCCTGCAAAGTTTTGTCAAAACTGACCCGGTTAGTTCTGCAACAAAGTGATACAGACTAAGATCAGCCTGTACCACAGTGATGGAAAGAGGAATAGCTCATGATCCAGAGTCCCCCACCCCCCCCCCCATCTGTGAAACATGGTGTATGTTGTGTTATGGCTTGGCATGTATGGCTGCCACTGGAACTTACTCACTTATGTTCATTGATGATGTCACTGCAGTATGAATGTATGAGTATGAATGTATGAATTCATCAAAGTATGAATCTTGTCTGCTCAGATCCAAGCAAATTCATAAAACTGGTCGGACGACACTTCATCATGCATGATCCAAAACATACATCCAAGGCAACCAAGTAGTACCTTTTTCAGGCCAAAAAGTAGAATGTTCTTGACTGGCCAAGTTGAAACAACAAATAGCCCTTAAACAAGCAGGTGCTGAAGAGGGCTGCATTATAGGCCTGGCAGAGCATGAACAGGGAAGATACCCGGCATCTGGTGGTGTTTATGGGTCATAGACCTCAGGCAGTCTGTATTGATTATAGTTAATAAATACACTGGTTTACAAAAGCAAGATGACCGCTTGTATGTGCTGCCAATCTTCAACAAGTTAGCTTATAAATTATCAGTTAAAAATTGTCCTTTGGGCATTGCACTGCATGTAGCTTAGTTTAGGAATTAGCAATATAAAAAACAACACAACTCATTTTTCCTTTTATTACAATGTTTTTCTGGCAAGGAACCAAACATGATCATCATCTTAATCAGCAGGTGGAACTATTTTAATTGAATCTTCTTATAAAAGCACCAAATCAGCGATAATATGCCTAGCATCACACCAGTATCCTTCAATGTAAATTATAATCCATATAATGGAGATATATGTAGTTACTGTTCGCTTCCTTACACACCAGTCTGGGAATGCTGTTAGCGCTGTATTTCTCATATCCGGCAAAACTGGTGAATGCATTGGACGGCCATTTCCAGAGTGACTTGTATTGTACATTGTACTTGCATTTTAAATCACTCTGGTTAAGACCATCTGCTAAATGACTCCCACGAGTGACGTTAGCTGTGAAGTATACTACTAGGTTTTGCAATATCCTACATGGTAAATGGTCTGCATTTATATAGGGCCTTTATCCAAAGCACTGTGCATTTGATGCTTCTCAGTAACCCATTCACACAAACTCACCAACAGCGATTAGCTGCCATGCAAGGCACCCACCAGCTTGTTTAGCCATTACAAGCTGCTTAACTGTATTTTTGCTACCAACATCAGGCACCAAGTAGGTTAAGAGGTGGTGAGAGTGCATGTGTGCGGGGCACAACATGATCAATATCTGCTATAGTTATGTATAAATAACATGTCAAATGTCTTTTAATTAATGCTTATTTCTGTTTTTCAGTGTGTAGACCAGCGCGTATCTTTCAGAAGAAGTCATGCTTATGCATTTCTACATCTGTTGGGTGTGTCCTGGCCATACTACTCTTGTTCACTATTCTAACTCCACAAGGTATTCATGAATTTGTACCTTGGGGGTTGATTTTCTCCCTCTCTCTCTCTCTCCCTCTCTGTGTCTCTGTCTCTCCCTCTCTCTCTTTCTCCCTCTCCCTCTCTCTCTCTCCCTCTCTCACTCTTTCAGTCTCTCTCTCTCTCTCTCTCTCTCTCTCTCGCACATATGATGAATGGCTTCTTTCATGAAATAGTGTATTTTCCCACAGAGTCTGGAAGGAGACCTGCACCTCATGATCTGAGGATTTTGCTGGTGGGAAAGACTGGAGCAGGAAAGAGTGCAACCGGAAACACCATCCTGGGGAGAGAGGTGTTTAAAGAGGGGTTTTCCCCTGAATCTGTCACCTTAAAGTGTGAGGAACATAGTGGAGAGGTGGCAGGGAGACATGTTACTGTGATCGACACACCTGGGATCTTCCATACATCTCGTTCTTTTGATCAAATCACGCATGAAATGGTAGAAAGCAAGAGCCACTTTTTCCTGCTAGTGATCAGACTGGGGAGGTTCACAGAGGAAGAGAGGGCCACTCTAAAATGGATCCAGGACAATTTAGGAGAAGAGGCTTTGCAGTGCACAATGGTGCTTTTCACGGGAGGAGATGAGCTGAGATCACCAGTGGAGGAGTTTCTGAGTGAAGGCAGCGGTCTTCAGGAGCTCATCCACAGCTGCGGTGGTGGATATTACGTCTTCAACAACAGAGACAGAAAGAACCGCACTCAGGTTGCAGCACTGCTGGAGAAGATTGACACTGTGCTGTTTAATATGACTGGATTCCATCATGCCACTACGAGGATCCAACAGGTTCAAAGAATGATACAAACAGAGGAGGAGAGAAAGAGGGAGGAGTCTGAGAAAGAGATCAGAGAAGAGGAGGAGAGAAAGAGGGAGGAGTCTGAGAGAGAGATCAGAGCAGAGGAGGAGAGAAAGAGGGAGGAGTCTGAGAGAGAGATCAGAGCAGAGGAGGAGAGAAAGAGGCAGGAGTCTGGAAGGAGACCTGCACCTCATGATCTGAGGATTGTGCTGGTGGGAAAGACTGGAGTAGGAAAGAGTGCAACCGGAAACACCATCCTGGGGAGAGAGGTGTTTAAAGAGGGAGTTTCCCCTGAATCTGTCACCTTAACGTGTGAGGAACATAGTGGAGAGGTGGCAGGGAGACATGTTACTGTGATCGACACACCTGGGATCTTTCATACATCTCCTTCTTTTGATCAAATCACACGTGAAATGGGAGAAAGCAAGAGCCACTTTTTCCTGCTAGTGATCAGACTGGGGAGGTTCACAGAGGAAGAGAGGGCCACTCTAAAATGGATCCAGGAGAATTTAGGAGAAGAGGCTTTGCAGTACACAATGGTGCTTTTCACAGGAGGAGATGAGCTGAGATCACCAGTGGAGGAGTTTCTGAGTGAAGGCAGTGGTCATCAAGAGCTCATCCACAGCTGCGGTGGTGGATATTACGTCTTCAACAACAGAGACAGAAAGAACCGCACTCAGGTTACAGCACTGCTGGAGAAGATTGACACTGTGCTGTTTAGTATGACAGGATACCATCATGCCATTACGAGTATCCAACAGGTTCAAAGAATGATACAAACAGAGGAGGAGAGAAAGAGGGAGGAGATTGAGAGAGAGATCAGAGAAGAGGAGGAGAGAAAGAGGGAGGAGTCTGAGAGAGAGATCAGAGCAGAGGAGGAGAGAAAGAGGGAGGAGTCTGAGAGAGAGATCAGAGCAGAGGAGGAGAGAAAGAGGCAGGAGTCTGGAAGGAGACCTGCACCTCATGATCTGAGGATTGTGCTGGTGGGAAAGACTGGAGTAGGAAAGAGTGCAACCGGAAACACCATCCTGGGGAGAGAGGTGTTTAAAGAGGGAGTTTCCCCTGAATCTGTCACCTTAACGTGTGAGGAACATAGTGGAGAGGTGGCAGGGAGACATGTTACTGTGATCGACACACCTGGGATCTTTCATACATCTCCTTCTTTTGATCAAATCACACGTGAAATGGGAGAAAGCAAGAGCCACTTTTTCCTGCTAGTGATCAGACTGGGGAGGTTCACAGAGGAAGAGAGGGCCACTCTAAAATGGATCCAGGAGAATTTAGGAGAAGAGGCTTTGCAGTACACAATGGTGCTTTTCACAGGAGGAGATGAGCTGAGATCACCAGTGGAGGAGTTTCTGAGTGAAGGCAGTGGTCATCAAGAGCTCATCCACAGCTGCGGTGGTGGATATTACGTCTTCAACAACAGAGACAGAAAGAACCGCACTCAGGTTACAGCACTGCTGGAGAAGATTGACACTGTGCTGTTTAGTATGACAGGATACCATCATGCCATTACGAGTATCCAACAGGTTCAAAGAATGATACAAACAGAGGAGGAGAGAAAGAGGGAGGAGATTGAGAGAGAGATCAGAGAAGAGGAGGAGAGAAAGAGGGAGGAGTCTGAGAGAGAGATCAGAGCAGAGGAGGAGAGAAAGAGGGAGGAGTCTGAGAGAGAGATCAGAGCAGAGGAGGAGAGAAAGAGGCAGGAGTCTGGAAGGAGACCTGCACCTCATGATCTGAGGATTGTGCTGGTGGGAAAGACTGGAGTAGGAAAGAGTGCAACCGGAAACACCATCCTGGGGAGAGAGGTGTTTAAAGAGGGAGTTTCCCCTGAATCTGTCACCTTAACGTGTGAGGAACATAGTGGAGAGGTGGCAGGGAGACATGTTACTGTGATCGACACACCTGGGATCTTTCATACATCTCCTTCTTTTGATCAAATCACACGTGAAATGGGAGAAAGCAAGAGCCACTTTTTCCTGCTAGTGATCAGACTGGGGAGGTTCACAGAGGAAGAGAGGGCCACTCTAAAATGGATCCAGGAGAATTTAGGAGAAGAGGCTTTGCAGTACACAATGGTGCTTTTCACAGGAGGAGATGAGCTGAGATCACCAGTGGAGGAGTTTCTGAGTGAAGGCAGTGGTCATCAAGAGCTCATCCACAGCTGCGGTGGTGGATATTACGTCTTCAACAACAGAGACAGAAAGAACCGCACTCAGGTTACAGCACTGCTGGAGAAGATTGACACTGTGCTGTTTAGTATGACAGGATACCATCATGCCATTACGAGTATCCAACAGGTTCAAAGAATGATACAAACAGAGGAGGAGAGAAAGAGGGAGGAGATTGAGAGAGAGATCAGAGAAGAGGAGGAGAGAAAGAGGGAGGAGTCTGAGAGAGAGATCAGAGCAGAGGAGGAGAGAAAGAGGGAGGAGTCTGAGAGAGAGATCAGAGCAGAGGAGGAGAGAAAGAGGCAGGAGTCTGGAAGGAGACCTGCACCTCATGATCTGAGGATTGCGCTGGTGGGAAAGACTGGAGTAGGAAAGAGTGCAACCGGAAACACCATCCTGGGGAGAGAGGTGTTTAAAGAGGGAGTTTCCCCTGAATCTGTCACCTTAACGTGTGAGGAACATAGTGGAGAGGTGGCAGGGAGACATGTTACTGTGATCGACACACCTGGGATCTTTCATACATCTCCTTCTTTTGATCAAATCACACGTGAAATGGGAGAAAGCAAGAGCCACTTTTTCCTGCTAGTGATCAGACTGGGGAGGTTCACAGAGGAAGAGAGGGCCACTCTAAAATGGATCCAGGAGAATTTAGGAGAAGAGGCTTTGCAGTACACAATGGTGCTTTTCACAGGAGGAGATGAGCTGAGATCACCAGTGGAGGAGTTTCTGAGTGAAGGCAGTGGTCATCAAGAGCTCATCCACAGCTGCGGTGGTGGATATTACGTCTTCAACAACAGAGACAGAAAGAACCGCACTCAGGTTACAGCACTGCTGGAGAAGATTGACACTGTGCTGTTTAGTATGACAGGATACCATCATGCCATTACGAGTATCCAACAGGTTCAAAGAATGATACAAACAGAGGAGGAGAGAAAGAGGGAGGAGATTGAGAGAGAGATCAGAGAAGAGGAGGAGAGAAAGAGGGAGGAGTCTGAGAGAGAGATCAGAGCAGAGGAGGAGAGAAAGAGGCAGGAGTCTGGAAGGAGACCTGCACCTCATGATCTGAGGATTGTGCTGGTGGGAAAGACTGGAGTAGGAAAGAGTGCAACCGGAAACACCATCCTGGGGAGAGAGGTGTTTAAAGAGGGAGTTTCCCCTGAATCTGTCACCTTAACGTGTGAGGAACATAGTGGAGAGGTGGCAGGGAGACATGTTACTGTGATCGACACACCTGGGATCTTTCATACATCTCCTTCTTTTGATCAAATCACACGTGAAATGGGAGAAAGCAAGAGCCACTTTTTCCTGCTAGTGATTAGACTGGGGAGGTTCACAGAGGAAGAGAGGGCCACTCTAAAATGGATCCAGGAGAATTTAGGAGAAGAGGCTTTGCAGTACACAATGGTGCTTTTCACAGGAGGAGATGAGCTGAGATCACCAGTGGAGGAGTTTCTGAGTGAAGGCAGTGGTCATCAAGAGCTCATCCACAGCTGCGGTGGTGGATATTACGTCTTCAACAACAGAGACAGAAAGAACCGCACTCAGGTTACAGCACTGCTGGAGAAGATTGACACTGTGCTGTTTAGTATGACAGGATACCATCATGCCATTACGAGTATCCAACAGGTTCAAAGAATGATACAAACAGAGGAGGAGAGAAAGAGGGAGGAGATTGAGAGAGAGATCAGAGAAGAGGAGGAGAGAAAGAGGGAGGAGTCTGAGAGAGAGATCAGAGCAGAGGAGGAGAGAAAGAGGGAGGAGTCTGAGAGAGAGATCAGAGCAGAGGAGGAGAGAAAGAGGCAGGAGTCTGGAAGGAGACCTGCACCTCATGATCTGAGGATTGTGCTGGTGGGAAAGACTGGAGTAGGAAAGAGTGCAACCGGAAACACCATCCTGGGGAGAGAGGTGTTTAAAGAGGGAGTTTCCCCTGAATCTGTCACCTTAACGTGTGAGGAACATAGTGGAGAGGTGGCAGGGAGACATGTTACTGTGATCGACACACCTGGGATCTTTCATACATCTCCTTCTTTTGATCAAATCACACGTGAAATGGGAGAAAGCAAGAGCCACTTTTTCCTGCTAGTGATCAGACTGGGGAGGTTCACAGAGGAAGAGAGGGCCACTCTAAAATGGATCCAGGAGAATTTAGGAGAAGAGGCTTTGCAGTACACAATGGTGCTTTTCACAGGAGGAGATGAGCTGAGATCACCAGTGGAGGAGTTTCTGAGTGAAGGCAGTGGTCATCAAGAGCTCATCCACAGCTGCGGTGGTGGATATTACGTCTTCAACAACAGAGACAGAAAGAACCGCACTCAGGTTACAGCACTGCTGGAGAAGATTGACACTGTGCTGTTTAGTATGACAGGATACCATCATGCCATTACGAGTATCCAACAGGTTCAAAGAATGATACAAACAGAGGAGGAGAGAAAGAGGGAGGAGATTGAGAGAGAGATCAGAGAAGAGGAGGAGAGAAAGAGGGAGGAGTCTGAGAGAGAGATCAGAGCAGAGGAGGAGAGAAAGAGGGAGGAGTCTGAGAGAGAGATCAGAGCAGAGGAGGAGAGAAAGAGGCAGGAGTCTGGAAGGAGACCTGCACCTCATGATCTGAGGATTGTGCTGGTGGGAAAGACTGGAGTAGGAAAGAGTGCAACCGGAAACACCATCCTGGGGAGAGAGGTGTTTAAAGAGGGAGTTTCCCCTGAATCTGTCACCTTAACGTGTGAGGAACATAGTGGAGAGGTGGCAGGGAGACATGTTACTGTGATCGACACACCTGGGATCTTTCATACATCTCCTTCTTTTGATCAAATCACACGTGAAATGGGAGAAAGCAAGAGCCACTTTTTCCTGCTAGTGATCAGACTGGGGAGGTTCACAGAGGAAGAGAGGGCCACTCTAAAATGGATCCAGGAGAATTTAGGAGAAGAGGCTTTGCAGTCCACAATGGTGCTTTTCACAGGAGGAGATGAGCTGAGATCACCAGTGGAGGAGTTTCTGAGTGAAGGCAGTGGTCATCAAGAGCTCATCCACAGCTGCGGTGGTGGATATTACGTCTTCAACAACAGAGACAGAAAGAACCGCACTCAGGTTACAGCACTGCTGGAGAAGATTGACACTGTGCTGTTTAGTATGACAGGATACCATCATGCCATTACGAGTATCCAACAGGTTCAAAGAATGATACAAACAGAGGAGGAGAGAAAGAGGGAGGAGATTGAGAGAGAGATCAGAGAAGAGGAGGAGAGAAAGAGGGAGGAGTCTGAGAGAGAGATCAGAGCAGAGGAGGAGAGAAAGAGGGAGGAGTCTGAGAGAGAGATCAGAGCAGAGGAGGAGAGAAAGAGGCAGGAGTCTGGAAGGAGACCTGCACCTCATGATCTGAGGATTGTGCTGGTGGGAAAGACTGGAGTAGGAAAGAGTGCAACCGGAAACACCATCCTGGGGAGAGAGGTGTTTAAAGAGGGAGTTTCCCCTGAATCTGTCACCTTAACGTGTGAGGAACATAGTGGAGAGGTGGCAGGGAGACATGTTACTGTGATCGACACACCTGGGATCTTTCATACATCTCCTTCTTTTGATCAAATCACACGTGAAATGGGAGAAAGCAAGAGCCACTTTTTCCTGCTAGTGATCAGACTGGGGAGGTTCACAGAGGAAGAGAGGGCCACTCTAAAATGGATCCAGGAGAATTTAGGAGAAGAGGCTTTGCAGTACACAATGGTGCTTTTCACAGGAGGAGATGAGCTGAGATCACCAGTGGAGGAGTTTCTGAGTGAAGGCAGTGGTCATCAAGAGCTCATCCACAGCTGCGGTGGTGGATATTACGTCTTCAACAACAGAGACAGAAAGAACCGCACTCAGGTTACAGCACTGCTGGAGAAGATTGACACTGTGCTGTTTAGTATGACAGGATACCATCATGCCATTACGAGTATCCAACAGGTTCAAAGAATGATACAAACAGAGGAGGAGAGAAAGAGGGAGGAGATTGAGAGAGAGATCAGAGAAGAGGAGGAGAGAAAGAGGGAGGAGTCTGAGAGAGAGATCAGAGCAGAGGAGGAGAGAAAGAGGGAGGAGTCTGAGAGAGAGATCAGAGCAGAGGAGGAGAGAAAGAGGCAGGAGTCTGGAAGGAGACCTGCACCTCATGATCTGAGGATTGTGCTGGTGGGAAAGACTGGAGTAGGAAAGAGTGCAACCGGAAACACCATCCTGGGGAGAGAGGTGTTTAAAGAGGGAGTTTCCCCTGAATCTGTCACCTTAACGTGTGAGGAACATAGTGGAGAGGTGGCAGGGAGACATGTTACTGTGATCGACACACCTGGGATCTTTCATACATCTCCTTCTTTTGATCAAATCACACGTGAAATGGGAGAAAGCAAGAGCCACTTTTTCCTGCTAGTGATCAGACTGGGGAGGTTCACAGAGGAAGAGAGGGCCACTCTAAAATGGATCCAGGAGAATTTAGGAGAAGAGGCTTTGCAGTACACAATGGTGCTTTTCACAGGAGGAGATGAGCTGAGATCACCAGTGGAGGAGTTTCTGAGTGAAGGCAGTGGTCATCAAGAGCTCATCCACAGCTGCGGTGGTGGATATTACGTCTTCAACAACAGAGACAGAAAGAACCGCACTCAGGTTACAGCACTGCTGGAGAAGATTGACACTGTGCTGTTTAGTATGACAGGATACCATCATGCCATTACGAGTATCCAACAGGTTCAAAGAATGATACAAACAGAGGAGGAGAGAAAGAGGGAGGAGATTGAGAGAGAGATCAGAGAAGAGGAGGAGAGAAAGAGGGAGGAGTCTGAGAGAGAGATCAGAGCAGAGGAGGAGAGAAAGAGGGAGGAGTCTGAGAGAGAGATCAGAGCAGAGGAGGAGAGAAAGAGGCAGGAGTCTGGAAGGAGACCTGCACCTCATGATCTGAGGATTGTGCTGGTGGGAAAGACTGGAGTAGGAAAGAGTGCAACCGGAAACACCATCCTGGGGAGAGAGGTGTTTAAAGAGGGAGTTTCCCCTGAATCTGTCACCTTAACGTGTGAGGAACATAGTGGAGAGGTGGCAGGGAGACATGTTACTGTGATCGACACACCTGGGATCTTTCATACATCTCCTTCTTTTGATCAAATCACACGTGAAATGGGAGAAAGCAAGAGCCACTTTTTCCTGCTAGTGATCAGACTGGGGAGGTTCACAGAGGAAGAGAGGGCCACTCTAAAATGGATCCAGGAGAATTTAGGAGAAGAGGCTTTGCAGTCCACAATGGTGCTTTTCACAGGAGGAGATGAGCTGAGATCACCAGTGGAGGAGTTTCTGAGTGAAGGCAGTGGTCATCAAGAGCTCATCCACAGCTGCGGTGGTGGATATTACGTCTTCAACAACAGAGACAGAAAGAACCGCACTCAGGTTACAGCACTGCTGGAGAAGATTGACACTGTGCTGTTTAGTATGACAGGATACCATCATGCCATTACGAGTATCCAACAGGTTCAAAGAATGATACAAACAGAGGAGGAGAGAAAGAGGGAGGAGATTGAGAGAGAGATCAGAGAAGAGGAGGAGAGAAAGAGGGAGGACATTGAGAGGAAGATCAGAGCAGAGGAGGAGAGAAGGAGGGAGGACATTGAGAGGAAGATCAGAGCAGAGGAGGAGAGAATCGGGAAGGAGATTAGTAATTTCAGGGTAGCAACTGGAATATTTATTGCTGCTGTAGCAGTAGTGGCATTTGGACAAATCCAAAAAACAAAAGCAGAGGAGGAGAGAAAGAGGGAGGAGTCTGAGAGAGAGATCAGAGCAGAGGAGGAGAAAAAGAGAGAGGAGTCTGAGAGAGAGATCAGAGCAGAGGAGGAGAGAAAGAGGGAGGAGTCTGAGAGAGAGATCAGAGCAGAGGAGGAGAGAAAGAGGGAGGAGATTGAGAGAGAGATCAGAGTAGAGGAGAAGAGAAAGAGGGAGGAGTCTGAGAGAGAGATCAGAGTAGAGGAGGAGAGAAAGAGGGAGGAGATTGAGAGAGAGATCAGAGTAGAGGAGAAGAGAAAGAGGGAGGAGTCTGAGAGAGAGATCAGAGTAGAGGAGGAGAGAAAGTGGGAGGAGATTGAGAGAGCGATCAGAACAGTGAAGGGGAGAAGGTTTGCCCAGGTGAGACCTCTGCGCCGACAGCCTTCTATACCTAGTAGTATATCGCTGTTCAGTGAGGCAGCAAAGAAGAAAATGGACGCAGAGCTAGACTATAGCTAGCTCCTCCCAACAGTGTCAGTAGAGTGCTGAAACCTGTGCCACTCCTTGTAGGCAGCTGAAGCTAATCTTACTGGCTCTTGCCACCTCCTCAGTTATCTTGTGTTTGGTTATATTCTCTTGGTTTGACGGGCTACAACACATGACAGAACATATTACACTCATTCCACTACTGATCGTACTGACTTACACACCTCATATCTTTTTGTATTTGTAAAAAGAAGGCCTTTTCTGCCAGGCTTAATTACTGTAATGAACATGTAAATGAAAAATTACTACAAATATCAGTTGTAAGGGTAATTTTCTTAATTGATTCTTAATTGACAATGTGTGTTAACATGAAGACAATCACGTGGTTAAAAATAACCTTTTATTTTTAATCCTTATTACTATGAGACCACTTTCTGAATGAATACCAGGAGTCTTTCTCTGTCTCTCTCCTAGCAGACAGACAGCCTTTGACCTTAATATCTCTGCTTCTCAGCTAGCACATTCCGGTCTTACAGCAAGGTCAACAAGGGGGTTTCAGAAGACTTCATGCTTCATGTCTTTTTGTTTTGTTTTGTTTTGTTTTCCTTCTGGAAAAGTGTGTATAAGAGTCTTACGATGTCTGATTCAAATCTCACTTTCAGTTATTTCTTTGCAAATAAATACGAAAGTTAAACTCAAGTATAGCTATCATTGTTTTTACTGGGATCTGTCAAGCACGGAGAGTGTTAGAGAGTGATTAGTAGTAATACTAACACTGGGACTGGTGTGAGATCCCAGGTCAAAAATAAGGCAGCAAAAGGTTTTAGTGGAAAACTGAAGTTGATTTATTCTCACAAAAACAGTGAAGGGTAAGGGGTGGTGGGAAAGAACAAAGGCAGCCGATCCAAAAACGTCCGGCTGATAGGTTCCCGGTTCTTAAACTTTCCTTTTGTGAGTAGACTCGGCACTACTCCGGGCCTGTGGCAAACTGGAGGAAAAAATCACAAAAATCTGCACTGTCACAAATTTCACCATCACACTCTCCCCTTAGCTCTTGATTCCTGTTCTTAAAGCTCTTGGCCTCATTACTCCAAAGCAGCCCATGGGTGATTGAGGGGGTGTGGCCAGGAGCAGTTCACCATCTCCAGGTGTGCCTCATGTCCTGATCAGCTACAATCATTCAATCATTGCACTAGAAACTGGCACTGAATTTCTCCCCATGGTCCTAAAGCCCTCCAGCATATCAGCAGGAAAACACCTTCCCTCAACCACATGCCCAGGAGGTATCCTCCAGCAGCTTAATATGAGAGGATCCAGCATGCCACTATGAGGATACCATCATGCCACTATGAGGATCCAACATGCTCAAAGAATGATACAAACAGAGGGGGAGAGAAAGAGGAAGGAGATTGAGAGAAAGATCAGAGCAGAGGAGAAGAGAAAGAGGGAGGAGTGAAAGAAATCAGTCAGATCGGAGCAGAGGAGGAGAGAAAGAGGAAGGAGATTGAGAGAAAGATCAGAGCAGAGGAGAAGAGAAAGAGGGAAGAGTGAAAGAAATCAGTCAGATCGGAGCAGAGGAGGAGAGAAAGATGGAGGAGTGAGAGAGAGATCAGAGCAGAGGAGGAGAGAAATAGGGAGGAGTCTGAGAGAGAGATCAGAGCAGAGGAGGAGAGAAAAAGGGAGGAGATGAAGAGAGAGATCAGAGCAGAGGAGGAGAGAAAAAGGGAGGAGTCTGAGAGAGAGATCAGAGCAGAGAAGGAGAGAAAGAGGGAGGAGATGAAGAGAGATCAGAGCAGAGGAGGAGAGAAAAAGAGGAGATGAAGAGAGAGATCAGAGCAGAGGAGGAGAGAAAGAGGGAGGAGTCTAAGAGAGAGATCAGAGCATTCCACAACTGAACTTATTGACAAAAAAAGGCCATCATTAAACCTTCTCTTAATCATGCATCATCTGCCTCCTCATCCTGCCCTTGGACTGGGTTGTGACATATGTCAGATTCGCTTGTTAGCTAAGTGCATGCGTACCATTGGGCTATATTTCATCTCCAGTTATTTTCTCTATATATACAAATGAAATAATGTGTAAAACCAGTGACCTCTCTCTTATGAAATATGCTGATGATTTGGCCTTAGTGGCATGTCTGTCTGACACAGTATCCCTGAGCAGGTACAGTGAATGTGTCCACACCCTGTCTGTTTGGTTCAACGACACCCACCTCATATTAAATGTCACTAAGACAAAGGAGATTCATATGGGAGGTACATTATTGGCATTTTGGCAGACGCTCTTATCCAGAACGATGTACAGTTGATTAGACTAAGCAGGAGACAATCCTCCCCTGGAGCAATGCAGGGTTAAGGACCTTGCTTAAGGGCCCAACGGCTGTGCGGATCTTATTGTGGCTACACCGGGATTATAACCACCAACCATGCGTGTCCCAGTCATTTACCTTAACCACTACACTACAGGCCACAAGAAACATCCCCCATCCTCGGTTACACCACTATCTCTTACACAAGTCTACCACAAGTGTCATGACCTTTAATCTGGTCTCCTAGTTTAACCGTCTAACAGCAAGAAATTAATTAAAACAGGATTGCCACACAGGGTGGGTGAAATTACTGGACAACAGCAAGCCTCACTGTCTCATCATTATTTTAAATGGTTGGCATTTATATAGCGCCTTTATCCAAAGCGCTGTACAATTGATGCTTCTCATTCACCCATCCATTCACACCCACGCTCACACTCCAACTGCCATTGGCTGCAATGAAAGGCACTAGCTCAGGAGCATTTAGGGGTTAGGTGTCTTGCTCAGGGACACTTTGACACAACCTGGGCAGGATCGACACCCTCTGTCTGCCAGACGACTGCTCTTACCACCTGAGCCAATGTCACCCCGGTGATTCTAAGGCAGTGGACAGAATAGCAGAGAAGACTTTGAGATGCTTTCCTCAGGTCACAGATTTAAGGGCCCGTTCATTAAAAAGAACTCTTTCATACCCACTGCAATCAGCCAGCTCAACACCATTAAGAGACAGACCAGAAATGACAGGACTGGTAGTGAACACAGACTCTGGTTTAAATGTATTTTTACTAACTTTATGTATATTTATTGTGTTGAAAAAATATAGGAAAAGACTGCCAATAATAGTTTTTTGTGGAAATATATTTTGGTTTAAAAAATGGTTGATTCCATTGATTTATTATACTTTACACACGAGGGAAGGAGGAAAATGAGGGCTAAGAAAGGGAATGACTTTTTGAAAAAAAGAATTTAATTTAACAAACAGATAAAGTATCAAAGAGGTAAGCATTTATCCATTTTGAAAATAAGGTCAATAGCAGTATTATTTTTTTAGGTAGCGCAGTCATTTTGGTTTACATCCTATCTTTCTGACAGCCAACACTGCATTTCCCTCAAGAACCTGTTTCTGCTCCTGTCACTAGAGGTGTACCACAAGGTTCGGTGCTGGGTCCTCTACTTTTCATCACTTACATCCTTCCCCCTTGGTCAAATCACACAATGTCACAATGCCAGCTTTTACTGGTACACTGGCAGAACTCCACTATAATCAGCTCCAAACCCCCTCCTCTCTTCTTCCCCCACTCTCTATCACAAATTGCTTGCATGATATTAAAACCTGGATGACTCACAACTTCCTACACCTCAACAGTAACGAGACTGAAATCATGCTGGTGGGCTCCAAATCCACTTTATCCAAAACTCCTCACTTCAACATTCCTATCGACAATTTCCTCCCTCCCTGTCTCAGCTCAAGTCAAGAGCCATGGCATCATTCTAGACTCTATGCTTTCCTTTGAAACGCATAGAAATGATCACCGAAACAGCCTTTTTCCACCTCAGTAACAGCTCCAAACATCTCCTCTCTCACTTACTCCAACAGAGGAACTCTAATCCATGCACTTGAAACATCCAGACTGGACTACGGCAATTCACTTCTCACAGGTATTCCAAATGGAGCTATCAACAAACTGCAACTAATTTTATTTGACTTCATACCTCAAGCCTCTCCTCACTTGGCCATTCAGCTATGCTCCACCAAAACTCTGAAACTCCCACTGAATAGTGTCCATATAAGACATTCAATTACATACTCACGCACAAACGCTCACATACATACTTTTTTACGTTCTTCTTTTAAAACGTAGTACATGTTGCGGTAGCAAGACTCAGTTTGAGGGTAGGAAGTGGGGCAATCGGAGGAGGACAGCACTTACTGGTTAAGTAGGCACACTGAGGCTACTCCACCAGCAGAGGGCAGTGTCATACCCCTATTTTTGTATAATTAAAGGCAAATTATATAGGGAAAGTGGGGACCCACATACAGTGCCGAAAAGCCATGGGAAAATGGTCTTTCAGGCAGCTCACAACGATCTGATGGCAGGTCTTTTGGGAAAGGACAAAACACTTAACGGTATAATAGCCCAATTTTATTGGCCGGGTATATGAGGAGGCGCAGTTTCATTTTTCCTCCCGTGTGGGAATCCCAAAACAGATTCTCACAGACCAAGGCACCTTGTTTATGTTGCGGACACTGAAGGAGCTGTACAAATTGTTGGACGTCAGGTTTATTGGAACCAGTGTCTACCGCCCTCAAACCAAGGGGCTGGTTGAGCGGTACAATAAGACGCTGGAGACATTGGTTTGGTAAGTTTGTTTCTACTGATATTCATATTTGGTATAAACGTATTGAACCTCTGTTGTTTGCTGTAAGAGGTTCCCTGAACCTCCTTGGGGTTTTCCCCCTTTGAGTTGTATGGGAGAAGGCCCCATGGCATTTTGGACCTATTAAAGGAAACTTTGGAGAAGGGTCAAAGCCAAAGTAAAAGTGAAATTCAATATGTGTTGGACCCGCGAGAAAAGTTGAACTTACTCACATGAACATTTGCTTGAGGCTCGAGAACATCCAACAACACAACAGAATATTCAAAACGGGAGACAAAGTCCTGCGATTACTTCCTTCAGCAGCTTTCAAATTACTCGCTGAGTGGGACGGAGAAAGGACCATTTTAGGTTACACGGCATGTAGACTGTGAGGTTATTCATTCAGATAGGGGAGAGGCACGTCAGATTTACCATCTCAATTTACTACAATTGTGGAGAGAGGTAGACCCTGCCTTGCTAACCACACCAGGTATCATGTCGTCTCTTGGTTAGCCCTGACTTCTCTAGACCTTTCCTGCTGCAGACCGATGCCTCAGATAGAGGACTGGGGGCAGTGTTGTCCCAGGAGATGGAGGAGTGACTGACTGGGGGCAGTGTTGTCCCAGGAGATGGAGGAGTGACTGACTGGGGGCACTGTTGTCCCAGGAGATGGAAGAGAGACTGACTGGGGGCAGTGTTGTCCCAGGAGATGGAGGAGAGACTGACTGGGGGCAGTGTTGTCCCAGGAAATGGAGGAGAGACTGACTGGGGGCAGTGTTGTCCCAGGAGATGGAGGAGTGACTGACTGGGGGCAGTGTTGTCCCAGGAAATGGAGGAGAGACTGACTGGGGGCAGTGTTGTCCCAGGAGATGGAGGAGTGACTGACTGGGGGCAGTGTTGTCCCAGGAGATGGAGGAGAGACTGACTGGGGGCAGTGTTGTCCCAGGAGATGGAGGAGAGACTGGTCCTTTACATCAGCCACAAGCTCAGCCTCAGGGAGAGGACCATTCTTCTCAGTACTGAAGGAGTGTCTCACCCTGTCTCCAGCTCTTCAGTCCTTCCTGGGGAGTGACACGGCACGTGCTAAACGCCTTGTAATGTAATGTAATGGAATGGAATGTAATAATTTGCATTTTGTTAATTGATAAAAAAATTAACTATTAACATTTCTATTTTTGAAAGAATTCTTACTAATTCTCATTTTTTCACACCTGCCTAAAACTTTTGCACAGTACCATATATATATATATATATATATGTTTTCTGTTCTGGTTCCTCAGTGGTGGAATGACTTGCCTACCACTGCCAGGACAGCAGAATCCCTCCCCCTATTTCGACGCAGACTCAAAACCCACCTTTTCAAACTCTACCTTAGTCCTCCCTCCTGATTTCCCCCGCCCCTTCTTTCTGATATCCCTATCCGCCCGCCCCCCCCCCCCCCCCCCAAAAAAAAAAAAAAAAAATTGCACTTCTGATGATGAATATGTATATATGTATGTTTCATGTGTCTTTTCCTAGTTCTGGATGTGATGCCTTGACTTTCGGTAGAACCTATGCACCTGTAAGTCGCTTTGGATTAAAAGCGTCTATCAAATGACAAAAATGTAAAATGTAAATGAATGGGTGGATGAGAAGCATCAATTGTACAGCGCTTTGGATAAAGGCGCTATATAAATGCCAACCATTCACCATTTACCATATATATATATTGCAGAAGTGCAAAACACAAAAATGTATTTGCAGGACTTGTTGACAGAAGATCAAGTCAACTTGGTTTCTGTTTCCCAGAAATGTATTTGTTTGTCAAAAACTATTTATTGACACAGTATTAGCAAACTTTGTAAAAACAACAATATGATAGTTACCTTCTGATCTGTGGTAACTATGCACCTGTTTCTCCAAATCAAGCTGGCATGAACACTATAAAACTCTAATTAGCTCTAATTAGTTTATACATACAGTTTCTAATAGACACAAATACATATCTTGCTTCTATAGAACGCTAATGTAGAAGCAAGATATTTATTATATTGTGTCTAATTATAAATAGCAGATCAGAGCAAATATACGTTTGCTGTTTCAGAAGTGAGAAAATATCTACAATATATACAATATTTCTCAGGTGTTATACAGGTAAGCTCCTGTCAGCCCATGTGCTTATGTTGGCTGCTGTCTTGGCCAGGCCTCTGAAAAAAGATATTTTGTTTCAAAGTGACTTCCTGGCTTTATAAATGTTAAATAAAACATAAACACAAGTACTACTTATGGATGTCCCAATATGCAAAACCATAGAATTGAAAGAGGGTGTACTTTCTTTCCACATCATTGTACTTTGCCCAGGTGTGAGAAGAGTGCATGGTACTTATTGTCCATCGTCGATGTTAAAACATAATGCTGGCTTCAGGTTTCATTATGTCTGTTTCCTGCAAAGTACACCTGTATCTCAAAATATTATCAGTGGTCAGATGGGTGTGTATGTGAGTCTGTCTCTGTGTGTGTATGTGTGTGTGTGTGTGTGTGTGTGTGTGTGTGTGTGTGAGTCTGTCTGTGTGTGTGTGTGCGTGTGTGTCTAATGAGTGTTATGTGAATATGAGAACTTTAAACAGTATATAATTAGACCTATTTCACAGCAGTGTAAAGCATTGCAATATCTTGCTGCAGCAGTCATTTGTGTATTTGCCCATTGACACTACTGGGGAATGAGATTCATTTTCAGTGTACTCCATTTCCATAATGGTGGTGATACAGGTGGCCCAAAAGACATCCGTTTATTTACCTAAAAATAAGCAAACTGCAGAGACACCACACTGCTGCTGTAGGGAACGGGAGAGAGTGAGAGCAGTAGGGTGTGTCTCTGAAACACAGTCTGCCTTTGCCAAGGTCTCAAAGTCCAGGAATTCACTGATTTTACAAGTCCAATAAATGTATGAATATATGTATTGCTGCTTCCTTGTCTGTGTATCAGTGGTAAGCAACGACAGACTACTCCAGAAGCTGCAAAATCACATCTGACAAAGGTGAAAAACACAATTACTTCTGCTTCTCTTCACACAGGAGGTAAGACATGAAGCCTGATCAGCTTGTTCATTAATAAATTATTTAACTGAGGTTAGTTGGGGGGGCTTCTGTGTTTAAGTATTACTGTTTTTGTCTTTGTCTCTTGGGGGGGGTGAGGCAATGATAAGAGTATCATGTTTGCTGTTTAGAGTTTATTACAGTTCATTATGTTTCGGATTTAATGTACTGTATGTTTTCATTTAGCCCAGAACATTTTTATATGTAATGAAGGATATCTTGGTTACTTACAGAGGTTTTGGGTAACCTGCTGGCATAATAAGAGCTTATAGTAGCAGGCTTGTTTCTAAAGCAAAGAAATGTAACTCCAAAACAGCTTGTCTAGAGATGTTATGTGTCCAGAGGCTACACAGCACATTGGAGTAGATACATTTCCGAGCTTTCATTCACTATTGTTAACATAAAAAACCTATTTATATTTTCTCAAATATTTCCAAAATTTTGAGTCTTTGCCATTTTGAACATGATAATCTGCTGCCCCAGTAACAAGTCTGGCTCAATTGTGAACTCACTTTCAAAATGAGTTTATTCCAAAAAGTCTACAAACTATTGAGTCAATTCAGTTATCCACATAGGTGAAACGAGGTCCTGGTGTTTGTTCAATTTGTGTTTGTTCTTTCCAGTAATTTCCTTATTGCTTGTCATATGGGCAATTCACATGTTCCTGTTATCTCATTACCAGAGATAACAGAGATAAAAGATTCAAGGTTCAAGGTCGCATATTGCCACACATTTCATTAGTGTATGTTTGGCCCAGACAGTTTTTGATGATTTTTGAATACACAGTATGAAATAGGGAAAAAGGACATAACAAAAACAGATTTGCTGAGGTAGCAGAAGTGAAGGGCATATCCTTGAGCCGTTCTTTTAGCTGCCCAATAGTTTTGAATTTAGCACCATTGGAGGGTGATGAAACATGGAGTGACATGGCAGAGCTTGGGGAGGTTGTAGCTCAGACAAACCACAACATTCTGGATGAGCTGGCAGGGAGGGCAGTGAGGAGGCACCTGCCTCAGTGGGAGATGATCAGTGGCCAGACTCACCCCGCTTTCAATTGGTGTCGGACTTACGCGCTATACGAGTTTCTCTCCGGAAAGGTGCACATGAACACCTTATCAGATCGGATGATCGAGTAGTGGAATTCGGGATTCTAGATGTGGCACGAATTGGCCGAGTTGTGATGTACCCAAAAGGGGCGAGACTTGGTATGGAGAGAAAAGAGGAGAGTGCCAAGGACTGAGCCTTGAGGGACACCTGTTAAACATCCCTGAGGTCACGGAATGGACCCATCCACACAATCTGGAAGGAGTGACAAGCAAGAAAAGAATTTGATGATCAACAGTGTAAAAAGCTGCATTCAGGTTGAGGCGGACCTGGCCATTACTGGCATATTTACTTTCATCACAATGCAGCATTCATTGTTTACAAGCTATAAAAGCTCCAGGCCTTTATTTTCAGTAACTAAAGGGAAGCTGGTACCTGTTTGACCAGTTCAGACCAGCTCAAGCTATGTTTTGCAACAGCTGGTAGCTAGTTGACCAGCTACCAGCCCAGACACGCTACCAGCAATAGCTGGTTGACCAGCTCATACCCAGCTAGACCAACTAATGACTTTTTGGATGACGGCTTTAGGATTTTACAACAAGGTAAGGCTAAGTGTTCAGTGTTTTTTTTTTCTTCTGTTAACAGTCTGCTATCTCCACTGACCTTCTGAAAACTTTCTTATTAAAATGAGCCAATCTTTGGATGGAGGGGAGGGGGCCATGGCCTCTGAAATCAGCCCCATTTTGGGGAAAGAGGTTGAAAAGGAAACATCTGATGAAGCCGCAGGCCCTGTGAACATGAGGTAAGAGACAGATGTGTGTATACTGTACATGCTCTCAGGCCCTGTGAACATGAGGTAAGAGACAGATGTGTGTATACTGTATATGCTCTCAGGCCCTGTGAACATGAGGTAAGAGACAGATGTGTGTATACTGTACATGCTCTCAGGCCCTGTGAACATGAGGTAAGAGACAGATGTGTGTATACTGTGTATGCTCTCAGGCCCTGTGAACATGAGGTAAGAGACAGATGTGTGTATACTGTACATGCTCTCAGGCCCTGTGAACATGAGGTAAGAGACAGATGTGTGTATACTGTACATGCTCAGGCCCTGTGAACATGAGGTAAGAGACAGATGTGTGTATACTGTGTATGCTCTCAGGCCCTGTGAACATGAGGTAAGAGACAGATGTGTGTATACTGTACATGCTCTCAGGCCCTGTGAACATGAGGTAAGAGACAGATGTGTGTATACTGTACATGCTCTCAGGCCCTGTGAACATGAGGTAAGAGACAGATGTGTGTATACTGTATATACTCTCAGGCCCTGTGAACATGAGTTAAGAGACAGATGTGTGTATACTGTACATGCTCTCAGGCCCTGTGAACATGAGGTAAGAGACAGATGTGTGTATACTGTATATGCTCTCAGGCCCTGTGAACATGAGGTAAGAGACAGATGTGTGTATACTGTACATGCTCTCAGGCCCTGTGAACATGAGGTAAGAGACAGATGTGTGTATACTGTATATGCTCTCAGGCCCTGTGAACATGAGGTAAGAGACAGATGTGTGTATACTGTACATGCTCTCAGGCCCTGTGAACATAAGGTAAGAGACAGATGTGTGTATACTGTACATGCTCTCAGGCCCTGTGAACATGAGGTAAGAGACAGATGTGTGTATACTGTATATGCTCTCAGGCCCTGTGAACATGAGGTAAGAGACAGATGTGTGTATACTCTATCTGCTCTCAGGCCCTGTGAACATGAGGTAAGACACAGATGTGTGTATACTGTATATGCTCTCAGGCCCTGTGAACATGAGGTAAGAGACAGATGTGTGTATACTGTACATGCTCTCAGGCCCTGTGAACATGAGGTAAGAGACAGATGTGTGTATACTGTATATGCTCTCAGGCCCTGTGAACATAAGGTAAGAGACAGATGTGTGTATACTGTACATGCTCTCAGGCCCTGTGAACATGAGGTAAGAGACAGATGTGTGTATACTGTATATGCTCTCAGGCCCTGTGAACATGAGGTAAGAGACAGATGTGTGTATACTGTATATGCTCTCAGGCCCTGTGAACATGAGGTAAGACACAGATGTGTGTATACTGTATATACTCTCAGGCCCTGTGAACATGAGGTAAGAGACAGATGTGTGTATACTGTATATGCTCTCAGGCCCTGTTAACATGAGGTAAGACACAGATGTGTGTATACTGTATATGCTCTCAGGCCCTGTGAACATGAGGTAAGAGACAGATGTGTGTATACTGTACATGCTCTCAGGCCCTGTGAACATGAGGTAAGAGACAGATGTGTGTATACTGTATATGCTCTCAGGCCCTGTGAACATGAGGTAAGAGACAGATGTGTGTATACTGTATATGCTCTCAGGCCCTGTGAACATGAGGTAAGAGACAGATGTGTGTATACTGTACATGCTCTCAGGCCCTGTGAACATGAGGTAAGAGACAGATGTGTGTATACTGTATATGCTCTCAGGCCCTGTGAACATGAGGTAAGAGACAGATGTGTGTATACTGTATATGCTCTCAGGCCCTGTGAACATGAGGTAAGAGACAGATGTGTGTATACTGTACATGCTCTCAGGCCCTGTGAACATGAGGTAAGAGACAGATGTGTGTATACTGTACATGCTCTCAGGCCCTGTGAACATGAGGTAAGAGACAGATGTGTGTATACTGTATATGCTCTCAGGCCCTGTGAACATGAGGTAAGAGACAGATGTGTGTATACTGTATATACTCTCAGGCCCTGTGAACATGAGGTAAGAGACAGATGTGTGTATACTGTATATGCTCTCAGGCCCTGTGGACATGAGGTAAGAGACAGATGTGTGTATACTGTACATGCTCTCAGGCCCTGTGAACATGAGGTAAGAGACAGATGTGTGTATACTGTATATGCTCTCAGGCCCTGTGAACATGAGGTAAGAGACAGATGTGTGTATACTGTACATGCTCTCAGGCCCTGTGAACATGAGGTAAGAGACAGATGTGTGTATACTGTATATGCTCTCAGGCCCTGTGAACATGAGGTAAGAGACAGATGTGTGTATACTGTATATGCTCTCAGGCCCTTTTTTTTAATTGCTCTCCAATTAAAATATTTTACACTGCTGAAATTAAGTGAAAAGTCACTACCAATAAGCTGGCCATCACCATGTGTACCTTGAGAAAGACGCATCCCAACATCACTATTTTACAAATGAGGACGTAAAATTACAGTACAAAATGCGCTCCCCCAGGCGATCAAAGAGTGACATTTCACAGGTTGTATTTTGCATGTGATATAATATAATCAGTGGAATTGGAAAGGGAAGGTGCTTTAATGCTTAGCCTACATGTGTAGGCTGCTACAGTCTATTGCTCCTATGATATTTGGTAATCCAGTGGTGGTATGGAAGTCACTCTTAATTTGTACTTGTTTGACGGCAGTGTAGGGAAATTTGACGTACCTGGGTGAGAGTCTGATGAGGGCTTTGATGAACAATGGAAGCGCATGAAACATCTGATTGGTCAGATTAACAAAAAATCAGTGACAAAAAGGTTTTTTTGTGTAGGTGTACTAATGGCAGGCTAAGTGTACATGAGTCGTACGACATGTACGTTTGAACGTTTTAAGAACAAATATCCATAGTGGTTCTTGCATGAGGCGCATTGTGTGTACACATGTAGACATACATTCAGGTGTGCCTACATGTGCAACTTGATGATGGTTATTATGATTTAGATTATTATTATTATTCAAAAGCAATTATTTTGCATATATACTAATATAAAAATACCATACTATTGTGCACTTGGGTATATTTGACGCCTAAAGTTGTACCCCTGTTGGGTCAATTTATTTTAAGGGCTCAATAAAATTGATGTCAAATTCAGAACAAATTATTAATTCAACATAATACATGATATAATTCATAGCCCCATACCTAGCGTAGTTTTTTTTTTTTGTCACTTTGAGGTAATAACATTTTTATTACGTGATGTGTGCTTGATGTTCTAAACATAACTCTTTGAACAGCATTTAGAAACCCTTATATTTTGTCAGTTTGTGTGCTCCTTCCAGGCTGGGGAGATCTGGTTCACCTGTGCCCAGTGTTCAGACAATGCAGACACACCGTTCCAAGGATGAGCCACCAAACTTCAGCAAGGAGATGGAGCCCATGGGACCAAGGTGAGGTGACTATACCTGGTCTACAGTTTGATGAGGCGCTGCTTAACTAAAAATACAACTGAAGTTTAATAAAGTATCACAAATACTATAGATACTATATTTGCTGATGAGATACTTCACAATATATACCCTAGATGCAGAACTGTCCTATGAATTGAGGATGACTTTTTGCAGCTAGTAGGTGTCCTCAGTTATATCTCTAAATGCATACATATTTCATAATAAGAATTTTCTCTCTCCAGACACCAGACTAGCCTGGTAGAAACCCATTTGCGCCCACAGTGCAGAAAGAGGGTTGGCGCTCCATCCAGCTCTGGAGACACAGTCTGTGATGTCTGCTCTGAGGGACGGGCTAGAGCTGTGAAGTCCAGAGCTGTGAAGTTCTGTCAGACTTGCTCTGCGTACTTCTGTGAGACTCACATCAGAGGCCATTACACTGTAGAGGAACTGCAGAGACATAAGCTAGACGACATTACTGATGCCTGCCAGCAGGAGGTGGCAAAGGTAAGAGGCCTCACTTATTCCTCTGTAGGTTTCTGTACCTGTCATATATTCACAAATTCACTTGGCCTGTAGATTCTGTACATGCCCATTCACTGCTCTTTGCCAGTGATGTTCATGTAACAATGGTTGAGTGGTCACTGTGTTTCTACATTTTCCTGCAGCAACAAGTGGGAAATTCTCAATATCTGCACCAAAATGGTAAGAGACAAGAAGGGAGTAAGTACTGTCTGCTATTATTAATTAAAAAAATGATTACTACAATTTGAGCACAGAATTCTCACCTTATAATAACCAGGCAGATATACCCAAGAAGAAATGATTTATTTTTGACAGAAGGAGTTCAGTACTTACACACAAAAAGGTGGAGCATGCACTAATGATGATGTTAGCGGTTCTCACTTTTTACACCTTGCAACCTCACCTTTTATTTGCATTTGTGTAATAATCAATGCCCACCTGCAGTTTCATTGGCTTCCTGAAGCCATAATGTTTAATGTGGCAATGTTTAAATAACATAAATGAGATCTTCGTAAGTACAAACTATATATTAAGTTCCAAGCAAATTAATGAAAATTTGAGAAAGTAGACATTTAAAATTTTTTCACAAAATTCGAAATCTACTCCAGCACATCTTTTTGTTCATCGGAAGCCAAGGAATCTGGGGGAAAGAATTTTGACACTAGCCCAAATGATTGAAAAGTTATTGGCCAAACCATGTTGGGGCTTGGTATAGTGCCACCGTGAGGCTAATTAGGGTAAGACCTGCTGAGTGTCCGCACTGCAGAAGGATCTACTATCCTGCAAAGTTTTGTCAAAACCAAATTAATTTTGTCAAATGAATGTATGAATTCATCAAAGTATGAATCTTTTCTGCTCAGATCCACGCAAATTCATAAAACTGGTTTGGACGACACTTCATCATGCTTGATCCAAAACATACATCCAAGGCAACCAAGGAGTTCCTTTTTCAGGCCAAAAAGTAGAATGTTCTTGACTGGCCAAGTTGAAACAACAAATAGTCCCGAAACAAGCAGGTGCTGAAGAGGGCTGCATTATAGACCTGGCAGAGCATGAACTGGGAAGATACCCGGCATCTGGTGGTGTTTATGGGTCATAGACCTCAGGCAGTCTATTGATTGTAGTTAATAAATACACTGGTTTACAAAAGCAAGATGACCGCTTGTATGTGCCGCCAATCTTCAACAAGTTAGCTTATAGATGATCAGTTAAAAATTGTCCTTTGGGCATTGTAGTGCATGTAGCTTAGTTTAGGAATTAGCAATATAAAAAACAACACAACTAATTTTTCCTTTTATTACAATGTTTTTCTGGCAAGGAACCAAACATGATCATGATCTTAATCAGCAGGTTGAGCTATTTTAATTTAATCTTCTTATTAATGCACCAAAGCAGTGATAACACGCCTAGTATCACACCAGTATCCTTCAATGATATCATGGATATATATTTAGTTACTGTTTGCTTCCTTACACACCAGTCTGGGAATGCTGTTAGCACTGTATTTTTCATATCAGGCAAAACTGGTGAATGCATTGGACGGCCATTTCCAGAGTGAGTTGTATTGTACATTGTACTTGCATTTTAAATCACTCTGGATTGGACCATCTGCTAAATGACGCCCACGAGTGACCTTAGCTGTGAAGTAAACTACTGTAGCTAGGCAATTGGATTGGAATCTGCAAGATGAATTTGATGAGGTTCTGAAATATCCTACATGGTAAATGGTCTGCATTTATATAGGGCCTTTATCCAAAGTACTGTGCATTTGATGCTTCTCATTAACCCATTCACACAAACACACCAACAGCGATTGGCTGCCATGCAAGGCACCCACCAGCTCGTTTAGCCATTACAAGCTGCTTAACTGTATTCTTGCTACCAACATCAGGCACCAAGTAGGTTCATTGTCCCCCACCAAAGACATCAGAGGTGGTGACAGTGCATGGGTACGGGGTTTATAATGATTAATATTTGCTATAATTATGTATAAATAACATGTCAAATGTCTTTTAATGAATGCTTATTTCTGTTTTTCAGTGTGTAGACCAGCGGGTGTTTTTCAGAAGGAGTCGTGGGTAGAGTGCTTACGCATTTCTACATCTGTTGGGTGTGTCCTGGCCATACTACTCTTGTTTATTATTCTTACTCCACAAGGTATTTATTTATTTGTACCTTGGGGGTTGATTTTCTCCCTCTCTCCCTCCCTCTCTCTGTCTCTCCCTCTCTCTCTCACTCCCTCTCTGTATTTCCCTCTCTCACTCTCTCTCTCACTCACTCTCTCTGTCTCTCCCTCTCCCACTCTCTCTCACTCTCTCAGTTTCTCAGTCTCTCTCTCCCTCTCCCTCTCTCTCTCACTCACTCTCTCTGTCTCTCCCTCTCCCACTCTCACTCTCAGTCTCTCTCTCACACATATGATGAATGGCTTCTTTCATGAAAGAGTGTATTTTTCCACAGAGTCTGGAAGGAGACCTGCACCTCATGATCTGAGGATTGTGCTGGTGGGAAAGACTGGAGCAGGAAAGAGTGCAACCGGAAACACCATCCTGGGGAGAGAGGTGTTTAAAGAGGCGTTTTCCCCTAAATCTGTCACCTTAAAGTGTGAGGAACATAGTGGAGAGGTGGCAGGGAGACATGTTACTGTGATCGACACACCTGGGATCTTTCATCCATCTCCTTCTTTTGATCAAATCACACGTGAAATGATAGAAAGCAAGAGCCACTTTTTCCTGCTAGTGATCAGACTGGGGAGGTTCACAGAGGAAGAGAGGGCCACTCTGAAAAGGATCCAGGAGAATTTAGGAGAGGAGGCTTTGCAGTACACAATGGTGCTTTTCACGGGAGGAGATGAGCTGAGATCACCAGTGGAGGAGTTTCTGAGTGAAGGCAGCGGTCATCAAGAGCTCATCCACAGCTGCGGTGGTGGATATTACGTCTTCAACAACAGAGACAGAAAGAACCGCACTCAGGTTGCAGCACTGCTGGAGAAGATTGACACTGTGCTGTTTAATATGACAGGATACCATCATGCCACAATGAGGATCCAACAGGTTCAAAGAATGATACAAACAGAGGAGGAGCGAAAGAGGGAGGAGATTGAGAGAGAGATCAGAGCAGAGGAGGAGAGAAAGAGGGAGGAGTCTGAGAGAGAGATCAGAGCAGAGGAGGAGAGAAAGAGGGAAGAGTCTGAGAGAAAGATCAGAGCAGAGGAGGAGAGAAAGAGGGAGGAGTCTGAGAGAGAGATCAGAGCAGAGGAGGAGAGAAAGAGAGAGGAGTCTGAGAGAGAGATCAGAGCAGAGGAGAAGAGAAAGAGGGAGGAGTCTGAGAGAGAGATCAGAGCAGAGGAGGAGAAAATCGGGAAGGAGATGAGTAATTTCAAGGTAGCAACTGGAATATTTATTGTTGTCGTAGCAGTAGTGGCATTTGGACAAATCCAAAGAACAATAGTAAAGGAGAAGAAAAAGAGGGAGGAGTCTGAGAGAGAGATCAGAGCAGAGGAGGAGAGAAAGAGGGAGGAGATGAAGAGAGAGATCAGAGAAGAGGAGAAGAGAAAGAGGGAGGAGTCTGAGAGAGAGATCAGAGAAGAGGAGAAGAGAAAGAGGGAGGAATCTGAGAGAGAGATCAGAGAAGAGGAGAAGAGAAAGAGGGAGGAGTCTGAGAGAGAGATCAGAGAAGAGGAGAAGAGAAAGAGGGAGGAGTCTGAGAGAGAGATCAGAGCAGAGGAGAAGAGAAAGAGGGAGGAGTCTGAGAGAGAGATCAGAGTTAAGGCACTGAAGCAGAGACAGATTTATGAAAGAGAGATGTCAGAAAAGGTGACGGAAATCAGGGCGAAAACAGGTTATTTTGAGGGCAAAGGTGAGCAGGGCAAAGGTGAGCAGGGCAAAGGTGAGCAGGACAAAGGTGAGCAGGGCAAAGGTGAGCAGGACAAAGGTGAGCAGGGCAAAGGTGAGCAGGACAAAGGTGAGCAGGGCAAAGGTGAGCAGGACAAAGGTGAGCAGGGCAAAGGTGAACAGGGCAAAGGTGAGCAGGGCAAAGGTGAACAGGGCAAAGGTGAACAGGGCAAAGGTGAGTGGGGCTGCATAATTAGTTGAGATCAAATTATCTCATTATTACATGATGATTCATTTTGATGTCAACTACAAGATTCCTGGAAATTGTTATTAATGAGAGTTTGAATTGTAGAGAACAAACTGATTGTGTTAGTAGAAAAAAAGAAATTGAATGGTATAATAAGGGGGGTTAGTCATCTTGTTGTAAGCCAGTCATAAGTAACATTTGATGTCATGCGCTGGTCAGCTTGCTGACTTCCCCCTCCCGGAGCGTACATTGTTAACCCCCACCTTTTGGCACACATGCCTGTGGGGGACAGCTAGAGAAGGATTCTTAGAGACGCCTTCTTGGGCCCTGGGGGCCCCCCTTTTCTCACATTCCTTACAGGGTTACAGCACAGGAATACTGGAGAGGAATACTGGAGATGGCATACAGATGTTTCATGATAATCCCAGGTCAGAATATAGTAATGTTTGGTGTTAATCTGATTGGTTCAGTGTGACTGGTGTAATGGTCTAGTTTTTGTAACAGTCTACCTTTGATATCATAACCATTCAGGAGCCGAGGGGAAACTGGGCAAAAGCTGTCTCTGTAGAAGCCATGTGTTTTAGCCCCCTGACCACTGCCTGGTGTGGCTGGTTGTAAATTACAGATTGGTGACTCACTTTTAGGGGCAAGAACTAAGGCCTGGATTTCGGAGATAAGGAGAAGAAACCAAACAGTCTGGGATGTCTCCTTTCCTTTCATTCACCCAAATCAGGTTTATTCAAAAGGTATATTACCATGAGAGGCACAAATACATATTTACAGCATAATGTAGTTATCATGAAAACTCCCAACTACAGCATTCATAGATATGATGGGGTGGCCTGTAGCGTAGTGTTTAAGGTCAGGAAGGGCTGCCATTTGTGAGGGGCCTGAGAACTGGGGTTTCTGGTCAATGTTGTTTAGACTACCTTTTGAAGGGAAAGATGTATGAGTGGTCCAAGGGCAGTTGGGTCATGGGAAAAAGAATCCTCCAGAACATTGGTGACCTCCCTGTGACCCCATACCTGGTCACTTCCAAGGGGGAAGACTCCGGACAATACCACAGTGCCCTCATTTGGGCACTGCTGTCATTACACCGGTGACTGCTCTCCTAGATTAAATATTCAAAACTGCTATTAAGATAGTAAATAGACCCAGTAAAACCTTGAAAACATTGCCCATGTGATCCTTGTATTATTGCATTAAGTCTTATGTAATGGTAACAGGAATTGCATGTAAAATGGATAATCAGGAGGGAAGTTTCATGATAACTGCAACATAATAAAACATAAGGGTAATCTGTTTGGTATGGATGTGATCTGGTAAAATCAAGGAATCGGATGAGATACATTTCATACCAAATGGAGTTTAATAAACCATAGTTTCAGTAACTCAAGGGAAGACCTACACGTCCTCTCTTGGTAATCATCTCATTTTCCCTACTTAACAACCCCCAAGGGTGGGGGTCTAAATTCCAGATTTGACCACCCCTCCAGGTTGATTTATGGCAATCAGATTTAGAGGCACAAAGTTATGGAATGGCTTTTCCCACCTGGTGAGAAACTGTTCCTCCATAAACTGTTCCAAAGGATATTTAAACGTATTGTTATGTGTGTATCCCATGTTTGTTTCACCCATAGTGACAATAGTAATCATAATTAATGTCTCTGACTTGTTGCTATTGCTCTAGGAGACAATACAGATGTATAAATCAATATTTCTCATGCATGCAAACATATGCACACACTTACATACACACACTCACATGCACCATTTTTCTAATTTTTATTTTGATGTTATTGTTGTTGTTATACATTTTGTTATCATTAGTTTACCATCACTTTTATGTAGTTATATTATTTTTCTGTATGTTATTTTTTGTGTTCTTTATAACACTGCGTTATTTTAACAATCTTAAGGTGGAGGCCCACTGGGCATTCTGCCTCTTCCTGCATCGTTTATTACTTGTTATTTTTGTCGTATTTCTTTAAATTGTGCAAAATAAAACTAAACTAGCTGGGGTTTATCAGTCCAAAGGTGGATCGACAGCCAGCCCAGCCTGTGGGATGCAGAGACAGGCAGGGCCATATTCCGAGCCGCCATGTCTTTATAGACCTTTCATATTTCCTCAAGGGTCATCAGGTTTGATAATCGGGAGACGAGCTGGCAGACGGGAGAGAGATAAGATGGCAGCTATTAGGACAGTGTGGGACAAGTGGGTAGAGCGGCTGCCACTGTAGGAGGGAGGCAAAGTGGGACTCACTTTGTGAGGAACCTGGGGCTCATGATACATTCACAGGACCAGAGGACAGCACTGTTGGGACTTCCTTTGGGGGGATTTCAGGCCATCTGCTCCGAAGGTGATAAGGGGAAGATGGACTGTGGTTGTGGTTTAAGGGCATTTAGGTCAGAGGGGTCATTAAGCTCCTGACCAAACCATGGGGATAGAATGTCCTCCAGAACGTTTGTGTCCTCTCCCGTGACCCCACACCTGGTCACTCCCTGGGGGAAAGACTCCGGACAACACCACAGTGCCCTCATTTGGGCACCGCTGTCATTACACCAGTTACTGCTCTCCTGGATTAAAGCTTCAAAACTGCTGTTGAGATAGTCAGTAGATCCTTATATTATTGCACTATGTCTTATGTACTAGTGACAGGAATTTCATTTAAAATGGATAATCAGGAGGGAAGTTTCATGATCTGTTATGGATGTGATCCGGTAAAATCAAGGAATCGGATGAAATACATTTCATACCAAATGGAGTTTAAAAAACCATAGTTTAAAAACTGTAACAGTGGAATGTCCTCTCTGGTAATCATCTCATTTTATATTTTACCCTACTTAACAACCCCCAAGGGAGGGGTCTAAATTTCAGATTTGACCACCCCTCAAGGCTAATTTATGGCACTGCTACCTGGTTCAAATGCATGATTTGGCATAAAAGCCTTTCACAGACAAGCCTATCAGGATCGCATTCGACTTCCCACACCGTGCATATTCTGTATCTGTGTGTCGCCAAAGCAGGCTAGGTAAGATTATTTACTCTGTATTTCTATTTTTTATTTGTGTATTCTGAAAATGGACTGTTGCATTCTAAGCTAATAACCTACCTGCCTGCAAATAAATAATTTTATTTGTAACTTGCGTGATCTCCATGACTCATTCATCTTGTAACTTTTCAGCCTAAATTACGACTGAATACTCGGGGACAATATTGACTAAAGACCAACTGATCAGCGGCTTGGTACTCTAGTGGAGTTCTCAAGCTGGGAAAGGCAGCCAAGTTCGGCCCATGAAATGGATTGGTGGTGCATGGCTCTTGTAATTTGATGCATTACATTATATCATTTGGCAGACACTCTTATCCAGAGCAATGTACAGTTGATTAGACTAAGCAGGAGACAATCCTCCCCTGGTGCAATGTGGGGTTAAGGGCCTTGCTCAAGGGCCCGACGGCTGTGTGGATCTTATTGTGGCTACACCAGGATTAGAACCACTGACCATGCATGTCCCAGTCATGTACCCTAACCACTACTCTACAGGCCGCCCCTGATGTGAAAAGAACCCATGGACATTTCTATGTCGGTTCTTGTCAAGTTATCTTTAATGAGCTCTCTAAATGCACGCCGACCTGGGCTTGCAACTATCTATGCAAAATATAATGCATGTATTGTGTTGGCCAGACCCCCAACATCTGTGTTCTCCACCGAACTGAGATTCAGCAATAGTGCTAATCCCGGGAGCATATATTGAGTAATGGTGGCCGTGTGGGTTCTACACCACTACTCTACAACCCAGGTCCTAATGTCACTGTGGATGAAAGCCTGGTGGCATTCAGAGGTCACTGCCCCTTTAGGCAATACATGCCTTCAAAGCCAGCAAAATATGGCTGGGCAGCTTGTGATGCAAACTCAAGCTGCGCATTGAACTTGCAGGTTTACACTGGTGGCCAATTAATTAATTAACCAGTGTAAACCTGCAAGTTCAATGCGCAGCTTGAGTTAATTATTTTGCTGGCAAAAGACACCCATCTCATATTAAATGTCACAGACAAAGGAGATTCATATGGGAGGTACCAAGAGAAACATCCCCCATCCTCTGCTTGACCCCCTAGAACAGGTCACAAATCTTGAGTACCAGGGCACTGAGATTGATCAAAGCCTCCCCATCTCAGCCCATTGAAGATTATCTTTTAGAGCTCAACCACACACCACTATCTCTTAGATAAGTCTACCAATCTCTTGTGGAAACCTTTAATCTGGTCTCCTAGTTTAACCGTCTAACAGCAAGAAATTAATTGAAACAGGATTGTCACACGGGGGGGTAAAATTACTGGACAACAGCAAGCCTCACTGTCTCATCATTATTTTAAATGGTTGGCAGTTATATAGCGCCTTTATCCAAAGTGCCGTACAATTGATCCTTCTCATTCACCCATCCATTCACACCCACGCTCACACTCCAACTGCCATTGGCTGCAATGCAAGGCACTAGCTCAGGAGCATTTAGGGGTTAGGTGTCTTGCTCAGGGACACTTTGACACAACCTGGGCAGGATCGACACCCTCTGACTGCCAGACGACTGCTCTTACCACCTGAGCCAGTGTCACCCCGGTGATTCTAAGGCAGTGGACAGAATAGCAGAGAAGACTTTGAGATGCTTTCCTCAGGTCACAGATTTAAGGGCCCGTTCATTAAAAATAACTCTTTCATACCCACTGCAATCAGCCAGCTCAACACCATTAAGAGACGGACCAGAAATGACAGGGCTGGTAGTGAACACAGACTCTGGTTTAAATGTATTTTTACTAACTTTATGTATATTTATTGTGTTGAAAAAATATAGGAAAAGACTGCCAATAATAGTTTTTTGTGGAAATATATTTTGGTTTAAAAAATGGTTGATTCCATTGATTTATTATACTTTACACACGAGGGAAGGAGGAAAATGAGGGCTAAGAAAGGGAATGACTTTTTGAAAAAAAGAATTTAATTTAACAAACAGATAAAGTATCAAAGAGCATTTAACCATTTTGAAAATAAGGTCAATAGCAGTATTATTTTTTTAGGTAGCGCAGTCATTTTGGTTTACATCCTATCTTTCTGACAGCCAACACTGCATTTCCCTCAAGAACCTGTTTCTGCTCCTGTCACTAGAGGTGTACCACAAGGTTCGGTGCTGGGTCCTCTACTTTTCATCACTTACATCCTTCCCCCTTGGTCAAATCACACAATGTCACAATGCCTGCTTTTACTGCTACACTGGCAGAACTCCACTATAATCAGCTCCAAACCCCCTCCTCTCTTCTTCCCCCACTCTCTCTCACAAATTGCTTGCATGATATTAAAACCTGGATGACTCACAACTTCCTACACCTCAACAGTAACGAGACTGAAATCATGCTGGTAGGCTCCAAATCCACTTTATCCAAAACTCCTCACTTCAACATTCCTATCGACAATTTCCTCCCTCCCTGTCTCAGCTCAAGTCAAGAGCCATGGCATCATTCTAGACTCTATGCTTTCCTTTGAAATGCATAGAAATGATCACCGAAACAGCCTTTTTCCACCTCAGTAACAGCTCCAAACATCTCCTCTCTCACTTACTCCAACAGAGGAACTCTAATCCATGCACTTGAAACATCCAGACTGGACTACAGCAATTCACTTCTCACAGGTATTCCAAATGGAGCTATCAACAAACTGCAACTAATTTTATTTGACTTCATACCTCATGCCTCTCCTCACTTTGCCATTCAGCTATGCTCCACCAAAACTCTGGAACTCCCACTGATTCATAATAGTGTCCATATAAGACATTCAATTACATACTCATGCACAAACGCTCACATACATACTTTTTTACGTTCTTCTTTTAAAACATAGTACATGTTGCGGTAGCAAGACTCAGTTTGAGGGTAGGAAGCGGGGCAATCGGAGGAGAACAGCACTTACTGGTTAAGTAGGCACACTGAGGCTACTCCACCAGCAGAGGGCAGTGTCATACCCCTATTTTTGTATAATTAAAGGCAAATTATATAGGGAAAGTCGGGACCCACATACAGTGCCGAAAAGCCATGGGAAAATGGTCTTTCAGGCAGCTCACAACGATCTGATGGCAGGTCTTTTGGGAAAGGACAAAACACTTAACGGTATAATAGCCCAATTTTATTGGCTGGGTATATGAGGAGGCGCAGTTTCATTTTTCCTCCCGTGTGGGAATCCCAAAACAGATTCTCACAGATCAAGGCACCTTGTTTATGTCGCGGACACTGAAGGAGCTGTACAAATTGTTGGACGTCAGGTTTATTGGAACCAGTGTCTACCACCCTCAAACCAAGGGGCTGGTTGAGCGGTTCAATAAGACGCTGGAGACATTGGTTTGGTAAGATTGTTTCTACTGATATTCATATTTGGTATAAACTTATTGAACCTCTGTTGTTTGCTGTAAGAGGTTCCCTGAACCTCCTTGGGGTTTTCCCCTTTTGAGTTGTATGTGAGAAGGCCCCATGGCATTTTGGACCTGTTAAAGGAAACTTGGGAGAAGGGTCAAAGCCAAAGTAAAAGTGAAATTCAATATGTGTTGGACCCGCGAGAAAAGTTGAACTTACTCACATGAACATTTGCTTGAGGCTCGAGAACATCCAACAACACAACAGAATATTCAAAACGGGAGACAAAGTCCTGCGATTACTTCCTTCAGCAGCTTTCAAATTACTCGCTGAGTGGGACGGAGAAAGGACCATTTGAGGTTACACGGCATGTAGACTGTGAGGTTATTCATTCAGATAGGGGAGAGGCACGTCAGATTTCTCCAAAATCTCAATTTACTGCAATTGTGGAGAGAGGTAGATCCTGCCTTGCTAACCACACCGGGTATCATGTCATCTCTTGGTTAGCCCTGACTTCTCTAGACCTTTCCTCCTGCAGACCCATCCCTCAGATAGAGGACTGGGGGCAGTGTTGTCCCAGGAGATGGAGGAGTGACTGACTGGGGGCAGTGTTGTCCCAGGAGATGGAGGAGTGACTGACTGGGGGCAGTGTTGTCCCAGGAGATGGAGGAGTGACTGACTGGGGGCACTGTTGTCCCAGGAGATGGAGGAGAGACTGACTGGGGGCAGTATTGTCCCAGGAGATGGAGGAGAGACTGACTGGGGGCAGTGTTGTCCCAGGAGATGGAGGAGAGACTGACTGGGGGCAGTGTTGTCCCAGGAGATGGAGGAGAGACTGACTGGGGGCAGTGTTGTCCCAGGAGATGGAGGAGAGACTGACTGGGGGCAGTGTTGTCCCAGGAGGAGAGACTGGTCCTTTATATCAGCCACAAGCTCAGCCTCAGGGAGAGGACCGTTCTTCTCAGTACTGAAGGAGTGTCTCACCCTGTCTCCAGCTCTTCAGTCCTTCCCGGGGAGTGACACAGCACAATGCCTTGTAATTTAATGTAATATAATGGGTGGTCACACCAAATATTGATTTGATTTTGTGAGGTTGAGGAATGGCGGAGAGTCAGGCGCGACTAAGGGTAATCCCTTTAGTGTCCGCCACTAAACCCTGGGAACAGTGTACACCAAAGCATCGACTGATAGTCAGCGCGTGCTTTAAATACCTTCCGGAGGTAAGGCTCCCTTGGCACTAACGAGGACCAGGTGAAAATAATAAACCCCTCTGGTGGTCACGACCGATACTACCTCTACCTGTTCGATACTACCTACTACCTACCAACCCTGACAGATTTAGATTTTTCTTCTGTTCACTCACTTTGCATTTTGTTAATTGATAAAAAATATACTCTTAACATTTCTATTTTGGGCACACCTGCCTAAAACTTTTGCACAGTACCATATATATATATATACATATTATTTTGTAGAACCCGCACAGCTAGACCAATGAGGGAATAGCTGGAGGTGAAGGGACGACGAGTTTTTCCCTGGCTGTTGTGAAGTGAATAAGAGATTGTAATTATCATCCTCCGTCCAAGGACAGAGCATAATTATGTTTAAGAATATACTGGGTCCGTTGCCACGGGTCGGATATGGATTGACCTGCCCCATATCCCGCTTACAGCTGGCCAGAAACGGATCAGTACGATTCTTAATATTCTCCGTTCTCAAACGGGGCCGTATTGTACGCTTAGTGGTTACTATAGTTTTACTCGTTTATCTGACTCCATTTAAATTATAATTTAGAAATTTGGGTTTGTAACTTACGCAGACCTCAGGAGTGATTACACTCGACTCGTACCTGCGCCACCATTACTCAATATATGCTCCCGGGATTAGCATTACTGCTGAAATCTCAGTTCGGTGGAGAACTCAGAGGCTGAGGGTCCAATCAACACAATACATGCAAACCTGCCATGATATTTGCGAGCCCAGGTCGGCGTAGCATTGTCTGGGCTCCTTAGAGCTAATTTGGCAGGAACCAACGCTGTAACGCCCATGGGTTCCCTTCGCACCAGATTACAAGAGCCTTGCGTCGCCCGACCCTTTAAGGGACAGAAATTGCTGGCCTCACAACTTAGAACTATCACAGGTGTACCGCCCCGCCGATCGGTCGGTCTTTGGCCACCATTTCCCCCTGAGTATTTCAGTTGTAATTTAGGCTGAAAAGGTACAAGATGAATTAGAGTCATGGAGATCACGCAAGTTACAAGCAAAATAGTTTATTTGCAGACAGGTAGGCAGTTAACGTAGAATATCAGTCAATTACAATTAGACAAATTGAAAATAAAAAGTATAGAGTAAAGAATCTTACCCAGCCTGCTTTCGCTACACACATATACAGAATATGCACAGTGTGGGAAATCGAGTGCGATCTTCCCTGATAGGCTCGTCTCCCTGGCTTTTATGCCAAATCATATGTTTGGTCCAGGCGGCAGTGCCATAAATTAGCCTGGTGGGGTTGTCGAATCTGGAATTTAGACCCCCTCCTTCGGGTTTGTCAGGCAAGGGTAAATGGAGAATTAGGTGATTTACCCGAGAGGACATTTCATTGTTTCCAGTTTTATCCTGAGTTCCTGAAACTATGGTTTATTAAATTCTATTTGGTATGAAATGTATCTCATCTGATTCCTTGATTTTACTGGATCACATCCATACCAAACAGATTATCCTAATGTTTTGTTATGGTGCAGTTATCATGAAACCTCCCTCCTGTGTATCCATTTTACATGCAATTCATGTTATTACTACAATGGACATAATGCAATACAACAAGGATCACATGGGCAATGTTTACAATATTTTACCGAATCTATTGACCATTTCAACAACAGTTGTGACGTTTTCATCCAGGAGAGTAGTCACTGGGGTAATGACAGCAGTGCCCAAAGGAGGGCACTGTGGTACTGCCCGGAGTCTTCCCCCCTGGAAGTGACCAGGTATGGGGTCATGAGATAGGCCACAAATGTTTTAGGCACATTCTTTTCCCATGAGGTTTAATGGCCCTCATGGCCTAATTGACCTGGAACCACTCATCCACCCATCATATATCCATCCCTTATCTTCTTGGGTCAATCGTCTGGAACTCCCCAACATGTAATACAAACAGCATTGTCCTTTGTCCCTTTTGACACATACCAGAACCCCCACTTCACAAATGGCAGAACCCCCAGCTCACAGGCTCCTCACAGCACACTTCGCCTCCCTCCTACAATTTTTTTCAATATTATTTTAATGTTCAACACATCTTTGTTTTTTTTTAAATCCTCTGTACTGTGTGTCTCTGTCTCTTATCCTGATTCCCTGTAAAGTGATTTTGGGTGTCTTCAACATCCACAATGCACTGTTAGGGGGCAGAAGTGCAATACACAAAAATTAATTTGCAGGACTCAAGTCAACTTGGTTTCTGTTTCCCAGAAATGTATTTGTTTGTCAGAAACTATTTATTGACACATTATTAGTAAACTTGGTAAAAACAACAATATTCTGATCAGTGGTAACTATACACCTGTTTCTCCAAATCAAGCTGGCATGAACACTATAAAACTCTAAAGATAAGCAAACTGCAGAGACACCACACTGCTGCTGTAGGGAACGGGAGAGAGTGAGAGCAGTGGGGTGTGTCTCTGAAACACAGTCTGCCTTTGCCAAGGTCTCAAAGTCCAGGAATTCACTGATTTGGCAAGTCCAATAAATGTATGAATATATGTATTGCCGCTTCCTTGTCTGTGTATCAGTGGTAAGCAACAGCAGACTACTCCAGAAGCTGCAAAATCACATCCAACTAAAGTGAAAAACACAATTACTTCTGCTTCTCTTCACACAGGAGGTAAGACATGAAGCCTGATCAGCTTGTTCATTAATAAATTATTTAACTGAGGTTAGTCGGGGGGGCTTCTGTGTTTAAGTATTACTGTTTTTGTCTTTGTCTTGGGGGGGGGGGGGGGGGTGTGAGGCAATGATAAGAGTATCATGTTTGCTGTTTAGAGTTTATTACAGTTCATTATGTTTCGGATTTAATGTACTGTATGTTTTCATTTAGCCCAGAACATTTTTATATGTAATGAAGGATATCTTGTTTACTTACAGAGGTTTCAGGTAACCTGCTGGCATAATAAGGGCTTATAGTAGCATTTGCAGGCTTGTTTCTAAAGCAAAGAAATGTAACTCCAAAACAGCTTGTCTAGAGATGTTATGTATCCAGAAGCTACACAGCACATTGGAGTAGATACATTTCCAAGCTTTCATTTACTATTGTTAACATAAAAAACCTATTTATATTTTCTCAAATATTTCCAAATTTTGAGTCTTTGCCATTTTGAACATGATAATCTGCTGCCCCAGTAACAAGTCTGGCTCAATTGTGAACTCACTTTCAAAATGAGTTTATTCCAAAAAGTCAACAAACTATTGAGTCAATTCAGTTATCCACATACGTGAAACAAGGTCCTGGTGTTTGTTCAATTTGTGTTTGTTCTTTCCAGTAATTTCCTTATTGCTTGTCATATGGGCAAGTCACATGTTCCTGTTATCTCATTACCAGAGATAACAGAGATAAAAGATTCAAGGTTCAAGGTCGCATATTGCCACGCATTTCATTAGTGTATGTTTGGCCCAGACAGTTTTTGATGATTTTTGAATACACAGTATGAAATAGGGAAAAGGGACATAATAAAAACAGATTTGCTGAGGTAGCAGAAGTGAAGGGCATATCCTTGAGCCGTTCTTTTAGCTGCCCAATAGTTTTGAATTTAGCACCATTGGAGGGTGATGAAACATGGAGAGACATGGCAGAGCTTGGGGAGGTTGTAGCTCAGACAAACCACAACATTCTGGATGAGCTGGCAGGGAGGGCAGTGAGGAGGCACCTGCCTCAGTGGGAGATGATCAGTGGCCAGACTCACCCCGCTTTCAATTGGTGTCGGACTTACGCGCTATACGATTTTCTCTCCGGAAAGGTGCACATGAACACCTTATCAGATCGGATGATCGAGTAGTGGAATTCGGGATTCTAGATGTGGCACGAATTGGCCGAGTCCGCTTCTCATTGGGCTCCACTGGCTTCCCATTGCCATACGCATCCGTTTCAAGGCCCTAGTGTTGGCATTTCAGGCTGCTAAGGGGACTGCCCCACCTTACATACAATCCGTGATCACTCCCTACTCCCCAGCTAGACCACTCCGGTCTGCCAGCTCTGGTCGCCTTACGGTTCCCTCTCTACGTGCACCTGGCGGTCGAGCTGCACGTTCACGCCTGTTTTCTGTTCTGGTTCCTCAGTGGTGGAATGACCTGCCTACCACTGTCAGAACAGCAGAATCCCTCCCCCTATTTCGACGCAGACTCAAAACCCACCTTTTCAAACTCTACCTTAGTCCTCCCTCCTGACTTCCCCTGCTCCTCCTTTCTGATATCCCTATCCTTGTCTAACCCCCCCCCAAAAAAAAAAAAAAAAAAAAAAAAAACTTCTGATGACAACTATGTTTAGAACAGCATTTCCTGTGTATTTTGCTAGTTTCTGGATGTGATGCTCTGACTTATGGTAGAACCTATGCACTTGTAAGTCGCTTTGGATTAAAAGCGTCTGCCAAATGACTAAAATGTAAAATGTAAATGTAAATGATGTACTTGTTCCTGCCAACTCAGAGAAAACTAATGACCTGATATCCCTTGAAAGCAGGTAAGAGGTGGGATGTGTAGGCGATGAAGAAAGTGCGGATGGAATAGACCCGTGACCTCGTGATAGATAGGAAGGTTGTCTTTTCGATTCCCTGGAGTGGCCAGATGGGTCTCTTCCAGTTGTGAGCATAGCAATCTAGGGTGCGCACAAACAACATGGAAGTGCAGCTACAAGGCATGGAACCCCAAATTCCAGTTAACTTGCTTTAGTTTGTATTACATTATTGGCATTTGGCAGACGCTCTTATATAAAGTGGTCTTAATGTTAATTGCATGTTAAAATAGTTATTTCTATGAGTTGGAGTTATTTCTTAGTAATGTTTAACGTATTAAAATACCTACACTAAAATGTCTACCCTGTTCAATCTAGACTGGAAATGCACACTATGGTAATGCAGTTATGTTTACCATACCACAACTCTAAAGTCTAAGCTGTGTTTTCAGTGTTACTGTCTTCCTGTTCAATTTGCCTGACTGTAAATCTACAAGATTATCTTTAGGCTATTTTATTTTCCTGTATTACATTATATGTTGGACAGCGATGTTACATCGTGGTTTTTCAGACACAAAGCAACAAGACTGAATATTTTTATGCTACCACAAACTTTGTCTTAACCTGTAGAAATGGTGGTTGTGATAGCGTTCCATGGGCTTCTAAGAAGACAGCCTATCCTCCATCCATCCATCCGTTATCTTAACCCGCTTATCCTGAACAGGGTCGCAGGGGGGCTGGAGCCTATCCCAGCATACATTGGGCGAAAGGCAGGAATACACCCTGGACAGGTCGCCAGTCCATCGCAGGGCACACACACCATTCACTCACACACTCATACCTATGGGCAATTTAGACTCTCCAATCAGCCTAACCTGCATGTCTTTGGACTGTGGGAGGAAACCGGAGTACCCGGAGGAAACCCACGCAGACACGGGGAGAACATGCAAACTCCACACAGAGAGGCCCTGGCCGACGGGGATTCGAACCCAGGACCTCCTTGCTGTGAGGCGGCAGTGCTACCCACTGCACCATCCGTGCCGCCCAGCCTATCCTATGAACCACAAATATGTTTTCAATTTAAAAAGAATTAGTCATTACTTTTTGTTTCATTTTTTAGAGAAATTCATTTGAATTACTAAATCACATGAAGTTGTTTGTATGAATGCTACCGAAAGCTTTTTCATCTAGTTTTTTACTTCTCATTCAAATGAAGCTCTTTCTCTTTGAATCTCACAATGCTATCAATGTAAATATGATCTAGAAATAATATAAATGTCAGACACTGAAGACGATTGGCTCAAAGAAACAGAAGAAATTATTTTGCCATGGTTCATGTTTGGGTCATTGTCCATTGTTATCTTTTAAAAAAAGACCAGGAATATATTTATAGAATGCAGTAGATTCCTTTTCCTGCATTTTGGCTCTCTTTCTCTGTGTGAAAAGCCCAGAATTTTCTGTTAACGCAACCTCTGAATCTTCACCAAAATAGCATTGCCCTGCTCGGTCTTGACTGACAAACCCCAAGCAGCAGCTCTCCTCCCCCTTTGGTACATGGCAAGTCAATAAATTGCCCAACAGGTTAAATCCAGATCTGAATCCATGAAAATACAACTTTTTTTTCAATCCATATTGAGTGATAAATGCAAATAAGTAAATATTTATGTCAAATGCAGAACAAATTATTGATTCAAGATAACACACTACAAGATTCATAACTCATAACTAATTACTTCATGAGTAATTGTGCATAAATCAAATAAAATGTTCACCTTTTTTGACAAGTGCTCTTTTGTTGACAAGTTGATTTTAGCTAGACAGGATCAAATCAGGTGTTATGGTTACAGGAAAATGTTTCAATTGGATCTATTAACAAGTTTGTTCTTTTTGAGGTCATCGACAGCAGTGTATTCTGTGTTGTACATTGCCTGTTATTTAAGCATTCCTGAGGGATGCTTTAGGTTGAGGCAGACCTGGCCATTACTGGCTGATTTGTTGCACTTTGCCTCAATGATGCATTGATTGTTTAAGGGCTGCAAACATTTCAGCCCTTTATGTTGTGTTCAGGAACTCAGGGGAAGAATAAGGCTTTGCTTTTTCTGGTCCACCATTGGTAGAAGACCTCAAGTCCAAAATGAGCCTTGGTAGGAGCCATTGGTAGGAGCCATTCCAGGAACTCATTTGCTCTTCAAAATGAGCCAATCTTTTGAGGAAGAAGAGACCACGACCTCTGAAAACAGCCTCATTTTGGGGAAAGAGCCTGAAAAGGAAACATCTGATGAAGCCGCAGGCCCTGTGAACATGAGGTAAGACACAGATGTGTGTATACTGTACATGCTCTCAGGCCCTGTGAACATGAGGTAAGAGACAGATGTGTGTATACTGTACATGCTCTCAGGCCCTGTGAACATGAGGTAAGAGACAGATGTGTGTATACTGTATATGCTCTCAGGCCCTGTGAACATGAGGTAAGAGACAGATGTGTGTATACTGTATATACTCTCAGGCCCTGTGAACATGAGGTAAGAGACAGATGTGTGTATGCTGTATATGCTCTCAGGCCCTGTGAACATGAGGTAAGACACAGATGTGTGTATACTGTACATGCTCTCAGGCCCTGTGAACATGAGATAAGAGACAGATGTGTGTATACTGTATATGCTCTCAGGCCCTGTGAACACGAGGTAAGAGACAGATGTGTGTATGGTGTATATGCTCTCAGGCCCTGTGAACATGAGGTAAGAGACAGATGTGTGTATACTGTATATACTCTCAGGCCCTGTGAACATGAGGTAAGAGACAGATGTGTGTATGCTGTATATGCTCTCAGGCCCTGTGAACATGAGGTAAGACACAGATGTGTGTATACTGTACATGCTCTCAGGCCCTGTGAACATGAGATAAGAGACAGATGTGTGTATACTGTCTATGCTCTCAGGCCCTGTGAACACGAGGTAAGAGACAGATGTGTGTATGGTGTATATGCTCTCAGGCCCTGTGAACATGAGGTTAGAGACAGATGTGTGTATGGTGTATATGCTCTCATTGGGCCTCATGCATTGTTGTATTCTTGTCTTAAACCTCTTGTTATAACTTCAGAAAGCTGTCCTAAATGTGGCCAAATATAATGAATCCCACCTGTTCATAAATGAGATCATACATAGAAAACAAAACATATCATTTATGTTATCAGTGCAACTAAGACACCTGCAAAAGCCAAGGAATGAGAAAAAATACTAATGCTGTTATTAGAGTGTCAAATTATGCTCATGCCATCACTGAAATTAAGAATGAGTTGAACTGTCTTCAGTCCAATTAAAATATTTTACACGGCTGAAATTAAGAAGTGAAAAGTCACTACCAATAAGATGCCCATCACCATGAGTACCTTGAGAAAGACGCATCCCAGCATCACTATTTTACAGTACAAATGAGGACGTAAAATTACAGTACAAAATGCGCTCCCCCAGGCGATCGAACAGTGACATTTCACAGGTTGTATTTTGCATGTGATATAATTTGGACATCAGTGGAATTGGAAAGGGAAGGTGCTTTAATGCTTAGCCTACATGTGTAGGCTGCTACAGTCTATTGCTCCTATGATATTTGGTAATCCAGTGGTGGCATAGAAGTCACTCTTAATTTGTACTTGTTTGACGGCAGTGTAGGGAAATTTGACCTATCTGGTCTGATGAGGGCTTTGATGAACAATGGAAGCGCACAAAACATCTGATTGGTCAGATTAACACAAAATCAGTGACAAAAAGGGTTTTTGACGTGTTGGTGTACTAATGGCAGGCTAAGTGTACATGAGTCGTACAGCAGGTTGGGACCACTCATAAACGTTTCTTGTACCTCAGAAAAAGTTTTAAATAAAAATAGAAAATTGGTGAATGGGTCTCATTGAACGTTTTAAGAGCAAATATCCGTAGTGGTTCTTGCATGAGGCCCATTGAGAGTGTGTACATATGTAGACATACATTCAGGTGTGCCTACATGTGCAACTTGATGATGATTATGATTGATTATTATCATTCAAGAGCAATTATTATTCATATATACTAATGTAAAAATACCAAATAAAGCCTGCTATTGTGTACTTGGATATATTTGACGCCTAAAGTTGTACCCCTGTTGGGACAATTCATTTTACGGGCTCAATAAAATTGATGTCAAATTCAGAACAAATCATTAATTCAACATAATACATGATATAATTCATAGCTTCATACCTAGTGTCGTTTTTTTGTCACTTTGAGGTAATAAAAACTGTTCCGTGATGTGTGCTTGATGTTCTAAACATAATTTCAAAAACTCAGAGAAAGTATTTTTCATTAAAGAGGTGTTTATTGACTCTTTGGGCAGCATTTAGAAACCCTTATATTTTGTCAATTTATGTGCTCCTTCCAGGCTGGGGAGATCTGGCTCACCTGTGCCCAGTGTTCAGACAATGCAGACACACCGTTCCAAGGATGAGCCACCAGACTTCAGCAAGGAGATGGAGCCCATGGGACCAAGGTGAGGTGACTATACCTGGTCTACAGTTTGATGAGGCTCTGCTTAACTAAAAATACAACTGAAGTTTAATAAAGTATCACAATTACTCTATGTACTATATTTGCTGATGAGATACTTCACAATATATACCCTATATGCACAGGCTGCAGAACTGTCCTATGAATTGAGGATGACTTTTTGCAGCTAGTAGGTGTCCTCAGTTATATCTCTAAATGCATACATATTTCATAATAAGAATTTTCTCTCTCCAGACACCAGACTAGCCTGGTAGAAACCCATTTGCGCCCACAGTGCAGAAAGAGGGTTGGCGCTCCATCCAGCTCTGGAGACACAGTCTGTGATGTCTGCTCTGAGGGACGGGCCAGAGCTGTGAAGTCCAGAGCTGTGAAGTTCTGTCAGACTTGCTCTGCGTACTTCTGTGAGACTCACATCAGAGGCCATTACACTGTAGAGGAACTGCAGAGACATAAGCTAGACGACATTACTGATGCCTGCCAGCAGGAGGTGGCAAAGGTAAGAGGCCTCACTTATTCCTCTGTAGGTTTCTGTACCTGTCATATATTCACAAATTCACTTGGCCTGTAGATTCTGTACATGCCCATTCACTGCTCTTTGCCAGTGATGTTCATGTAACAATGGTTGAGTGGTCACTGTGTTTCTACATTTTCCTGCAGCAACAAGTGGGAAATTCTCAATATCTGCACCAAAATGGTAAGAGACAAGAAGGGAGTAAGTACTGTCTGCTATTATTAATTAAAAAAATGATTACTACAATTTGAGCACAGAATTCTCACCTTATAATAACCAGGCAGATATACCCAAGAAGAAATGATTTATTTTTGACAGAAGGAGTTCAGTACTTACACACAAAAAGGTGGAGCATGCACTAATGATGATGTTGGCGGTTCTCACTTTTTACACCTTGCAACCTCACCTTTTATTTGCGTTTGTGTAATAATCAATGCCCACATGCAGTTTCATTGGCTTACTGCAGCTATAATGTTTAACGTAGCAATGTTTATATAACATTAATGAGATCTTCGTAAGTACAACTATATATTAAGTTCCAAGCAAATTTATGAAAATTTGAGAAAGTAGACATTTTACATTTTTTCACAAAATTCAAAATGGCAAAATCTACTCCAGCACATCTTTTTGTTCATCGGAAGCCAAGGAATCTGGGGGAAAGAATTTTGACACTAGCCCAAATGATTGAAAAGTTATTGGCCAAACCGTGTTGGGGCTTGGTATAGTGCCACCGTGAGGCTAATTAGGGTAAGACCTGCCGAGTGTCCGCACTGGACTCAAATTTTGTCAAAACCGACCCGGTTAGTTCTGCAACAATGTGAGTGAACGTCGCTCTGGATAAGAGCGTCTGCCAAATGCCACTAATGTAATGTAATGTTATGGCTTGGCATGTATGGCTGCCACTGGAACTTACTCACTTCTGTTCATTGATGATGTCACTGCAGTATGAATGTATGAGTATGAATGTATGAATTCATCAAAGTATGAATCTTGTCTGCTCAGATCCAAGCAAATTCATCAAACTGGTTGGACAACACTTCATCATGCTTGATCCAAAACATACATCCAAGGCAACCAATGAGTTCCTTTTTCAGGCCAAAAAGTAGAATGTTCTTGACTGGCCAAGTTGAAACAACAAATAGCCCCTAAACAAGCAGGTGCTGAAGAGGGCTGCATTATAGGCCTGACAGTGCATGAACTGGGAAGATACCCGGCATCTGGTGGTGTTTATAGGTCATAGACCTCAGGCAGTCTGTATTGATTGTAGTTAATAAATACACTGGTTTACAAAAGCAAGATGACCGCTTGTGTGTGCCGCCAATCTTCGACAAGTTCGTGTATAAATGATCAGTTAAAAATTGTCCTTTGGGCATTGTAGTGAATGTAGCTTCGTTTAGGAATTAGCAGTATAAAAAACAACACAACTCATTTTTCCTTTTATTACAATGTTTTTCTGGCAAGGAACCAAACATGATCATCATCTTAATCAGCAGGTTGAACTATTTTAATTGAATTTTCTTATAAAAGCACCAAATCAGTGATAATATGCCTAGCATCACACCAGTATCCTTCAACGTAAATTATAATCCATATAATGGATAAATATTTAGTTACTGTTTGCTTCCTTACACACCAGTCTGGGAATGCTGTTAGCGCTGTATTTCCCATATCAGGCAGAACTAGTGAATGCATTGGACGGCCATTTCCAGAGTGAGTTGTATTGTACATTGTACTTGCATTTTAAATTACTCTGGATAGGACCACTCTGCTAAATGACGCCCACGAGTGACCTTAGCTGTGAAGTAAACTACTGTAGCTAGGCAATTGGATTGGAATCTGCAAGATGAATTTGATGAGGTTCTGCAATATCCTACATGGTAAATAGTCTGCATTTATATAGGGCCTTTATCCAAAGCACTGTGCATTTGATGCTTCTCAGTAACCCATTCACACAAACTCACCAACAGCGATTGGCTGCCATGCAAGGCACCCACCAGCTCGTTTAGCCATTACAAGCTGCTTAACTGTATTTTTGCTACCAACATCAGGCACCAAGTAGGTTAAGAGGTGGTGAGAGTGCATGTGTGCGGGGGACAACATGATCAATATCTGCTATAGTTATGTATAAATAACATGTCAAATGTCTTTTAATTAAGGCTTATTTCTGTTTTTCAGTGTGTAGACCAGCGGGTGTCTTTCAGAAGGAGTCGTGGGTAGAGTGCTTACGCATTTCTACATCTGTTGGGTGTGTCCTGGCCATACTACTCCTGTTTATTATTCTTACTCCACAAGGTATTTATGAATTTGTACCTTGGGGGTTGATTTTCTCCCTCTCTCCCTCCCTCTCTCTGTCTCTCCCTCTCTCTCTCACTCCCTCTCTGTCTCAGTCTCTCTCTCTCTCACATATGATGAATGGCTTCTTTCATGAAATAGTGTATTTTCTACATTTTTCTCACTCACGCACTCACTCTCACTCTCTCTCTATCTGTGCCATCCTTAATGCTTAAATCACAGTGATAGCCATGTTGTCTTATTATGTACAGCCACTGGCTTTTTTTATGTCTAAGGATATATACATGACTCCTGCACTGAAATGGCTGTATTTTCCCACAGAGTGTGGAAGGAGACCTGCACCTCATGATCTGAGGATTTTGCTGGTGGGAAAGACTGGAGTAGGAAAGAGTGCAACTGGAAACACCATCCTGGGGAGAGAGGTGTTTAAAGAGGGGTTTTCCCCTGAATCTGTCACCATAAAGTGTGAGGAACATAGTGGAGAGGTGGCAGGGAGACACGTTACTGTGATCGACACACCTGGGATCTTTCATACATCTCGTTCTTTTGATCAAATCACGCGTGAAATGGTAGAAAGCAAGAGCCACTTTTTCCTGCTAGTGATCAGACTGGGGAGGTTCACAGAGGAAGAGAGGGCCACTCTAAAATGGGTCCTGGAGAATTTAGGAGAAGAGGCTTTGCAGTACACAATGGTGCTTTTCACGGGAGGAGATGAGCTGAGATCACCAGTGGAGGAGTTTCTGAGTGAAGGCAGCGGTCTTCAGGAGCTCATCCACAGCTGCGGTGGTGGATATTACGTCTTCAACAACAGAGACAGAAAGAACCGCACTCAGGTTACAGCACTGCTGGAGAAGATTGACACTGTGCTGTTTAGTATGACAGGATACCATCATGCCATTACGAGGATCCAACAGGTTCAAAGAATGATACAAACAGAGGAGGAGAGAAAGAGGGAGGAATCTGAGAGAGAGATCAGAGCAGAGGATGAGAGAAAGAGGGAGAAGTCTGAGAGATAGATCAGAGCAGAGGAGGAGAGACAGAGGGCGGAAACAGAGAGTCTCCCAAAGGATGGCCTCACTTTACCTCCCTGATGGCAGGATGACTAAGGAGCCAGCTGGGATAAGGAGGCATGCAACACAGTTTTATGCTGCCCTCGGCAGGGTAGAGGACTGCGACCAGGACTACACTAAAGAATTACCCCAGGGCCTGTCCCAGCCGGGGGCTGGGGAGCATGTTACTGCCACTTACTCTCTCACTCATCTCATTTCCCCCTACAACTTGTGTGTGTGCAAGTAGAGACCCAGAACTGATCATTCCCCCTACTTGTGTGGTTGTCTGTGTATAGTCCAGGCCCTGGGGCAGGTAAGATAGAGGCCTCTGTACACCATTGCTACACGTAGGTGGAATTAGTGTTTCGACACATTAGGAAAGGGGTGGTTGCCAACTGTGTCATTTGTTAGTCAGATAGGCTTTGTTTGTGCTTAGGTATTCAGTCAGCCTATCTTTGGTTCTAACTTGGTTTGGTTTTCGTGTGACCTAAATTTGTTCTTTGTTGTTCTGTAAATACAATTGTAAATAGCACTTCTTGCACTACTTGTATAATATACACCCTTTTGCACTTTCATTCTGGTTTCGTGCATTATTTACACCAGATACGATCGACACCCTTCCACCTGGTAAAATATATACGTCACACCCTCCCTCATGCCCCTAGACACCTGGGGGACGTAACAGTTACGTTGAACTCTGACCTTGGCCAGGGTGAACTCACAGCAGTGGCAAGGCAGCTGGCATCTGGGGAAGCCCCAGCCGCCAGGCAGCAACAGCCTGCCAGTGGACTTTCATAATAAGTGCGGGAATTGCTTGGGCCCTGCTTTGTTGGAAGTGTTTCACCACCGGCTTGCTGTTGATGTGCTGCTCTATCCGCTGGCAAAGAAAGGGGATCTGGCTTTAAAAAAATATATATATTTTTTTTTTTAACTGGAGACCTGTCACTCTTTTATGCACAGACTATAAACTTTTTTCGAAAGTACTGGCAAACAGACTGAACACTTATTTGGAGGTACTTTATCCATAAGACTTGTCATGTTGCACTGTAGACGGGACTATAACAGATCATCTGTTATCCTAATAAGAAACGTTTTTGATGTGTGCAATTTTCCTTTCCTTAATATTGGTACTTAATATTGGTTTCTTCTCTTGATGAGAAGAAAGCCTTTCACCGGTTTGATCACTGGTTTTCTCCTTTACACTTTCAGGGCTGATGGCATATGGGAGGGTTTTTATGTGTGGGACTTGCACTGTCCCACACCTGCACTGTGGGGGGTAGCCTAGTAAATAAGGTGCAACAGATGATCATGGAGTTATTTTGGTCTGGACAGCTCTGGGTAAGGACACCTGCACTGTGCCTACAAGGAGGAAGGGAAAGCCTCAAGAAGGTCCTGGGTTCGAGGCCCGCCTGGGCCTCCCTGTGTGCAGTCTGCATGTTCTCCCCGTGTCTGTGTACTCCAGTTTCCTCCCGTAGTCATGCAAGTTAGATTAACTGGAGAGTCGAAATTACCCCTCCGTGTGCTTCTGACATTGCTCTGACAAAGCACTCGAGTTGGTCTCCAGGCCCCGTACCATGGCTGCCCACTACTGCCAAGTGACTAGGATGGGTCAAATGCAGAGGACCCATTCAATTGCCTTAGAGTTGAATCTAATCTCATTCCTGCCAGGGCCCTGGCCTTTGGGCTCCAGAGGCTGCTCTACTGCTGTGGTCTAAAGCACTGGTGTCAAACTCCAGTACTGGAGGGCCGTAGTGTCTGCTGGTTTTTGGGGTGTTCTGGGTTCATTCAAGTCATTGATTGGTCAAAGTATCCACACACCATGTTCTCAAGGGCTTAATTGGCCTTAATTGGCAGCTGATTGAAAGGAAAGCTCAAAAACCCGCAGACACTGCGGCCCCCTGGGAATTCAGTTTGACACACCTGGTCTAAAGGATACGGCTTGATTGTCACTGAAGAGGACTGCTGACCTTGATTCTGACCAGCAGTCTTGCAGAACTTTATGTTCATCAGGGCCCTACTGCCAAACCAGGCATGAGGCTCTTTGACGAGCCTTTGCACTTGAGTGATTTCAGTAAAAAACAAACTGTCTGCAGGAGGCAGGCTATGTGACTCTGCGGCAAGGCTGGTGGAGAAGACCACTATCCGGTATCCCAGGCTGCAGCACAGGTTGGTAGGGAAGGTTTGTGCTTTAGTTTCGAAGTACCGTTTTGGTTTGTCTGGTTATATCTTTATTTTGTGGTTCATTTTCATTGTGAAGTCTTTGTGAAATTAACTATTTATTGTAACGGTGGTTGGTTTTCGTTATTTGATTTAGGAAATGTTATTGTTTTCCATTTTTCTTTTTTGTCATTCTATTGGGGGGCCAAGCAGAGAAGCCTGATGATGATGATGATCATCATCATCTTCTTCTTTTTCTTCTTCTGGCTAGGGTGTCTATGGCAGCCCCTAGAACCGCATGGTAAGATGTTTAGAAATGTGGCACACTGAGTGGGGACAGTCCCATGGCGCTCTAGCGCCACCAATGGGTCACGTTTGGAGGTACGTTTATGCATGGAAGTTCTCAGCCATATGCCCAATTTTCAAGAATGAGGTACCGTTGGATTCCTTGCATCAAGTCGAGTTCAACACACCCATTGACGTCAATTTCCGCCAAATTAGATTTTCAGAAAAAGTTTTAAAAAGCTTCACAGGCTGCCAATTTTGGCCAATCTTCACCAAATCTGGAATCAATAATCTTCAGACAAAGCCTCACAAAAGTACACCCCCCCCCCCCCCAGTAGCTTAATCTGTATGTATTACTGTATGTATATACACTGCTGTAGCCTATCCAGCCCAAGAGTTATGATACGTTTGTGTGTTTAGAGATGATCACACCCACTATGATCGTGGAATGATTGTTGGTGGCAGACAGGGTGGATTGAGTACCTCAGAAACTGCTGATCGCCGGCCCACTCACGCACAGTAGTCTCTAGAGCTTGCCAAAAAACCAAAAACAAATCCAGTCAGCAGCAGTTCTGCAGACAGAAACACCTTGTTAATGAGAGACGTCAGAGGAGAATGGCCAGACTGGTCAAAGCTGACAGGAAGGTGACAGTAACACAAATAACCACACATTACAACAGTGGTATGCAGAACAGCATCTCCGAACACACAATGCATCATAACACTAAGTGGATAGGGTACAGCAGTCAAAGTTTAAAACATAAGTCAAATACCTAATAAAGTGTTCACCAAGTGTGTATATATATATATATATATATATATATATATATATATATATATATATATATATATATAGTGTAGCTAGTGTAACTATATCATTAAAAAGACATTAACGGCTAAAGAATCCACACACCCTCTGAACAGGTGTGTGCTTGTTTCGTACTTGTATGGGAGAACTCAAAGTACAGTGTTGTGCAAAATTGTTCCATCCTATATGTTTTCACTCCAAGCCTAACAAGGCACATCACAATATTCAATAGCTAGAGATCTTATTCTCCTGGCAATTAGTAGAATTTGCTGTGCCGAATTAGGGTTGAAATTAAAACCAATAGGATGGTACCTCTCCAGGAACAAGGTTGGGCAGCCATGAACTGCTGCATGAAGTGATGTTGGTGGACCAGTTGGAGTCAATCCCCGGGCATCTGTTTAAAACATAAAATGCGCTTTTATTTTGAAGTTCGATTCTGGGGGCGAGTCTCCTTTCACTGTGTGACAGTGTGGTGAGTTCTGTTGGACGCTTCACTGTTTGCACACATTGAAAACGTTCGAGATTGTTTGCTCCCGAGAACTAGACTACATTACAGCAAATTAAATAAACGGTTGAATTTTGGCAATTGGGACATCTACGAATAGAGGTAAGTTTTTTTTTTTTTCATAATCTTAATGCTTTTACAGTTCTGTTCGTTTTGTTTACCTGCAACCTTCAAATCGGGTTTTTTTCCCATGCACTAATGCTTGCGCAAGATATGTTTGCTAATTTTGCAGTGACTGCTCAAACCCACGCGATTATCTAATTAACTTAAGAGTTTTCATTTAGAGTTTTGAAACTGCTTTGACTACTGATCCAACGTTACTTAATATTGTTAGCTCAGAAAGATGCATCACATTACGGTTCGGCCGGTGCACGATAGCATCATCTGTTATGCTCTGTAGATAAAGTGAAATGGCCTTCAGCACTGGCGCAAGATAGCGACTGAATCTGCTGGTTTCCTGTAGCAGGGTGCTCCAGGCATGAATATGTTGTTAACTGAGGGTTTGCTAGAAAACACAAGTGTCCTTATAGGATCAGTCATGTTTGTTAACTTTACATCCTACTAATCCATAATCGCCTACATAGTAATTACTGTACATGTAATGTTGATAATAAGGGTTTCCACATGAGAAGTTAGCTCTTAGATCAGGTTTAGACACCACTATTCTACATCTTTTATTCAATTTAGCTGTAATTATCAAATTAATTAGTATTCTTTAGAATAATCGATTCTGTAATTGTAGACACCAAAGAGTACATCTTCCAAGCAAAGAAAAAAAAAAGAAAAAAGATATACAATCAATATGACATAAAATGCATAAACATTTTGAGGGTAAATTACAAATATTTTAAAATATTTGTAATTTATCGTCGAAATGTGAATTTTTTTATTTGCTTGCTTTTATTTTCTTTGCTTCGAAGATGTACTCTCTCACCTGTGGAGGCTACGTGGCAGGTGTTGAGCATGTACAGGTAAGTCAGGTTTCCCTGATGCCCCGCTTCCAGGCTTGTATCGTTTTCAGAAAATCACGTGACTGATGACAAACAAGGCCTCGTTTTGTGTGATCGGTTCAGTTTGAGTTTCGGGTTGTAGATATGAGGAAGCAAGCCCCCCCCCCCCCCCCCCCCCCCCCCCCCTTTAACTTCTGAGTTGTCATAGTGGACTCAGTGTCCCCAGTTACACAGGAACCCACACAAATTATCCCTCTTTCCCCATTTTGTAGTCAACAGTCACTTAACATAATAGTATCTTTGATCAATTTTCTAACTTGTTGAACTGGACATTATATATTATATTTAATATAAATCAGTAGGGAATATCGGTGAGTGTATATACACTCAGTGAATACGTTATTAGGTATATAGTAGACTTATTTTTTAGATTTTTTGCTGCTGTAGCCTATGCACTTACAGGTTTGATGCATTGTGATGTGTGGTTATTTGCGCTACTGTCACCTTCCTGTCAGCTTTGACCAGTCTGGCAATTCTCCTCTGACCTCTCTCATTAACAAGGCGTTTCTGTCTCCAGAACTGCTGCTCACTGGATTTTTTTTGTTCGTTTTTTGCACCATTATTTGCAAACTCTAGGGACTGTTGTATGTGAAAATCCCAGGAGATCAGCCGTTTCACATCAAGTTTTGATCAATAAACAAATTATAGTTATAGCTGTCATTGCCCCATAATTGAGGGATACGTGGATATGGATATCATGTATGGCTCAATAAATTCAAGTATTCCCTCTGTTGAGAACGTATATTTTTAGAAATATAAATAGAAAGCCACTGGATTAATTCAGTCTCTGATCAATCTCTGTCCTGCAAAAACAATTCCAAGCTAATACTAAGTATTGTATTTTAAAAATTGACCTAAGATTCTTGCCTGCATCCCAATCCAATTTTCCAATCCAAAGCAGTAGGACCTGTTTAAGACCACATTCCTTCCCCTGTTTCCCTCCAGGAGCTGCACTTCTGCACACCTTTGAGCAGCAGTATGATGCCGGCAGGAGTCTGTCTGAGACAGGACACTGAGACAACACTACCAGAGCTCACTGAGCAGCACAGGATCAGACTGAAAGAAGAGGAACTCAGTGGACTGGAGTCAGAGACAGAGTGTGCTGCACCAGGACTCAACACACTGGCAAACAAAATTCCTGCTTGTCATGGAAATCCACTGGACTTTATTCCAAGAAATATTCCTTTTATTTCTTCGTTTAAGCTCCCGGATATCCAAAAAATAAGTGATATAATTGATCAACTGAAAACATCTACAGCTGGTCATGATAGTATTTCTAGTCAAACAGGTGAAGCAGTCAATCTTGCAATCACATCTTTTCTTTGTCTTTGAAAACAGGAGTTGTGCCAGAGGAGTTAAAAGTTGCTAAAGTTATTCCTCTGTTTAAAGCAGATGATCCATGTTGTTTTAACAACTATAGACCCATATCTATTTTGCCATGATTTTCAAAAATATTAGCAAAAATTATATACAAAAGGATTCTTTCACATCTAGATTCCAATTTAATTCTTTACATCAGTATGGTTTTAGGAAAAATCATTCCACTTATATGGCTCTGGTTCACCTGATTGATAAGGTCATCTCTGCACTTGAAAATAATTAATTTACTTGTAGTATTTTCATAGACTTTTCAAAAGCTTTTGATACAGTTAATCATGATATTTTATTGGATACGTTACATAAATACGGTTTTCATGGTATTACGTATAAATGGTTACAAAATTATGTTTCCAACAGAAGTTTGTGTTAAGGGTTGCTATTCCAACAAAGCCAAATTACACTCTGGGGTTCCGCAGGGGTCCATTCTTGGACCATTATTATTCGTTATCTATATTAATGATTTGACAAATGTATCAAATATCTTTTATCCAATAATGTTTGCAGATGACACTACCCTAGTTCTCTCTCATTCAAATTTAAATTCACTGATTAAGGATGCTAATGTTGGTTTAACTGCCTATGTTACACGGTTCAGATTAAATATATTATCTCTGAATATAAAATAAATCTAATTTAATCATTTTTAGTTGCAAAAAACTATACCCTAAGGATTTATCTAAAATTACAATTGAGTCTATTGAGATGCCTCAGGTGTCAACTCCAAGATTCCTGGGAATTATTATTAATGAGAGTTTGAATTGTAGAGAACAAACTGATTGTGTTAGTTGAAAAAATAAGTCTATTGGTATAATAAGGAGGGTTAGTCGTACTGTAATCTCTCATACTGTAATATAGTACTTTTCTTACTACTCTCCACAAAATATTGATCCTTCAGAAACGTTTTGTAAGGATTGCAAGCCGGTCAGAGTCACAGACCTCTTCTGCTCCTTTTTCAGAAACTACAGATTCTTACTATTTATGACATCAACATTTTCCAAACGTGTTTTTATTTCAAAGATATATTCAAGTGAAGGGACGATTCCTAAACGATTCCTAACTTGCAGAGGTCAATTTTCGATCAGATTTAGAGGCACAAAGTTATGGAATGGCTTTTCCCACCTGGTGAGAAACTGTTATATAAAATGTTACAAAGGATATTTAAAAGATCATTTAACTGCTGCCGTGTATATTCTGTATCTGTGTGTAGCCAAAGCAGGCTAGGTAAGATTATTTACTTATTTATTTTATTATTTACTACTGTATTTCTATGTTTTATTTGTGTATTCTGAAAATAGACTTTTGCATTCTAAGCTAATAACCTACCTGCCTGCAAATAAATAATTTTATTTGTAACTTGTGTGAGCTCCATGACTCTAATTCATCTTGTAACTTTTCAGCCTAAATTACGACTGAATACTCAGGGGGACAATATTGACCAGAGACCTATTGATCAGCGGCTTGGTACTCTAGTGGAGTTCCCAAGCTGGGAAAGGCAGCCAAGTTCAGCCCATAAAAAGGATTGGTGGTGCATGGTTCTTGTAATCAGATGCATTACATGATATAATTTGGCAGACACTCTTATCCAGAGCAACATACAGTTGATTAGACTAAGCAGGAGACAATCCTCCCCTGGAGCAATGCAGGGTTAAGGGCCTTGCTCCAGGGCCCAACGGCTGTGTGGATCTTATAGTGGCTACACCAGGATTAGAACCACCGACCTTGCGTGTGCCAGTCATTTACCTTAACGACTACGCTACAGGCCTCCCCTGATGCGAAGAGAACCCATGGACGTTTCTACGTCGGTTCTTGTCAAGTTATCTTTAATGAGCTCTCTAAATGCACGCCGACCTGGGCTTGCAACTATCTATGCAAAATATAATGCATGTATTGTGTTGGCCAGACACCCAACCCCTGTGTTCTCCACCGAACTGAGATTCAGCAATAGTGCTAATCCCGGGAGCATATATTGAGTAATGGTGGCCGTGTGGGTTCTACACCACTACTCTACAACCCAGGTCCTAATGTCACTGTGGATGAAAGCCTGGTGGCATTCAGAGGTTGCTGCCCCTTTAGGCAATACATGCCTTCAAAGCCAGCAAAATATGGCATAAAGGTCTGGGCGACTTGTGATGCAAACTCAAGCTGCGCATTGAACCTGCAGGTTTACACTGGTGGCCAGTTAACCAGTGTAAACCTGCAAGTTCAATGCGTAGCTTGAATTCATTATTTTACTGGCAAAAGACACCCATCTCATATTAAATGTCACTAAGACAAAGGCAAAGACAAATCTTTAGTACCAGGGCACTGAGATTGATCAAAGCCTCTCCATCTCAGCCCATTATAGATTATCTTTTAGAGCTCAACCACACACCACTATCTCTTACACAAGTCTACCAATCTCTTGTGGAGAGTGTTATAACCTTTAATCTGGTCTCCTAGTTTAACCGTCTAACAGCAAGAAATTAATTGAAACAGGATTGTCACACAGGGGGGTAAAATTACTGGACAACAGCAAACCTCACTGTCTCATCATTATTTTAAATGGTTGGCATTTATATAGCGCCTTTATCCAAAGCGCTGTACAATTGATGCTTCTCATTCACCCATCCATTCACACCCACGCTCACACCCCAACAGTGATTGGCTGCCATGATAGTCGGCACTAGCTCAGGAGCATTTGGGGGTTAGGTGTCTTGCTCAGGGACACTTCGACACAACTGGGGCAGGATCGACACCCTCTGTCTGCCAGACGACTGCTCTAACCACCTGAGCCAGTGTCACCCCGGTGATTCTAAGGCAGTGGACAGAATAGCAGAGAAGACTTTGAGATGCTTTCCTCAGGTCACAGATTTAAGGGCCCGTCCATTAAAACTAACTCTTTCATACCCACTGCAATCAGCCAGCTCAATACCACTAAGAGACGGACCAGAAATGACAGGACTGGTAGTGAACACAGACTCTGGTTTAAATGTGTTTTTACTAACTTCATGCATATTTATTGTGTTAAAAAATATATAGGAAAAGATAGCCAATAATAGTTTTTTGTCCCATGGCATTCTGGACCTGTTAAAGGAAACTTGGGAGAAGGGTCAAAGCCAAAGTAAAAGTGAAATTCAATATGTGTTGGACCTGCGAGAAAAGCTGAACTTACTCACGTGAACATTTGCTTGAGGCTCGAGAACATCCAACAACACAACAGAATATTCAAAACGGGAGACAAAGTCCTGGTATTTCTTCCTTCAGCAGCATTCAAATTACTTGCTGAGTGGGACGGAGAAAGGACCATTTGAGGTTACGCGGCATGTACAATTGTGGAGAGAGGTAGACCCTGCCTTGCTAACCACACCGGATATCATGTCAACTTGGTCAAGAAGATCAAGTCAACTTGGTTTCTGTTTCCCAGAAATGTCATCTCTTGGTCCCAGGAGATGAAGGTGTGACTGACTGGGGGCAGTGTTGTCCCAGGAGATGGAGGAGTGACTGACTGGGGGCAGTATTGTCCCAGGAGATGGAGGAGTGACTGACTGGGGGCAGTGTTGTCCCAGGAGATGGGGGAGAAACTGACTGGGGGCAGTGTTGTCCCAGGAGATGGAGGAGTGACTGACTGGGGGCAGTGTTGTCCCAGGAGATGGGGGAGAGACTGACTGGGGGCAGTGTTGTCCCAGGAGATGGGGGAGAGACTGACTGGGGGCAGTGTTGTCCCAGGAGATGGGGGAGAGACTGACTGGGGGCAGTGTTGTCCCAGGAGATGGAGGAGAGACTGACTGGGGGCAGTGTTGTCCCAGGAGATGGAGGAGAGACTGACTGGGGGCAGTGTTGTCCCAGGAGATGGAGGAGTGACTGACTGGGGGCAGTGTTGTCCCAGGAGATGGAAGAGAATGACTGGGGGCAGTGTTGTCCCAGGAGATGGAGGAGAGAATGACTGGGGGCAGTGTTGTCCCAGGAGATGGAGGAGAGACTGACTGGGGGCAGTGTTGTCCCAGGAGATGAAGGTGTGACTGACTGGGGCAGTGTTATCCCAGGAGATGGGGGAGAGACTGACTGGGGGCAGTGTTGTCCCAGGAGATGGAGGAGAGACTGACTGGGGGCAGTGTTGTCCCAGGAGATGGCGGAGTGACTGACTGGGGGCAGTGTTGTCCCAGGAGATGGAGGAGAGAATGACTGGGGGCAGTGTTGTCCCAGGAGATGGAGGAGAGACTGACTGGGGGCAGTGTTGTCCCAGGAGATGGAGGAGAGACAGACTGGGGGCAGTGTTGTCCCAGGAGATGGGGGAGAGACTGACTGGGGGCAGTGTTGTCCCAGGAGATGGAGGAGAGACTGACTGGGGGCAGTGTTGTCCCAGGAGATGGAGGAGAGACTGACTGGGGGCAGTGTTGTCCCAGGAGATGGAGGAGTGACTGACTGGGGGCAGTGTTGTCCCAGGAGATGGAAGAGAATGACTGGGGGCAGTGTTGTCCCAGGAGATGGAGGAGAGAATGACTGGGGGCAGTGTTGTCCCAGGAGATGGAGGAGAGACTGACTGGGGGCAGTGTTGTCCCAGGAGATGAAGGTGTGACTGACTGGGGCAGTGTTATCCCAGGAGATGGGGGAGAGACTGACTGGGGGCAGTGTTGTCCCAGGAGATGGAGGAGAGACTGACTGGGGGCAGTGTTGTCCCAGGAGATGGCGGAGTGACTGACTGGGGGCAGTGTTGTCCCAGGAGATGGAGGAGAGAATGACTGGGGGCAGTGTTGTCCCAGGAGATGGAGGAGAGACTGACTGGGGGCAGTGTTGTCCCAGGAGATGGAGGAGAGACAGACTGGGGGCAGTGTTGTCCCAGGAGATGGGGGAGAGACTGACTGGGGGCAGTGTTGTCCCAGGAGATGAAGGTGTGACTGACTGGGGCAGTGTTATCCCAGGAGATGGGGGAGAGACTGACTGGGGGCAGTGTTGTCCCAGGAGATGGAGGAGAGACAGACTGGGGGCAGTGTTGTCCCAGGAGATGGAGGAGAGACTGACTGGGGGCAGTGTTGTCCCAGGAGATGAAGGTGTGACTGACTGGGGCAGTGTTATCCCAGGAGATGGGGGAGAGACTGACTGGGGGCAGTGTTGTCCCAGGAGATGGAGGAGAGACTGACTGGGGGCAGTGTTGTCCCAGGAGATGGCGGAGTGACTGACTGGGGGCAGTGTTGTCCCAGGAGATGGAGGAGAGAATGACTGGGGGCAGTGTTGTCCCAGGAGATGGAGGAGAGACTGACTGGGGGCAGTGTTGTCCCAGGAGATGGAGGAGAGACAGACTGGGGGCAGTGTTGTCCCAGGAGATGGGGGAGAGACTGACTGGGGGCAGTGTTGTCCCAGGAGATGGAGGAGAGAATGACTGGGGGCAGTGTTGTCCCAGGAGATGGAGGAGAGAATGACTGGGGGCAGTGTTGTCCCAGGAGATGGAGGAGAGACTGACTGGGGGCAGTGTTGTCCCAGGAGATGGGGGAGAGACTGACTGGGGGCAGTGTTGTCCCAGGAGATGGGGGAGAGACTGACTGGGGGCAGTGTTGTCCCAGGAGATGGGGGAGAGACTGACTGGGGGCAGTGTTGTCTCAGGAGATGGAGGAGAGAATGACTGGGGGCAGTGTTGTCCCAGGAGATGGGGGGGAGACTGACTGGGGGCAGTGTTGTCCCAGGAGATGGGGGAGAGACTGACTGGGGGCAGTGTTGTCCCAGGAGATGGGGGAGAGACTGACTGGGGGCAGTGTTGTCCCAGGAGATGGGGGAGAGACTGACTGGGGGCAGTGTTGTCCCAGGAGATGGGGGAGTGACTGACTGGGGGCAGTGTTGTCCCAGGAGATGGGGGAGAGACTGACTGGGGGCAGTGTTGTCCCAGGAGATGGGGGAGAGACTGACTGGGGGCAGTGTTGTCCCAGGAGATGGGGGAGAGACTGACTGGGGGCAGTGTTGTCCCAGGAGATGGAGGAGTGACTGACTGGGGGCAGTGTTGTCCCAGGAGATGGAGGAGTGACTGACTGGGGGCAGTGTTGTCCCAGGAGATGGGGGAGAGACTGACTGGGGGCAGTGTTGTCCCAGGAGATGGGGGAGAGACTGACTGGGGGCAGTGTTGTCCCAGGAGATGGGGGAGAGACTGACTGGGGGCAGTGTTGTCCCAGGAGATGGGGGAGAGACTGACTGGGGGCAGTGTTGTCCCAGGAGATGGGGGAGTGACTGACTGGGGGCAGTGTTGTCCCAGGAGATGGGGGAGAGACTGACTGGGGGCAGTGTTGTCCCAGGAGATGGGGGAGAGACTGACTGGGGGCAGTGTTGTCCCAGGAGATGGAGGAGAGAATGACTGGGGGCAGTGTTGTCCCAGGAGATGGAGGAGAGAATGACTGGGGGCAGTGTTGTCCCAGGAGATGGAGGAGAGACTGACTGGGGGCAGTGTTGTCCCAGGAGATGGGGGAGAGACTGGTCCTTTACATCATCCTTCCCGGGGAGTGACACAGCACATGCATACCAAATATTGATTTGATTTTGATTTTTCTTCTGTTCACTCACTTTGCATTTTGTTAATTGATAAAAAATAAACTATTAACATTTCTATTTTTGAAAGAATTCTTACTTTACAGCATTTTTTCACACCTGCCTAAAACTTTTGCACAGTACCATATATATATATATTTGTTTATATTATTTTAATGTTCTGCACATCTGTGTTTTTTTTTTTTTATCCTCTGTACTGTGTGTCTCTGTATTATGTGTCTCATCCTGATTCCCTGTGAAGTGATCTTGGGTGTCTTCAACATCCACAATGCACCTTTAGGCGGCAGAAGTGCAGTACACAGACTTGTTGACAGTATTCGTTTGTCAGAAACTATTTATTGACACATTATTAGTAAACTTGGTAAAAACAACAATATACATGATCAGTGGTAACTATACACCTGTTTCTCCAAATTAAGCTGGCATGAACTCTATAAAACTCTAATTAACTCTAATTTGTTTATACATAGAGTTTCTAATAGACACAAATACATTAAAAATACATATCTCGCTTCTATCGAATGCTAATGTAGAAGCAAGATATGTATTATATTGTGTCTAATTATAAATAGCAGATCCAAGCAAATATAAGTTTGCTGTTTCAGAAGTGAGAAAATATCTACAATATATACAATATTTCTCAGGTGTTATACAGGTAAGCTCCTGTCAGCCCATGTGTTTATGTTGGCTGCTGTCTTGGCCAGGCCTCTGAAAAAATATATTTTGTTTCAAAGTGACTTCCTGGCTTTATAAATGTTAAATAAAACATAAACACAACACTTATGGATGTCCCAATATGTAAAACCATAGAATTGAAAGAGGGTGTACTTTCTTTCCACATCGTTGTACTTTGCCCAGGTTTATTACGAGAGTGTGAGAAGAGTGCATGGTACTTATTGTCCATCGTAACGATGTTAAAACATAATGCTGGCTTCAGGCTTCATTATGTCTGTTTCCTGCAAAGTACACCTGTATCTCAAAATATTATCAGTGTTCAGATGGGTGTGTATGTGAGTCTTTCTGTGTGTGTATGTGTGTGTGTGTGTGTGTGTGTGTGTAATGAGTGTTATGTGAATATGAGAACTTCAAACAGTATATAATCGGACCTATTTCACAGCAGTGTAAAGCATTGCAATATCTTGCTGCAGCAGTCATTTGTGTATTTGCCCATTGACACTACTGGGGAATGAGATTCATTTTCAGTGTGCTCCATTTCCATAATGGTGGTGATACAGGTGGCCCAAAAGACATCCGTTTATTTACCTAAAAATAAGCAAACTGCAGAGACACCACACTGCTGCTGTAGGGAACGGGAGAGAGTGAGAGCAGTAGGGTGTGTCTCTGAAACACAGTCTGCCTTTGCCAAGGTCTCAAAGTCCAGGAATTCACTGATTTTACAAGTCCAATAAATGTATGAATATATGTATTGCTGCTTCCTTGTCTGTGAATCAGTGGTAAGCAACGACAGACTTCTCCAGAAGCTGCAAAATCACATCTGACAAAGGTGAAAAACACAATTACTTCTGCTTCTCTTCACACAGGAGGTAAGACATGAAGCCTGATCAGCTTGTTCATTAATAAATTATTTAACTGAGGTTAGTTGGGGGGGCTTCTGTGTTTAAGTATTACTGTTTTTGTCTTTGTCTCTTGGGGGGGTGAGGCAATGATAAGAGTATCATGTTTGCTGTGTAGAGTTTATTACAGTTCATTATGTTTCGGATTTAATGTACTGTATGTTTTCATTTAGCCCAGAACATTTTTATATGTAATGAAGGATATCTTGGTTACTTACAGAGGTTTTGGGTAACCTGCTGGCATAATAAGAGCTTATAGTAGCATTTGCAGGCTTGTTTCTAAAGCAAAGAAATATAACTCCAAAACAGCTTGTCTAGAGATGTTATGTGTCCAGAGGCTACACAGCACATTGGAGTAGATACATTTCCGAGCTTTCATTCACTATTGTTAACATAAAAAACCTATTTATATTTTCTCAAATATTTCCAAAATTTTTAGTCTTTGCCATTTTGAACATGATAATCTGCTGCCCCAGTAACAAGTCTGGCTCAATTGTGAACTCACTTTCAAAATTAGTTTATTCCAAAAAGTCAACAAACTATTGAGTCAATTCAGTTATCCACATAGGTTAAACGAGGTCCTGGTGTTTGTTCAATTTGTGTTTGTTCTTTCAAGTAATTTCCGTATTGCTTGTCATATGGGCAATTCACATGTTCCTGTTATCTCATTACCAGAGATAACAGAGATAAAAAATTCAAGGTTCAAGGTTGCATATTGCCACACATTTCATTAGTGTATGTTTGGCCCAGACAGTTTTTGATGATTTTTTTAATACACAGTATGAAATAGGGAAAAAGGACATAACAAAAACAGATTTGCTGAGGTAGCAGAAGTGAAGGGCATATCCTTGAGCCGTTCTTTTAGCTGCCCAATAGTTTTGAATTTAGCACCATTGGAGGGTGATGAAACATGGAGTGACATGGCAGAGCTTGGGGAGGTTGTAGCTCAGACAAACCACAACATTCTGGATGAGCTGGCAGGGAGGGCAGTGAGGAGGGACCTGCCTCAGTGGGAGATGATCAGTGGCCAGACTCACCCCGCTTTCAAGTGGTGTCGGACTTACGGTCTATACGAGTTTCTCTCCGGAAAGGTGCACATGAACACCTTATCAGATCGGATGATCGAGTTGTGGAATTCGGGATTCTAGATGTGGCACAAATTGGCCGAGTTGTGATGTACCCAAAAGGGGCGAGACTTGGTATGGAGAGAAAAGAGGAGAGTGCCAAGGACTGAGCCTTGAGGGACACCTGTTAAACATCCCTGAGGTCATGGAATAGACCCATCCACACAATCTGGAAGGAGTGACAAGCAAGATAAGAATTTGATGATCAACAGTGTAAAATGCTGCATTCAGGTTGAGGCGGACCTGGCCATTACTGGCATATTTACTTTCATCACAATGCAGCATTGATTGTTTACAAGCTATAAAAGCTCCAGGCCTTTATTTTCAGTAACTAAAGGGAAGCTGGTACCTGTTTGACCAGTTCAGACCAGCTCAAGCTATGTTTTGCAACAGCTGGTAGCTAGTTGACCAGCTACCAGCCCAGACACGCTACCAGCAATAGCTGGTTGACCAGCTCATACCCAGCTAGACCAACTAATGACTTTTTGGATGACAGCTTTAGGATTTTACAACAAGGTAAGGCTAAGTGTTCAGTGTTTTTTTTTTCTGTTAACAGTCTGCTATCTCCACTGACCTTCTGGAAACCTCTTTTCTTATTAAAATGAGCCAATCTTTGGATGGAGGGGAGGGGGCCATGGCCTCTGAAATCAGCCCCATTTTGGGGAAAGAGGCTGAAAAGGAAACATCTGATGAAGCCGCAGGCCCTGTGAACATGAGGTAAGACACAGATGTGCGTATACTGTGTATGCTCTCGACCAGTCCGTACATACAGGTATGCAAAAGTATATTCAGGTGTGATTTTTATTATTCATATAAATAAGAAAACATTTTCAATGAATTGATTGGTGTTCATTGACTCTTTGAATCCTATGATCCTTCTAGAGTGGTGCGATCTGACTCACCTGTGCCCAGTGTTCTGTCAATGCAGACCGACCATTCCATGGGGGATCCACTGAATTTCAGCAAGGAGACGGAGCACATCGGATCCAGGTGTTGTATCCAATGATTACATGCTTCATTTTATGAGTTATACATGGGATATTGAAATAATTATACCCGGTATATATCATTAGGCTGAATTCAGGTACACTGATACTTCTCATCCAAGAGTGAATCTGCATAGCAATCCAGTGAGTCGACAATAACTGTTTTGATGCTGGGACTCCACCTTGAAGAACCCAAGCTTGCACTACATGCCCTTTTTGTGTAAAGTTCCCTCACAAATCCTTGCACCCACAGTTTCAACTTGTAGGCCAGTAGTTGTCATCCACAGTTCATAATAAGTATCCATACATGCATTGAAAACTTGTACATTTCCCAATGATAATTTTTTTCCCCTCCATTGTCAGAGACCAGACTAGCCTGGTAGAAACCCATTTCCACCCACAGTGCAGAAAGAGGTCTGGAGCTCCATCCAGGTTTGGAGACACAATCTGTGATGTCTGCTCTGAGGGACCGGCTAGAGCTGTGAAGTTCTGTCAGACTTGCTCTGCGTACTACTGTGAGACTCATATCAGAGAACATTACACTGCAGAGGATCTGCAGAGACATAAGCTAGCCGACATTACTGATTCCTGCCAGCAGGAAGAGGCAAAACAGATGATCAAAAACAAGAAAAGAGTAAGTCCTGTCTAACATTATTTAAAGGAGAGAAAGTTCAGGGAAAGTATGTTGTCTTTTATGAAATGTAGCATTTACTTGTTATAATCTTTCGGGGTGGGTACAGCATCACAAATCTCATTGTTAGATCCTGAATTTTCATCATGGACAATCCTACATTTCTAGAAAAATGACGATTGGGTACTGGCTCAAAACAATCTTCAAACATGTCTTATTTACAATCTGAAAGATTGAAACAGTGGGAGCAATAATTATTTGATCCCTTGCTGATTTTGTAGGTTTGCCCACTTACAAAGAATGGAACTGTGTAGAATTTTAATCATAGGTACATTTTAACATTGAGAGACAGAACACCAAAAAATAATCCACAATAACAACATCATATACATTTTATAAATTTAATATCATATTTTCACATGAAATAAGTATTTGATCTATAGAACAATAGGTGGAGAACCCTTTGTTGGCAAGCAGAGGTCAGACGTTTGTTTTAGTTTTTCACCAGGTTTGCACAGATCTTGGGAGGGATTTTGGTCCACGCCTCTTTGCAGATCCTCTCCAAATCCTTAAGGTTCCAAGGCTGTCGCTTGGCAACTCGAAGCTTCAGCTCCCTCCACAGATTTTCGATGGGATTTAGGTCTGCAGACTGGCTAGGACACTCCAGGACCTTAATATGCTTCTTTTTGAGCCACTCCTTTGTTGCCTTGGCCGTATGTTTTGGGTCATTGTCATGTTGGAAGACCCATCCATGACCCATTTTCAGTGCTCTCACTGAGGGAAGGAGGTTGTCGCCCAAAATTTCCTGGTACATGGCCCCATTCATCCTCCCCTCGATACGGTGAAGTCGTCCTGTCCCCTTAGCTGAGAAACACCCCCAAAGCATAAGGTTTCCACCTCCATGCTTCACAGTGGGGGTGGTGTTCTTGGGGTTGTACTCAGCATTTCTCTTCCTCCAAACACGGCGAGTCGAGTTGATGCTCTATTTTGGTCTCATCTGACCACATCACCTTCTTCCAAGCCTCCTCTGGATCATCCAGGTGTTCTTTGGCAAACTTCAGACGGGCCTGTACATGTGCCTTCTTCAGCAGAGGAACCTTGCGCACGCAGCAGGATTTTAATCCTTCACGGTGTAGTTTGTTACTGATGGTTCTCTTCGTGACTGTGGTCCCAACTGCCTTCAGGTCATTAACAAGCTCCTCCTGTGTAGTACTGGGCTGATCCCTGACCTTTCTCATGATCATTGATATCCCACAAGGCGAGATCTTGTGTGGAGCCCCAGACTGAGAGAGATTGGCGGTGACTTTGTGTTTCTTCCATTTTCTAATAATTGCTCCAACAGTTGTTAACTTCTCACCAAGCTGCTTGCTTATTTTCTTGTAGCCCATCCCAGCCTTGTGCAGGTCTACAATTTTGTCCCTGATGTCCTTAGACAGCTCCTTTGTCTTGGCCATGGTGGAAACGTTGGAATCTGATTGATTGTGTGGACAGGTGTCTTTATACAGCTACATAACGATGTAACGAGTTTACACAGGTGTTTTGGGTAATGAGTTGAGATTAGGAGTGTTTCTTAATGGAAACCTAACTGGTCTGTGGGAGCCAGAATTATTGCTGATTGGTAGGGGATCAAATACTTATTTCATGCAAAAATACGATAATAAATTAATAAAATTTCTATGATGTTGTTATTGTGGATTATTTTGTGATATTCTGTCTCTCAATGTTAAAATGTACCTATGATTAAAATTCTACACAGTTCCATTCTTTGTAAGTGGGCAAACTTACAAAATCAGCAAGGGATCAAATAATTATTGCTCCCACTGTATGAAGATATCTTACTTGTAATTTCCGACATCTTGAATAAAGTATGCAAATGATCGAATTTACCATGGTATCTCATAAGTCCAGAAATGGACTGAAATGTATAAAATAAGCCATAGTAGTGCCAAAACCCCCCATTTGCCAATACATGGGAAAACAGGTCACGATGCATTACATTACATTACATTATTGGCATTTTGCAGACGCTCTTATCCAGAGCAACGTACAGTTGATGAGACTAAGCAGGAGACAATCCTCCCCTGGAGCAATGCAGGGTTAAGGGCCTTGCTCAAGGGCCCAACGGCTTTGTGGCTACACCGGGATTAGAACCACCAACCATGCGTGTCCCAGTCCTTGACCTTAACCACTACGCTACAGGCCGATGCATTGCCCCTATACGTATTCTGAATTGAAAGACAAAATGTAATGTAGTGTAATGTAAAAATCCTCTTTTTCTTTTAATAGCGTAGTGTTTCAGTTATAACCCCATTAAAGTGTATTGCACAGTGTCCAAATAATGTAAAAGAAAATGGGATCAAGGTTATAATTTCTATCACTTCATTCTCCAGGCAAAATGTCTTTTCCTGTAAAGTTACTGAAATGCATCACCTACAGAACATTGATTTAGGCTCTAGGGTATACCTTTGATTTAAGCTGAGTGACAAGTTGTTTAACTTTGAATTGTTCTGTGTAATTATCTGTCCAGTTTCTTTGACGTAATGCTAATTTCTGTTTTCCAGTGTCTAAATCAAAGAGGTCACAGAGAATTGGGCTACTTCTTTCTATATTTTGGCATAGTCCTGGTCTTGATCGTGGTCCTGGTCTCCATTACTGTTTCAACTCCAGAAGGTAATCATGAATTTGGCAAATAGGGTTGAATAAATCAGTGTGCTAAACAAATGCATTTCCTGACATTATGTAGGGTTAGTGTTAGGTTCAGAAACTACAGAACGCAAGGGAAGGAGACCTTTCCCTCTCTCTGGGCTCATTCCAAATGCTTATTTTTCCACTTCCTTTTTCCTTTCCTTGCCTCCTTTCCTTGCTCCTAGCTTCGCCCATCAAGGGAGGAGGAAAGGAAGCGAGAAAAGACGTGAAGACATGACAGATGTGTGGCATATACTTACCGCAAAAGATGTGGTCGTGTTTCCTTGCTCACAAAATCTTTGGGAATCTCCTAGCTCCTAGCTCCTTGAAAGAAGATTTAATTCAGGGATGGGCAAGGAGGGCTGTATCCATTTCTGGATTTCAGACTTATTTCTCGTCTTAATTATTTAATTCTGCAAATCAGGGGTGTCTCGGTGGCGCAGCCTGTAGAGCACTGACGTCGGCGGTTCGAATCCACATTTGTCGCATGTCTTCCCCTCTCTCTCTCTCCCATTCTTCCTGTCTCTCTATACTATATACTGTCCAATAAAGCTGAAAAAGGCCTAAAAAATATCTTTAAAAAAATAAATTCTGCTAATCATTTACATAGCCTGTCATTTCTTGCCACATTCTGTGATAAACATTCCTGTTTTGTAGCATTTTATTGTGGGCAAATTTCCAAGTGAATCGGTAATGGTGCATATGGCTAATTAGCTGATTGAGCTAAGGTAAATAGTGGCAGCAAAATCCTGCATATACACCGCCCCACCAGGAGTTGTCCATCCCTGATTTAATTGATCTGAATGGCCTTAAAGATGGCAGACATCAATCAATTGTCAATTGATGTCAAAAGATTGGTCAGGCAAGGAACAATAAAGAAAAAGAAGTGATTGGAATGAGTGCTCTCTTTCACTCACTCACTCTCACTCTCTCTCTCTCTCTCTCTCTCTCTCTCTGTGCCATCCTTAATGCTTAAATCACAGTGATAGCCATGTTGTCTTATTATGTACAGCCACTGGCTATTTTTATGTCTTGGGATATATACATGACTCCTGCACTGAAATGGCTGTATTTTCCACAGAGTCTGGAAGGAGACCTGCACTTCCTGATCTGAGGATTTTGCTGGTGGGAAAGACTGGAGTAGGAAAGAGTGCAACCGGAAACACCATCCTGGGGAGAGAGGTGTTTAAAGAGGGAGTTTCCCCTAAATCTGTCACCATAAAGTGTGAGGAACATAGTGGAGAGGTGGCAGGGAGACATGTTACTGTAATCGACACACCTGGGATCTTTCATACATCTCCTTCTTTTGATCAAATCGCACGTGAAATGATAGAAAGCAAGAGCCACTTTTTCCTGCTAGTGATCAGACTGGGGAGGTTCACAGAGGAAGAGAGGGCCACTCTAAAATGGATCCAGGAGAATTTAGGAGAAGAGGCTTTGCAGTACACAATGGTGCTTTTCACAGGAGGAGATGAGCTGAGATCACCAGTGGAGGAGTTTCTGAGTGAAGGCAGCGGTCTTCAGGAGCTCATCCACAGCTGCGGTGGTGGATATTACGTCTTCAACAACAGAGACAGAAAGAACCGCACTCAGGTTGCAGCACTGCTGGAGAAGATTGACACTGTCCTGTTTAGTATGACAGGATACCATCATGCCATTAAGCATAAGCTCAATAAGCTTCCACTTGCCATCCAACAGGTTCCAAGAATGATATGGGGAAAAATTGAAGAAATTAGTAATTTGGCTAAGATGATCGTAGGTCTTGTAATGGTAGGACTACTGGTGATAGGGTTACGTAAAAATAAAAAAACTCAAAATATAAAAGCAGAGGATGAGCGACAGAGGGAGGAGTCTGAGAGAGAGATCAGAGCAGAGGAAGAGAGAAAGAGGGAGGAGTCTGAGAGAGAGATCAGAGCAGAGGAGGAGAGAAAGAGGGAGGAGTCTGAGAGAGAGATCAGAGCAGAGGAGGAGAGAAAGAGGGAGGAGTCTGAGAGAGAGATCAGAGTAGAGGAGGAGAGAAAGAGGGAGGAGTCTGAGAGAGAGATCAGAGCAGAGGAGGAGAGAAAGAGGGAGGAGTCTGAGAGAGAGATCAGAGCAGAGGAGGAGAGAAAGAGGGAGGAGTCTGAGAGAGAGATCAGAGTAGAGGACGAGAGACAGAGGGAGGAGTCTGAGAGAGAGATCAGAGTAGAGGATGAGAGACAGAGGGAGGAGTCTGAGAGAGAGATCAGAGTAGAGGACGAGAGACAGAGGGAGGAGTCTGAGAGAGAGATCAGAGCAGAGGAGGAGAGAAAGAGGGCGGAAACAGAGAGTCTCCCAAAGGATGGCCTCACTTTACCTCCCTGATGGCAGAATGACTAAGGAGCCAGCTGGGATAAGGAGGCATGCAACACAGTTTTATACTGCCCTCGACAGGGTAGAGGACTGCGACCAGGACTACACTAAAGAATTACCCCAGGGCCTGTCCCAGCCGGGGCCTGTCCCAGCCGGGGGGCCTGTCCCAGCCGGGGGCTGGGGAGCATGTTACTGCCACTTACTCTCTCACTCATCTCATTTCCCCCTACAACTTGTGTGTGTGCATGTAGAGACCCAGAACTGATCATTCCCCCTGCTTGTGTGTATCTGTGGTTGTCGGTGTATAGTCCAGGCCCTGGGGCAGGTAAGATAGAGGCCTCTATACACCATTGCTACACGTAGGTGGAATTAGTGTTTCGACACATTAGGAAAGGGGTGGTTGCCAACTGTGTCATTTGTTAGTCAGATAGGCTTTGTTTGTGCATAGGTATTCAGTCAGCCTATCTTTGGTTCTAACTTGGTTTGGTTTTCGTGTGACCTAAATTTGTTCTTTATTGTTCTGTAAATACAATTGTAAATAGCACTTCTTGCACTACTTGTATAATATACACCCTTTTGCACTTTCATTCTGGTTTCGGGCATTATTTACACCAGATACGATCGACACCCTTCCACCTGGTAAAATATATACGTTACACCCTCCCTCATGCCCCTAGACACCTGGGGGACATAACAGTTACGTTGAACTCTGACCTTGGCCAGGGTGAACTCACAGCAGTGGCAAGGCAGCTGGCATCTGGGGAAGCACCAGCCGCCAGGCAGCAACAGCCTGCCAGTGGACTTTCATAATAAGTGCGGGAATTGCTTGGGCCCTGCTTTGTTGGAAGTGTATCACCACCGGCTTGCTGTTGATGTGCTGCTCCATCCGCTGGCAAAGAAAGGGGATCTGGCTTTAAAAAAATATATATATATATTTTTTTTTTAACTGGAGACCTGTCACTCTTTTATGCACAGACTATAAACTTTTTTCGAAAGTACTGGCAAACAGCCTGAACACTTATTTGGAGGTACTTTATCCATAAGACTTGTCATGTTGCAGTGTAGACGGGACTATAACAGATCATCCGTTATCCTAATAAGAAACGTTTTTGATGTGTGCAATTTTCCTCTCCTTAATATTGGTACTTAATCTCTTGATGAGAAGAAAGCCTTTCACCGGTTTGATCACTGGTTTTCTCCTTTACACTTTCAGGGCTGATGGCATATGGGAGGGTTTTTATGTGTGGGACTTGCACTGTCCCACACCTGCACTGTGGGGGGCAGCCTAGTAAATAAGGTGCAACAGATGATCATGAAGTTATTTTGGTCTGGACAGCTCTGGGTAAGGACACCTGCACTGTGCCTACCAGGAGGAAGGGAAAGCCTCAAGAAGGTCCTGGGTTCGAGGCTCGCCTGGGCCTCCCTGTGTGCAGTCTGCATGTTCTCCCCGTGTCTGTGTACTCCGGTTTCCTCCCGTAGTCATGCAAGTTAGATTAACTGGAGAGTCGAAATTACCCCTCCGTGTGCTTCTGACATTGCTCTGACAAAGCACTCGAGTTGGTCTCCAGGCCCCGTACCATGGCTGCCCACTACTGCCAAGTGACTAGGATGGGTCAAATGCAGAGGACCCATTCAATTGCCTTAGAGTTGAATCTAATCTTATTCCTGCCAGGGCCCTGGCCTTTGGGCTCCAGAGGCTGCTCTACTGCTGTGGTCTAAAGCACTGGTGTCAAACTCCAGTACTGGAGGGCCGTAGTGTCTGCTGGTTTTTGGGGTGTTCTGGGTTCATTCAAGTCATTGATTGGTCAAAGTATCCACACACCTTGTTCTCAAGGGCTTAATTGGCCTTAATTGGCAGCTGATTGAAAGGAAAGCTCAAAAACCCGCAGACACTGCGGCCCCCTGGGAATTCAGTTTGATACACCTGGTCTAAAGGATACGGCTTGATTGTCACTGAAGAGGACTGCTGACCTTGATTCTGACCAGCAGTCTTGCAGAACTTTATGTTCATCAGGGCCCTACTGCCAAACCAGGCATGAGGCTCTTTGACGAGCCTTTGCACTTGAGTGATTTCAGTAAAAAACAAACTGTCTGCAGGAGGCAGGCTATGTGACTCTGCGGCAAGGCTGGTGGAGAAGACCACTATCCGGTATCCCAGGCTGCAGCACAGGTTGGTTGGGAAGGTTTGTGCTTTAGTTTCGAAGTACCGTTTTGGTTTGTCTGGTTATATCTTTATTTTGTGGTTCATTTTCATTGTGAAGTCTTTGTGAAATTAACTATTTATTGTAACGGTGGTTGGTTTTCATTATTTGATTTAGGAAATGTTATTGTTTTCCATTTTTCTTTTTTGTCATTCTATTGGGGGGCCAAGCAGCAAAGCCTGATGATGATGATGATGATGATCATCATCATCTTCTTCTTTTTCTTCTTCTGGCTTCTGGCTATGGCAGCCCCTAGAACCGCATGGTAAGATGTTTAGAAATGTGGCACACTGAGTGGGGACAGTCCCGTGGCGCTCTAGCGCCACCAATGGGTCACGTTTGGAGGTACGTTTATGCATGGAAGTTCTCAGCCATATGCCCAATTTTCAAGAATGAGGTACCGCTGGATTCCTTGCATCAAGTCGAGTTCAACACACCCATTGACGTCAATTTCCGCCAAATTAGATTTTCAGAAAAAGTTTTAAAAAGCTTCACAGGCTGCCAATTTTGGCCAATCTTCACCAAATCTGGAATCAATAATCTTCAGACAAAGCCTCACAAAAATACACCCCCCCCCCCCCCCAAGTAGCTTAACCTGTATGTATTACTGTATATATATACACTCTACTGCTGTAGCCTATCCAGCCTAAGAGTTATGATACGTTTGTGTGTTTAGAGATGATCACACCCACTATGATCGTGGAATGATTGTTGGTGGCAGACAGGGTGGATTGAGTACCTCAGAAACTGCTGATCGCCTGCCCACTCACGCACAGTAGTCTCTAGAGTTTGCCAAAAAACCAAAAACAAATCCAGTCAGCAGCAGTTCTGCAGACAGAAACACCTTGTTAATGAGAGACGTCAGAGGAGAATGGCCAGACTGGTCAAAGCTGACAGGAAGGTGACAGTAACACAAATAACCACACATTACAACAGTGGTATGCAGAACAGCATCTCCGAACACACAATGCATCATAACACTAAGTGGATAGGGTACAGCAGTCAAAGTTTAAAACATAAGTCAAATACCTAATAAAGTGTTCACCAAGTGTGTGTATATATATATATATATATATATATATATATATATATAGTGTAGCTATATCATTAAAAAGACATTAACGGCTAAAGAATCCACACACCCTCTGAACAGGTGTGTGCTTGTTTCGTACTTGTATGGGAGAACTCAAAGTACAGTGTTGTGCAAAATTGTTCCATCCTATATGTTTTCACTCCAAGCCTAACAAGGCACATCAAAATATTCAATAGCTAGAGATCTTATTCTCCCGGCAATTAGTAGAATTTGCTGTGCCGAATTAGGGTTGAAATTAAAACCAATAGGATGGTACCTCTCCAGGAACAAGGTTGGGCAGCCATGAACTGCTGCATGAAGTGATGTTGGTGGACCAGTTGGAGTCAATCCCCGGGCATCTGTTTAAAACATAAAATGCGCTTTTATTTTGAAGTTCGATTCTGGGGGCGAGTCTCCTTTCACTGAGTGACAGTGTGTGAGTTCTGTTGGACGCTTCACTGTTCGCACACATTGAAAACGTTCGAGATTGTTTGCTCCCGAGAACTAGACTACATTACAGCAAATTAAATAAACGGTTGAATCGTGGCAATTGGGACGAATAGAGGTAAGTTTTTTTTTTCATAATCTTAATGCTTTTACAGTTCTGTTCGTTTTGTTTACCTGCAACCTTCAAATCGGGTTTTTTTCCATGCACTAATGCTTGCGCAAGATATGTTTGCTAATTTTGCAGTGACTGCTCAAACCCACGCGATTATCTAATTAACTTAGAGTTTTCATTTAGAGTTTTGAAACTGCTTTGACTACTGATCCAGCGTTACTTAATATTGTTAGCTCAGAAAGATGTATCACATTACGGTTCGGCCGGTGCACGATAGCATCATCTGTTATGCTCTGTAGATAAAGTGAAATGGCCTTCAGCACTGGTGCAAGATAGCGACTGAATCTGCTGGTTTCCTGTAGCAGGGTGCTCCAGGCATGGATATGTTGTTAACTGAGGGTTTGCTAGAAAACACAAGTGTCCTTATAGGATCAGTCATGTTTGTTAACTTTACATACAGCTCTTAGACACCACTATTCTACATCTTTTATTCAATTTAGCTGTAATATTTGTAATTTATCGTCGAAATGTGAATTTTTTTATTTGCTTGCTTTTGAAGATGTACTCTCTCACCTGTGGAGGCTACATGGCAGGTGTTGAGCATGTACAGGTAAGTCAGGTTTCCCTGATGCCCCGCTTCCAGGCTTGTATCGTTTTCAGAAAATCACGTGACTGATGACAAACAAGGCCTCGTTTTGTGTGATCGGTTCAGTTTGAGTTTCAGGTTGTAGATATGAGGAAGCAAGCCCATTTTGTAGTCAACAGTCACTTAACATAATAGTATCTTTGATCAATTTTCTAACTTGTTGAACTGGACATTATATATTATATTTAATATAAATCAGTAGGGAATATCGGTGAGTGTATATACACTCAGTGAATACGTTATTAGGTATATAGTAGACTTATTTTTTAGATTTTTTGCTGCTGTAGCCTATGCACTTACAGGTTTGATGCATTGTGATGTGTGGTTATTTGCGCTACTGTCACCTTCCTGTCAGCTTTGACCAGTCTGGCAATTCTCCTCTGACCTCTCTCATTAACAAGGCGTTTCTGTCTGCAGAACTGCTGCTCACTGGATTTTTTTTGTTCGTTTTTTGCACCATTATTTGCAAACTCTAGGGACTGTTGTATGTGAAAATCCCAGGAGATCAGCCGTTTCACATCAAGTTTTGATCAATAAACAAATTATAGTTATAGCTGTCATTGCCCCATAATTGAGGGATACGTGGATATGGATATCATGTATGGCTCAAGAAATTCAAGTATTCCCTCTTTGAGAACGTATATTTTTCGGAGAAAGCCACTGGATTAATTCAGTCTCTGATCAATCTCTGTCCTGCAAAAACAATTCCAAGCTAATACTAAGTATTGTATTTTAAAAATTGACCTAAGATTCTTGCCTGCATCCCAATCCAATTTTCCAATCCAAAGCAGTAGGACCTGTTTAAGACCACATTCCTTCCCCTGTTTCCCTCCAGGAGCTGCACTTCTGCACACCTTTGAGCAGCAGTATGATGCAGGCTGGAGTCTGTCTGAGACAGGACACTGAGACAACACTACCAGAGCTCACTGAGCAGCACAGGATCAGACTGAAAGAAGAGGAACTCAGTGGACTGGAGTCAGAGACAGAGTGTGCTGCACCAGGACTCAACACACTGGAGCCAGAGTGTGTTACAGCACACAGCGGGGTCAGTGATGGACACCACACACACACATCAGAGATAAAAACAGAAGCTGATCTGGACTCCACCCACACTGGGGATCTTATTAAGACGGAGAGCCTAGACTTTACAGAGATGGGATATGTAACCCATCTGCATCCTGACCAAATCAAAACAGAGACTGAAGATGGAGGATACCTTCAGGCAGAACACATCAGTGACCTGCAGGATATTAAATGTGTTGATATTAAATCTGATCAATTGAAGTGTGAATCTAGTGAAAGTTTAGTGAGTGATCTCATGAACACTGTGATGGATGGAGCTGGTGTTGATCACACAGACCAGACTGAACCATGGTACTGTGAAGGAGAGACAAACCCAAACTCTAAAAAAGAAGAGATTCTTGATCAGCCAACCCAATATGGGGATTTAAATGATCACTGTGACACAAGCAATGAAGCTAATCAGACCAGAATTTCTGAGAAAAGTCCAAACAATAGCAAACATATACATTGTCAGAGAAGGTATGCGAGAATTGTACCCAAGGTAGTTGATTCAAATAAAAAAACAAGCCTTTTGAAGTCAATTCATAGGAATAAAGGTGAAATTCATACAGGAGACAAGCCTTACACATGTACACAGTGTGGCAAGGGTTTTAGTGAAAAGTATGCTTTAGATATGCACTTGAGAATTCATAGACGTGAAAAGCCCTACGACTGTTGTCAATGTGGGAAGTGCTTTCCCTCGATATCTAATTTAAACAGCCACCAGCAAATTCATACAGGTGAAAAGCCCTACGAGTGCCCTCAGTGTGGGAAGGGTTTTTCCCAAATATCTTATTTAAGTAGACACCAGAGAATTCATTCAGGTGAAAAGCCATATGAATGCATTCAGTGTGGGAAGTGTTTTTCCCAAACAAGCGCATTAAATGTACACATGAAGATTCATACAGGCGAAACGCCCCACAAATGTCATCAGTGTGGGAAGTGCTTTTCCAAAATATCTCATTTAAAAGCCCACCAGAGAATTCATACAGGTGAAAAGCCCTACAAATGTGATCTTTGTGGGAAGTGTTTTAATACAAAATCGTATTTAGAAACCCATCTGAGAATTCATACAGGTGAAAAGCCCTACGACTGTACACATTGTGGGAAGGGCTTTCCCTCGATATCTAATTTAAACAGCCACCAGAGAATTCATACAGGTGAAAGGCCATACAAGTGTTCTCAGTGTGGGAAGGGTTTTCCCCAAATATCTTATTTAAGTAGACACCAGAGAATTCATTCAGGTGAAAAGCCATATGAATGCATTCAGTGTGGGAAGTGTTTTTCCCAAACAAGCGCATTAAATGTACACATGAAGATTCATACAGGCGAAAAGCCCCACAAATGTCATCAGTGTGGGAAGTGCTTTTCCAAAATATCTCATTTAAAAGCCCACCAGAGAATTCATACAGGTGAAAAGCCCTACAAATGTGATCTTTGTGGGAAGTGTTTTAATACAAAATCTTATTTAGAAACACATCTGAGAATTCATAGAGGTGAAAAGCCATACAAGTGTACACAGTGTGATAAGTGTTTTCTTACAAATTCTTCTTTAAATATACATCTGAGAAGTCATACAGGTGAAAAGCCATACAAGTGTTCTCAGTGTGACAAGTGTTTTATTACAATTTCTGCTTTAAATATACATCTGAGAATTCATTCAGACAAAAAGCCTTACAAATGTTCTCAGTGTGGCATATGTGTTTCCACAAAATCATATTTAAATGTCCACCAGAAAATTCATACAGGTGAATAGGGAAAAATTGGGCGGCCTGTAGCGTAGTGGTTAAGGTAAAGGACTGGGACACGCATGGTTGGTGGTTCTAATCCCGGTGTAGCCACAATAAGATCCGCACAGCCGTTGGGCCCTTGAGCAAGGCCCTTAACCCTGCATTGCTCCAGGGGAGGATTGTCTCCTGCTTCGTCTCATCAACTGTACGTCGCTCTGGATAAGAGCATCTGCCAAATGCCAGTAATGTAATGTAATGTAATGTAATAGCCCTCCAGATTTTTTGGTATGGTTTTCCAAATATAAGTAGGCACCAGAGATACTCATCTCGGTGAAAAGTCATACTAATGCACTCTAAGTGGGACGTTTTCCCAAAAGAGAGAGTCATTTTAATCACCAGCAAATAATTTATTCAGGTGAAAAGTCCTAGTAGTGCGCCCTGTGTGGGAGGTGTTTTTTAATAAGTATTATCTTAAAATTCTGAACAGGTGAACATATTTTTCAATGTAACTAAATAGAAAATCTCCTTTTTATCACCAAAAAAAGAAATCCTACAGTTGAATGTAGTTGTATATTATTTCATGAATAACACATGATGGACTGTGTTGCGGTGTTTTAAATGAGCATCAAATGTAAAAGAAACCTGCCAATGCATACAAAAATCCATTATTATTATTATTTTCAGACAAACCAAACTGTTGTGGTTTACACATTTTTAAAGGGTGGGTAGTTATTATATATTTTGAGTTGGAGTGAATGAAAGGTGGTTAGCCAGCCATTTTGCAGTGTTTGTAATTCTGCAGTTCATAGTTTTAGTTCTGATAATCCTTGCTGATTGTATTGTGGACAGATGTCTGAAAAACGACTGAATAAGTGGGGGGGAAAAAACTGGGATGGCATTTTTCTTTCTTAACAAGTGTTGTGACTGTTTTGTTTATTAAAGACTGTAATTAATTTTTTTGTAAACGTGGAATGTAATTCCTTGTAGATTTAAGGGCAGTGATGTTGTGATGATGAAATTGACACCAGTGTCATTTGCATGAAGGAAACGGTGTGAACTTGCAAATTAATATTCCAAAAATTAACTTGACAATCCTCTTCAGTTCTGGTCCTGCCGTTGTAGATGTCAGCTAAAGCTGATCATTAAACTTCAGACAGTACGATTTATCTTTGTTCCACTATTTATTTTTTGGTGCTACATATGAATTATTTATGAAATAATTGTACATTGTGAGTGTACACATTCCAAGGCCTTTATGTCATGTACATTTCTGTATAAACTCTGTATATTCCTCCCCGAGTCATTGGTTTCTCCTTTACTGCCCTGTTAATGAATGTAGTTTTATTCCTGCACGTAACTCATTGCCCACACTGTACAAAACACCTATTGTGCAAGAAATGCACATGACAAGTAGTGCAGACCAGGGCCTGTTGTGCCCCATTTTGGGTTTTACATAATCGAGAACCACCAAAAACCACTTTTCATCTTAACAGCTTGATACTGTACTCTCTATTAACTTTTGGTGATGTTCCTTTCATTCCTTTGCTGGCATGAAAGGTAAATCGAATGGGTTCAATCTAAGAACATCCTTAGAGTAGAACTATCGATATCTAAGGTAATAATAATAATAATCCAATGATAATTTCTGCTAGCTAGCTAGCCAAGTTAAGATAAAAGCACAACTTCATAGCTGCCAACTCTCACGCTTTCGGCGTGAGACACACGTATTTGCATGTGCGTGTGAAAACAGGCAAATGCGTGTGTCTCACGCCGAAAGCGTGAGAGTTGGCAGCTATGCAACTTCTGAAAGCAAACTAGCTAGCTAGCGTTATCGATAACGTCACATTATGAAAGCAAACTAGCAAACGAATATAACCTGAAATGGTCTACTAGTCCTTAAAAGGCAGTCTAATTAAAGTAAACCTAATGTTAGTCAAATATTTGCATTGTCTTGCCTGTTGGTCAGTGGCGCAAACTATGGGTCACGAGTTATAGAGGAGGGATAATGGGAGTGGTTATCCTCGTATGACGCACTACGAGGAGCACATTCTCAACCGGTTGAAAATAGGACGATACATTTAAAACGCGTACCAAAGGTAAAGAACGGACATTTTTAATACTTTAATTTGTTCAATGCCCTCTTGTGCAAATTGCATATACAAACCTATAAAGTGTGTTCAACCACCATGTTACTCCTTTAAAATGATCCACTGATATACAGTAGATACTACAAGGGTTGTTTCTCTTGAATGGTTCTTTCATTGAGTTCAATAGGAACATTAGTCAGGAGATATGTCCCTTGTAGTATCTCACGATGGTTTGAAGCTCATCTGATACTTTGGGCCTTTGATGACATAAAGCCATTTAGCCAACAAATGTATTCCGTACTGTTTTGGCGTTAATTTACAGCTGAATCTAGTCCCACCCCCAGTTCCCATAGAGAGCCATTCAAATGCAAAGAGATTTTGTATCACTTGTATGACAACCTGAAAATATGATATCCATATTTGACTGGTGATTTTGATAGGTCGCAGACTTCGAGAAGTCGTGGCATGCTAACAACATGCTAACAGTCATACGCTTCATTTTAAACGAAATATCGAGGTAGGTTTAAAACGTAAAATGTTATTTTATTTTGAAGCTTGATACAGAAAAGGAAGGAAACGGAAGTTCGATTCTTATTGGGGCGAGCTTCCTTTCATAGTGCTCTGCTGAATTCAGTCGTGCGTGTTGCCGTCTACACACCTTTAAAACGCTGATGAGAGGAGTATTTGCTTCCGAGAATTTGGCTACATGGCAGCAAGTTAAACAACCGATTGAACGGAAGTAATTGATTCATCTACGAATAGCCTCTGAGTGAGTTATTCCCCCACATAATCTTCATCCACAGTTCTGTTCGTTTTGTTTACGAGCAACCCAGACAGCGTACTGTCGCTTTCAGTTCGCTGCAGGTCGTTCGACCAGGATGTAGCGTCTATGTCGCTTACCGTTGCTATGCTATAGAATCAGATGTGTTAAAAAAGTATCAAACCGTCGTAGCAAGCATAAAACAAAACAGATAGTTTGCACAATAAAACGCACTTTAGGAAAAAAAGATCCTTAACTTGCTGTTATCTACGCTAATGTGTTATTGTTCATGAAGGCGTGTCTGGCAAGTTATTTTATGAAGACGCATCTGGTTGTTCTGGCTTTCATTAACGGTTCAGCTACTCAAGTTGCGTTTTGCAAGAAGGAGACGCTTGAGCAGTAGGCCACACTATGGCACCCAGGCGTAAATTTGATATTAAATTCAAAGAAAAGGTGTTGAAATATGCTGAAGAACATTCGGGAGAGAATGCGGCAAAGCACTTTGATATTGACCCGAGACAAATCCGATCTTGGAAGAAGCAAAAGAATGAACTTATGTTAGCCAACAAGACCAGAGCCCGACTCGCAGGTGGAGGTAGGAAGAAAGTTAGTCTGGAGCTGGAAACAAGGCTTACAGAATGGATTTTTTCAGTACGCGATAAGAATCACAGAGTGTCGAGAAAAATGATTGAAAACAAAGCATTGGAAATCTTCTCCTCTGTGAGTGATGATGGAGGCAAGAGCTTCGTCGCTAGCAGGGGTTGGTTACAGAGATTTCTCGAGCGCAATGGGTTATCAGTGAGACGTCGCACCACTGTCTCACAAAAAGACAGCGACCAGCTCATAGAGAAACTGGTCTCCTATGTTGACTACGTTGGCAAAGTTGTCACTTCTAAAAAAATTGCAGATAGAGACGTCATTGCCATGGACGAGACGGCAGTTTGGTTTGACATGGCGTCACCCACAACCGTGGACAGACGAGGTGCAAAGAGCGTGGCTTTAAAAACTACGGGTCATGAAAAGAGCCATATCACTGTGATCCTGGCAGCCAAGGCGGACGGGACTAAACTTAAGCCTTACATCGTTTTCAAAGGGGCCGTGCGCGAGGTGGCGCGGATGCAACAACAGGCAACTCGCGCTGTGATCGCAACGTCTGTGAATGGCTGGATGAATGACACACTGACTGCAGACTGGCTACAGTCTGTAGTCGGAAAATTCAACGTCACCCCGCGGCTCCTTGTGTGGGACGCATACCGATGCCACATCAGTGCCGCCACTAAAGCTGAACTGCAACGTGGCTATAACGTTGCAACCGCAGTCATACCGGGCGGCTGCACTAAATACATCCAAGCCCCTGATGTGATGTGGAATCAGCCCTTTACGCGGAGTCTGCACGATGCCTATGACCTTTGGATGGCCGGGGACGCGGATAAAGAATACACTGCCGGAGGTTACTTAAAAGCACCAGCCCGCCACCTGCTCGTGGACTGGGTGGTCGCCGCCTGGGAAAAACTGGACAAGGAAATGATCCGCAAGTCCTTCAAAGTCTGTGGCCTGTCACTTAAAACAGACGGGAGTGAAGACGACCTCATCCTATGCTTCAGAGAGGGACAGGCGTGCGCCGCTGGTAGGGAGGCGCTCGCACAGCTGCGGCAGCGGGGACAGGAGAACCACACGCAAGACGCGCAGGATGAGGCCGACGAGGAGCAGCTGCTTAATAATGAGCTTGTTGTTCTCGATGATGATGATGATGATGATGATGATGATGGGGAGGAGGGTGTTGAGGGAGACGCCGAACAGCTCAACATAGATCTACCGGTAAGATTTGAACATGCTATCATTCAGGCAAGCTATTTTACCGGTAAATTCAGATTTTGTTTGTTAGGCTATTTAGTTGTTTACGAGCATGCATGTTGTTTGCTGAATTTAGTCGTCCTGGCTTTTCATCTTGAATTTTGCTGGCTGAGGGTAGCCTCCTGCCTGTTCTGTGATTGTCCTTTAATGTTAACAGGACCAGACGTTGTTGGTTTTTTTAGGCCTAGCCAAGGCCTACATACCCTACGTGATTAACTTTTTAAAGTGTTATCTAGCCTACCGCTTAGATTCTGGACTTGCATGTGATTTATTGTGTTTGAGAATATTTGCAATAAACTAAGTCTGTTAAGACTGACACTTTGACTTACCAAACGGTGTTCCTGATTAGCCAACACTAATTGATTTCTGAACGGTTACAGGAAGTGTTGAACAGTGTTGGCCCACTTTAAGTGTAGCCTTTTACTTTATTTCTAAGAATAAAATTCTAAAACAGAAGCCTAATAAGAAATAAAGGCCCGCCTCGAATACAAGCCTGCCCCAAATAAAGGCCTGTGCTTTGTGCAAATAAAAGACCCCGGCCACAATTTGAGGATTTACGGTACTCCGGTTTCCGGACATGCAGGTTAGGCTGATTGGAGAGTCTAAATTGCCCGTGAGTGAATGGTGTGTGTGCCCTGCGATGGACTGGCGACCTGTTCCTGCCTTTCGCCCCAATGTATGCTGGGATAGGCTCCAGTCCCCCCTGCGACCCTGTTCAGGATAAGCGGGTTCAGATAATGGATGGATGGATGGATGTTCTGTCTGGGGCTGGGTAGACGTGTCCACCGCCACTGTTCCAACAAGCTCCTGTTTATTTTGTAATGTTTTAATTAGATTGTATTAATAAAGTAATATTTCAAGGTCTATTATCCTTTTCCCCCTTCCAATGTTTGAGGTCTATACCTATATTTATGCTGTAATTATTATTTTGATTTATATGATATGAAACATATGTGGGCCTTATGAAAGAGATCATTATCTACCCTAAATGAGGAGGCTGAAGTTATCGCAGCAATATGTTTCATAACTTTTTTTTTTACACTGTTAAAATAGTTTCATGGCATTTGTTTGTCTTACTCAATCTTCCAAATAGGAACAGGAGAGGGAGGAGTTGATTGTAATGAGGCACTACTTGAAGCCATTGTGCCTCTTTTATTAGATTTCATCACGAGTTTTGCCTTTAAAGCATTGTTATGGTCTCGTTTCTGTGCATCATATCAGTCGGGCGAAGGTCTGGACACTCATTTTGACCCCACGTCAGTCAACTGTCTAGGCATAGTCTAGGCATATTGTTGATCATTGATTGATGAAGGAAATTGCTAAATATTTTTCTAATTTGGGCCAGTGATTCCCCACATATGGGTGTTGGGGCAAGTCTTTATCTTAAAAAGTTAAATGCCAGAAAATGCCTCACAGTTACCAAGAAACCATTAATGTGTCAATTTCAATAAATGCCGAGGTGAGCAATCCAATGGCCATCTTGTTTTTAAATCAAAGGAAACGCATGGATTTTCACTTAAAAATATTTATTGGGGGTCAACTTCAAGGTCAAAGTTCACAATGCCAGCGAGGTCTGTCAAAATAACCCAAGTTTCAGTCTAAACCCTAAACGTCTATCTAACTTTGATAGATTTTCTGACCTGTGTGATTCAGGCTAAATCCCTTCCCCCGTTTCCCTCCAGGAGCTGCACTTCTGCACACCTTTGAGCAGCAGTATGATGCAGGCAGGAGTCTGTCTGAGACAGGACACTGAGACAACACTACCAGAGCTCACTGAGCAGCACAGGATCAGACTGAAAGAAGAGGAACTCAGTGGACTGGAGTCAGAGACAGAGTGTGCTGCACCAGCACTCAACACACTGGAGCCAGAGTGTGTTACTGCACACAGCGGGGTCAGTGATGTACACCACACACACACATCAGTGATAAAAACAGAAGCTGATCTGGACTCCACCCACACTGGGGATCTTATTAAGATGGAGAGCCCTGAAAGGACAGAGCTGGGATATGAAACCCATCTGCATCCTGACCAAATCAAAACAGAGGCTGAAGATGGAGGATACCTTGAGGCAGAACACATCAGTGACTTGCAGGATATTAAATGTGTTGATGTTAAATCTGATCAAATGAAGTGTGAATCCAGTGAAAGTTTAGTGAGTGATCTCATGAACACTGGGATGACTGGAGCTGGTGTTGATCACACAGACCAGACTCAAACAGGACAATGTGCACGAGAGACAAATCCAAAAAAAGAAGAAATCCACCAAAATAATCTATTTATTTATGTTGATATTAAATCAGATCAAATTAAGTATGAATCCAGTGAAACCATAGTGGGTGATCTCATCAATACTCATACAGGTATGGGTATTCACACTGGTGAAATGCTGTACAAATGTACACAATGTGAGAAGAGTTTTGATACAAAACTTGACTTAAATCAACATCTAAAAACTCATAAAGGTAAAAAGCCTTACAAGTGTACGGAGTGTGGGAAGTTCTTTTCACAAGTGGGTCATTTAATTAGCCACCAGAGAATTCACACTGGTGAAAGGCCCTACTTGTGTACAGAGTGCGGGAAGTCATTTTCCCAAATACCTCATTTAACACGGCACCAGAGAATTCATACTGGTGAAAAGCCCTATGAGTGTACACAGTGTGGGAAGTGTTTTTTTTCTAAATCTGATTTAAATTCGCACCTGAGAATTCATACAGGTGAAAAGCCCTACCAATGTACTCAGTGTGGGAAGTGCTTTGCCAAAATGGCCGATTTAAATATCCACCAGAGAGTTCATACAGGTGAAAAGCCCTATGAGTGTGCACAGTGTGGGAAGCGCTTTTCCAAAATGTCTGATTTAAATGGCCACCAGAGAATTCATACAGGTGAAAAGCCGTACTTGTGTACACAGTGTGGGAAGTGTTTTCGTACAAATTCTGCTTTAAATCAACACCTGAGAATTCATGCACGTGAAATGCCATACAAATGTTCTCAGTGTGGGAAGTCTTTTTCCCAAATATCTGATTTAAGTTTCCACCAGAGGATTCATACAGGTGAAAAGCCGTACAAATGTACACACTGTGGGAAGGGTTTTGGTGCTAATTTTGCTTTAAATCAACACCTGAGAATTCATACGGGTGAGAAGCCCTACACATGTCCGCAGTGTGGGAAGTGTTTTTCCCAAATAACTCATTTAAATTGCCACCAGAGAATTCATACAGGTGAAAAGCCCTACAAATGTCCTCAGTGTGGGAAGCGTTTTTCCCAAGTATCTAATTTAATTTGCCACCACAGAATTCACACCGGTGAAAAGCCCTATAAATGTCCTCAATGTGGGAAGTGTTTTTCTCAATCAAGAACATTCAATACACACAAGAAGAGACATACATTTGAAAAGCCCTTCATATGTTCTCAGTGTGGGAAGTGCTTTTTGGGCGAAAGTAATTTCAATCGCCACCAGAGACGTCATTCAGGTGGAAAGTCTTAGAAAAGCCCCCAGTTTGGAAAGTATTTTCTTTTTACTCAATCTACTCTCAATGAGCAATTTATTAGGTATTTATTAGACTAATTTTTTTAGAATGTTTGGTCTTCTGTAGCCTGTCCACTTACAGACACGTTGACACGTCGTGTGTTCAGAAATGCTCTTCTGTATACCATTGTTGTAATGTGTGGTTATTTGCATTACTGTCACCTTCCTGTCAGCTTTGACCAGTCTGGCCCTTCTCCTCTGACCTCTCTCTTTAACAATGCGTTTCTGTCTGCAAAACTGCTGCTCACTGGATGTTTTTTGTTTTTTGCACCATTCTCTGCAAACTCTAGAGACTGTTGTGCATGAAAATCCCAGGAGATCAGCAGTTTCTGAGATACTCACACCACCCTCTCTGGCACCAACAATCATTCCACAGGCAAAGTAACTTAGACCACATTTCTTCCCCATTCTAATGTTTGTTCTGAAAAACAGCTGAACCTCTTGACCATGTTTGCATGTTTTTATGCATGTAATTGTGGCCACATGATTGGCTGATGAAACGCTTGCATTAACACGCTGGTGTACAGGTCTACCTAATAAAGTGCTCACTGAGTGTATGTTAAATTTCTGAACTTGTGATGCATTTTTTTGCATGATGCCCTTTGGGGACATTTTTAGTTTTTGTTGTGGTTTCTAAATTCTAATTTAGTGGGTGTTTATTTTGAGATTATGGACTGAAATAGTAATGGCACAGTTTATAGTTCCAATATTCCTTATTGTACTTTGGCCAGACATGAAAAGCAACACAATGGCTAGTCAAACTGGGCTGCCTGTGTTCTTTTAAAATTAGTGTTCTTATAAAATTGAGTGTACTATAAATGTATTGTACAGTGAATGTGAAATGTGAGTCTTTGTACATTGGAGGTGTGTGGTGTGATGATGAAATTGACGCCTGTGCAATGTGTTTAAAGAGAGTGTGATAACTGAATGCAGTGTTCAAACAGTGTAATGTGTATTGCAAGATTATATTCTGAACTTGACACCATTGCCAAATTTTCACAGCTCAAGAAATCATACCTCCCATACTTGAGAATTATAGTTATTTGTTTTTTTTATATAAAACGTTCAATGCCTGCTTATAAAGTTGCTCACCCCATTGTAGCGCATGCCTCTGCCCAACTGGTAAAACAGTAATTCTTGTACAAAAAAATCCTGACATTAATGTACAACTTTGAGGCCTTAGTATATAAATTCATTATTATGTACCTGAAATGTAACAAATTAAATGTGATTCTGCTTAAACTTGTTTTGTTTTGTTTTTCTGACAGTGAGATGAAGACATTGGTCTATAAACCATTTAGAAGCATTAAAACCATGGCAGCTGACAATTTATGTGCACTATGCTTCTTACTTTAAGATGTACAGTATGTATTGTATGTGACAGTGTGTTATATGTGACAGTGTGTATTGTATGTGACAGTATGTTGTATGTGACAGTGTGTTATGTGACTGTGTTATGTGACAGTATGTGTTGTATGTGACCGTGTGTGTTATATGTGACCGTGTGTGTTGTATGTGACCGTGTGTGTTATATGTGACCGTGTGTGTTATATGTGACCGTGTGTGTTATATGTGACCGTGTGTGTTGTATGTGACCGTGTGTGTTGTATGTGACCGTGTGTGTTATATGTGACCGTGTGTGTTATATGTGACCGTGTGTGTTATATGTGACCGTGTGTGTTATATGTGACCGTGTGTGTTATATGTGACCGTGTGTGTTATATGTGACCGTGTGTGTTATATGTGACCGTGTGTGTTATATGTGACAGTGTGTGTTGTATGCACTGAGGGTTTACTTCCACACCAAGTGAACCATGTTAACTTTGCTGATATTTTCATTTCTGTGACTTTATTAATGTTTCTCATTTCATGTGTTCTTCATATTTCTTAATTTTTACTACTTGGTGGCACAGATGGTGCAGTGGGTAGCACTGCCGCCTCACAGCAAGGAGGTCCTGGGTTCAAATCCCGTTCGGCCGGGGCCTCTCTGTGTGGAGTTTGTATGTTCTCCCCGCGTTCACGTGGGTTTCCTCCGGGTACTCCGGTTTCCTCCCACAGTCCAAAGACATGCAGGTTAGGCGGATTGGAGACTCTAAATTGCCCGTGGGTATTAGTGTGCGGATGAATGGTGTGTGTGCCCTGCGATGGACTGGCGACCTGTCCAGGGTGTGTTCCTGCCTTTCACCCAATGTATGCTGGGATAGGCTCCAACCCCACTGCGACCCTGTTCAAGATAAGCGGGTTAAGATAATGGATGGATGGATGGGATTTTTACTACTGTATTTATTGTGTAATCTTGTATGTCTTGTTTGCTCTTTTTTGTTTGTTTTCATTCTTATGAAATGTGACGCTACACTTAATGCGAGAGGTGTTATACAAATAAAGATTTTTTTTTCTTTTTTTTCTTTTTTCCATACCTTGTTGACACACTGTGAAGTTCTCTGCCATGCCAAATTCTGTATAAACTCTTTCTTTCAAAGTCATTACTATTACCAAAACACTTATATATGCAATAGTAAAAACAAACATGCAACAATATACCTTTTGCTGCAATACTTTATACATTATTCACCTACGTTTATTAGCACTTACACAAACATCACGATTCATTGGAGGTTCTCACCATATTTTGCATCATAAACATTGCCTATGAATGGTTATGATGTAAAATGTTTTTAAAAAAATGTATACAGTTGCTTCAGAAAGTATTCAGACCCCTTCTTTTCGGCGCACTTAATTGTGTTGTAGATTTAATTTTAAATGGATTAATTTCCATGTTTGCCCATCAATCTACACTCAATAACCCATAATGGCAAAGTGAAAACATATTAAAAATCAAATACTGATTTAAGTATTTGATTAAGTAAATATTCAGACCCATTGCCATGGCACTCCAAATTGCACCAGGTCAGGTGCATCCTATTTGCTTTAATTATCCTTGAGATGAGTATAAATGCAAGTAAGTTATAAATTAATACTTCTGGATATAATCCCAGCATCATCATTTTTTACCGCTACATCACAGTGACTAGGACCTGCTTTATACCTGCCATAAAGTGGTCCAGGCTTACGTTATCTCTCTCACATAGAACTTTACAATTAGCGATACAGACTTTTGCCAGGTTTTTTTTTTTTTTTGCCCACTTCTGGATTCTGTTTAAATCTCCTTGCATTACTTTGGTAGATTCCAAACTGCTCGCTCAGCATCCTAATGTATTTATTTATTTTCATCCGCAAATATAGCAAATGTACTTTCGATGTTTCCGTAAAGGTGACTTATGTACATGACTGAGAGAAGTGATCCCAGTACTGGTCCATGTGGGGGGGGGGGGGGGGGTCCATGTGGGGGGGACTCCCCATGGCAGCTTGCTCAGGGGAGATCCCATACGCTGGTTAAGGCACAAATGGTTTGGGCTCAAATGTAAAATGTTCAGAATGATTAAAAGAAATCACACACAAATCGCACAATTAGTGGTTTGAGATATTTGCAAGAGGAATTAAACTACGTTTATGAACTGGGTTAGTAAAGGAGAAGGCAATGACACTCTGAGAGACATAAGAATGTAAACACATTTACAGAGGCCTTGGTTTTTTCATGTTCACAGTGTCATTTTTTTTTCATACAAAATTAATGTGCAACATGAGGATCCTCATCTGATAAAAGGACTGTCTGAAGTCCGACGATCAGCTTTATTACACATGACATCACAGCCGCTACCTCGGCAGCAGAAGAACTGAAAAGGCAAAGGGGTGGGATTCCTGAAAGCCTTCTAATGGTGAGAACTTCTTTAATTAGCTTTTTAACTGCCTCTTTAATGTTCCAAAAAACATAAGGAAATCTACCAACACTTACATTATGAGTGATCTACATTACTTGTTTACAGCAAAGAAGCTGTTTGATAGAGAGAATGTCTTTTGCTAAAGAACCTCGGAAACACACTTGTCATTCCTAAAATCCAACGGGAAACCCACCCCGGTACTGTCAAGTTCATTTTCAGAAGAAAAGCATGCAATAGACATAAAAATTTAAATAAAAACCTTTTTGTTACTGTTCGTTACTTTCAAACAGTTCACTCGACAAGGAATATTACATTTTATATTTATAAGAAATAAAAATAAAATTTTCAAAGAACAAAGCAGTCGCAGACACTTGCTAGAAAAGGAAAATAACATCCCAGTTTTTTGTTTAAATATAAACTAAAATAATTGCCACATTAGATGGAAAAAATATGAAAAAAAAACATCCTGCACAGGGTGCACTTCTAGGACTTTTCACCCGAGTGAATTCTCTGGTGACGATTTAAATTTCTTACGGTCAAAAAGCGCTTACTACACTGGGAACATATGTGGAACAGTTTGCCTGGACGACTTTTCTTATGCTTATTTAAATTTTCACCTGTATGAAGTCTCATGTGATAATGTAAAGCAGAATTTGAACGAAGACACTTGTCACACTGTGTACACTTGTACGGCTTTTCACCTGTATGAATTCTCAGGTGTATATTTAAATCAGAATTTGTAATAAAACCCTTGTCACACTGTGTACACTTGTGTGGCTTTTCACCCGTATGAATTCTAAGGTGTTTCTGTAAAGCAGAATTTGAAGGAAAAAACTTGTCACACTGTGTACACTTGTATGGCTTTTCACCTGTATGAATTCTCAAGTGTAGATTCAAAGAAGCTCTTGTACCAAAACACTTCTCACACTGTGTACACTTGTACGGCTTTTCACCTGTATGAATTCTCAGGTGTTTATTCAGAGCAGAATTTGAACTAAAACACTTGTCACATTGTGGACAGTTGTATGGCTTTTCACCTGTATGAATTCTCAAGTGTAGATTCAAAGAAGCTCTTGTACAAAAACACTTCTCACACAGTGTACACTTGTATGGCTTTTCACCTGTATGGATTCTCAGGTGTTTGTTTAAAGCAGAATTTGAACTAAAACACTTGTCACACTGTGGACAGTTGTATGGCTTTTCACCTGTATGAATTCTCAAGTGTAGATTTAAAGAAGCTCTTGTACAAAAACACTTCTCACACTGTGTACACTTGTATGGCTTTTCACCTGTATGAATTTTCAGGTGACACTGTAAATTCGATTTTATATTAAAACATTTCCCACACTGAAAACATTTGTAGGGTTTTTCACCTGTATGAATTCTCTGGTGGACACTTAAATGAGACGTGCTGAAAAAGCATTTCCCACATTGTGTACATTTGTAGGGCTTCTCATTTGTATGAATTTCCCCTTGTATTGTCTTGTTTTGAAATACATTTAAAAGGCTTGGGTTTTGACTTGTATTAATTATTTTGGGTGCAATTCTCACATTCATTCTCTGACAATGCACATGTTTTTTGTTACCATTTCTATTTTTCATGACAATTCTGTTTAGATTATTTTGGTGTATTTCTTCTTTTTTTGGATTTGTCTCTCGTGCACATTGTCCTGTTTGAGTCTGGTCTGTGTGATCAACACCAGCTCCATCCATCACAGGGTTCATGAGATCACTCACTAAACTTTCACTGGATTCACACTTCATTTGATCAGATTTAACATCAACACATTTAATATCCTGCAAGTCACTGATGCATTCTGCCTCAAGGTATCCTCCATCTTCAGTCTCTGTTTTAATTTGGTCAGGATGCAGATGGGTTTCATATCCCAGCTCTGTCCTTTCAGGGCTCTCCGTCTTAATAAGATCCCCAATGTGGGTGGAGCCCAGATCAGCTTCTGTTTTTATCACTGATGTGTGTGTGTGGTGTACATCACTGACCCCGCTGTGTGCAGTAACACACTCTGGCTCCAGTGTGTTGAGTCCTGGTGCAGCACACTCTGTCTCTGACTCCAGTCCACTGAGTTCCTCTTCTTTCAGTCTGATCCTGTGCTGCTCAGTGAGCTCTGGTAGTGTTGTCTCAGTGTCCTGTCTCAGACAGACTCCTGCCTGCATCATACTGCTGCTCAAAGGTGTGCAGAAGTGCAGCTCCTGGAGGGAAACAGGGGAAGGTAACCTTAAGATTATGTTCCACCAAAAATGCATCTTTGGTACATACTTGAATTATCATGAGGTATGAAATTGAAAAGATACATTCTGGCAAAGTATGTCAATTCGCTCATTTGCATACTTTATTCTGAAATTTTAAATTCAATATTTTGTGCAGTAGTCTATAATATGAATCAAGTAAGATACCATGATAGTTCTTTCAGATCCTAAATAAGACATGTTTGACGGATGTTTTGAGCATTTTTTTATTTTTATTCCCAGTAGTCATTTTTCTAGAAATGTTTTGATTTTTCAGGAAGAAAAATGCTAACATTTCAGGATCCAACAATGAGATTTGTGATGCGGTACCCGCCCCTAAAGGTTTTGAGAAAATTGATTCCGAAGATAGAAATTGTAAGTGATTATACAGTGGGAGCAATAATTTGTAGATTTTGTAGGTTTGCCCACTTACAAAGAATGTAACTGTGTAGAATTTTAATCATAGGTACATTTTAACATTGAGAGACAGAATATCACAAAATAATCCACAATAACATCATATAAATTTTATAAATTTATTATCGTATTTTTGCATGAAATAAGTATTTGATCCCCTACCAATCAATAATTCTGGCTCCCACAGACCAGTTCGTTTTCCATTAAGAAGCTCTCCTAATCTCAACTCATTACCCAAAACACCTGTGTAAACTCGTTACATCGTTATGTAGCTGTATAAAAGACACCTGTCCACACAATCAGTTTCCAACGTTTCCACCATGGCCAAGACAAAGGAGCTGTCTAAGGACATCAGGGACAAAATTGTAGACCTGCACAAGGCTGGGATGGGCTACAAGAAAATATGCAAGCAGCTTGGTGAGAAGTTGGAGCAATTATGAGAAAATGGAAGAAACACAAAGTCACCGCCAATCTCCCTCGGTCGCAAGATCTCGCCTCGTGGGATATCAATGATCATGAGAAAGGTCAGGGATCAGCCCAGTACTACACAGGAGGAGCTTGTTAATGACCTGAAGGCAGTTGGGACCACAGTCACAAAGAGAACCATCAGTAACACACTACACCGTGAAGGATTAAAATCCTGCTGCGTGTGCAAGGTTCCTCTGCTGAAGAAGGCACATGTACAGGCCCGTCTGAAGTTTGCCAAAGAACACCTGGATGATCCAGAGGAGGCTTGGAAGAAGGTGATGTGGTCAGATGAGACCAAAATAGAGCTATTTGGCATCAACTCGACTCGCCGTGTTTGGAGGAAGAGAAATGCTGAGTACAACCCCAAGAACACCACCCCCAGGTGGAAACCTTATGCTTTGGGGGTGTTTCTCAGCTAAGGGGACAGGACGACTTCACCGTATCGAGGGGAGGATGAATGGGGCCATGTACCAGGACATTTTGGGCGACAACCTCCTTCCCTCAGTGAGAGCACTGAAAATGGGTCGTGGATGGGTCTTCCAACATGACAATGACCCAAAACATACGTCCAAGGCAACAAAGGAGTGGCTCAAGAAGAAGCATATTAAGGTCCTGGAGTGTCCTAGCCAGTCTCCGGACCTAAATCCCATCGAAAATCTGTGAAGGGAGCTGAAGCTTCGAGTTGCCAAGCGACAGCCTCGGAACCTTAAGGATATGGATCAAATACTTATTTGATATTATATTAAATATATAACATTTTTATGATGTTGTTATTGTGGATTATTTTGTGATATTCTGTCTCTCAATGTTAAAATGTACCTATGATCAAAATTCTACACAGTTCCATTCTTTGTAAGTGGGCAAACCTACAAAATCAGCAAGGGATCAAATTATTGCTCCCACTGTACTAATTTCACCATACACATGGTGTAATCATTCAAAAGGAGGTATTATCCTGAAAGTTGAAGATTTGAGTGATGATTTGCAGCAGTAAACAGAACAGGCTAAATCGTACTGAAAATTATTATTTTTTTTTTTTTGGTGGAACGGAACCTTAATCAAACCGGTCCTATTTCAGCAGCTGATACCTGCTTTGCACTCTGCAGCCCTGCAGATGTCTGACTGACCACAGGGGGCACGCTTGCATTATGAAGTCTCGGGTCAATTAAAATTAATATTTATGGGTTCTCTTTATTGCGTTCCCAGAAGAAGGCCCTTTCTGAAGTACCTGCGAATATATGCAGGTTCGCATTTGTGTTTGAAGCAGCTCAATTTGTCTGTGAGAAAATAAACTCCCGCAACATAAAATCACGGAAACCAACAAAACACAATACCTTGTACAGCAGCATGAAGACGAGTCTGCCCATGGCATAAGGACAATGTCCCTCAGTGCAGTAAAGAATTTGCTATCAGCTTTAAATATCCATTCAAATATAACGGAATGCAAGACATCTAGCTAAAAATACAGCTAAAGCAGCAGCTAATGAGGGCCAACTGTATGCTTGCTAACGTCACTGACTGTAGATGACAGACGTTAGCCGCGAATATTAGCCTACGTTTTCTCTAATCCTAACCTTAATATATACAATTTTTCCCCATTTTACTTCAGAAATAACACGACGCCATCACATGTTTACCATAAATCTGTATAACAAATACGTTTTTATGCTACAGAATAGCTAAGTGGTGTCAGTCCTGCTGCTATTCGGATGCGTCTTATTCATAGACTGTAGAAAGATGTATTACGGTCAGAGGAGTCAGGTTACAGTAGATGTAAATTAGAAATCAGGGTAACTTAGTAAACAGTAAAGCAAAATAGATGGTTTAGCTACCTGGTAAACCAAGTAGAACTGCTAGCTAAATAACAGTTAAAGCTTCAAGACCATGGCGAGAACTTACCCCTTTTCGTAGATGACTAAAATACGTAAATTATTTTGTTTAAGTTGCGATAACTAAATTTTCGGCAGATAATAACGTCAGGCTCCTCTTAAAGCTGTGTGTAGCATAACGCACAAGTCTGCAGATCACTGTGCATACGCCGATCGCGGAAGCTCCTCCCAATAAGAATCTTCTTCTTTTGATTTTATGGCGGTTGGAAAACCAAGATCCCTGCATTACCGTCACCTAGTGAATGTATTGCCATTTTAGTTCTGAATTTATTTCTTTATATTAAAAAAAAAAAAAATCTCCAATTCCGAAACGCACCCTCTTTATTGTATTCTATATTTCCCCATTCTAGTTCCATCCCTCTGGTGTCTGATTCTGTGCAGACCCTTTCGCCAATTTCATCCCGATTCAATTTCCCTCGCAGCGTTCAAAACCAACCTGATCGATTGATTGATTAATATTATTTATTTAGTAAGAATCAACGTAAGTACCATATGCGTATACAGAAAGTAAATACAATAAACAAGTACTAGGATAACACAAGAAAGTGAAAACACTTATTGCCATAGTAGTCGAATGATCACCCATCAGAACAGTTGGGCAAATTCACAACCCCACTCCTAGATACTCTCACTCTCACATTTTGTTTAAATATCAAAATACAACAACATATTTTACATATACGTTGCTATTTCTTTTGAAACATATTTTCAAAAATAATTTGTTTGCTGATAAATTGGTTTAGAACCATTCAAATAATTCACAGCAGCCAATGTGCTACATTCCCTGCAGAATTAGTGTTATGAGTTATGTGCAAAAGGTAGGAAACTACATTCATAAACAGGGACAGTGAAGGAGAAAGCAATGCAAACACAATGCAAAGAAAGCAAGCAGTAAAGGACACACGTACATACATTTACATGTCATAGGGACCTTGTTATAAGCATTATTCACAGTGTAAAATTATTCCAAACACAATTCATATACAGTAAATTGACAAGATCCTGAACTGATATACGTGATAAAACATCGGGTCTAATGATCAGCTTTAGCTGACAGACCAGTTTTGAAGAGTTCATTTTATACTAGAAATAATACAAGTTTGCTATAGACATTACAATGTTTTTTTATACATTACAACCAATCAGTTATAAGTTTCTTCCAAACAAACAAGTTTCCAAATTTCATTATCAATTAAGTAGTGTCTGTTTTCTGTCAGGTGGAAAGCAGTCCATTTTGCCACAGTCAATGGGCCTCATGCAAGAACATTTTTGTATTCTTATCATACATTTCTCTTACGTTTTTTTGTGTGCCACGTCAGATTCAACAAACGCACACAACTTCAGACAACAATCCCCTATGAACATGTCCGTTACACTACAGTATATACGGTACTGGAGGTGGGTTCCATCGAATAGATGGCCAATGAAAACATGGAAAGATTGGGTAGACTGTGGGTCGTTGGTTTCTGGCAAAACACGATATGCTGGCCCGTTGGACAAACTTTATAATGCGAAACCTGCGGAGCATTCTCTTCCGCTGTCACTGCCGCCAAAGCAAAATACTATCAAACACAAATTCAGAACTCCACTTCTAACCCCCGGAAACTGTTCTCTATTTTCTCCTCTCTCCTCAACGCACCGCCTCCTCTACCTCAGTCCTCCTTCGCTGCTCATGACTTTGCTGATTTTTTCGATGAAAAGGTCACAGACATCCGCAGATCCTTTACAACCACCGCCCCCCTCACTGTGCCCTTCCCCCCCTCTAGGCCCATCCCTTCCTTTTCCACTTTCTCCCCTTTACAGACTCTGATGTTTCTCAACTCCTGCTCTCCCACCGCCCTACAACCTGTGCCCTTGACCCTATCCCCTCTTCTCTTCTCCAGACTATCACCCCTGACATTCTCCCATTTGTCACCTCCTTTGTCATGATACCCAACTCTTCATCTTGTTCCCACCATCTGATACACAGGTTTCAGCCCGTATCTCTGCTTGCCTGAGTGACATCCAGAGCTGGATGGACAACCACCATATAAAGCGCAACCCAGGTAAGACTGAAATTATATTCAACCCTGCTAATACCTCTCCCCATCTGGATCTCTCCATTTCCCTCGGGGATACCACACTTACGCCATCACCCAGTGCAAGGAACCTCGGTGTGGTGATGGACAGCAGACTGTCCCTCTCCGAGAACAACATACGGAGAATCCGCCCCTTTCTCACCCCCTACTCGACCCAGCTCCTGGTCCAAGCGATGGTTCTGTCCCGCCTGGACTACTGCAATTCCCTCTTGGCTGGCCTCCCAGCGTCCGCCATCAGACCCCTCCAACTTATCCAGAATGCAGCAGCTCGTCTGGTCTTCAACCTTCCCAAATACAAAGACCTCTTCGTTCAGCCTCCACAGGCCGCTTGGCACCTCCCCCTCTCCGAACTTCCACCTCACGCTCACGACTACTGTCTGTTCTGGCTCCACGGTGGTGGATTGAACTCCCCGTTGAGGTCAGAACTGTAGAATCTCTTCCAAGCGCAAACTGAAGACGCACCTCTTCAAGCAGCACCTCTCCCCATCCCTCCCTACCTCCCTGTGAACCTTAATTATTGTCTTTCTGTGATTTACTTTTTTGTCTATCGGTATTTTTAGTTTGGCTAGGTAAGCAGTGTTTGGGCAGCTAAGTTTGGTCACCTTTGCTTTGTGGTTTGTTTGTTTATTTGTTTGTAAAAAAAAAAAAAAGATTTCAAATAGGCCCTGGTCCTTATCTTTGTTGTACAGGTAGCAGTTGAAATTGTACTTCCCTCTAGGGTCTTTCAGCGCACTTATCCCTGGTTATGGGTATGCACTTTGTTGTACGTCGCTCTGGATAAGAGCGTCTGCCAAATGCCATTATGTATGTAATGTAATGTAATGTAATGTAATGATATGAAATTAATGGAATGCATTGTTTACATAATTTGTATGACAGGTCAGGACTCATAAATGTTGTTCTTACCTAAGAAAAAATTCTTCTCTTAAATTCTTCTCTTAAATCAGTCATACAAGCAACTTAAGAACAAATCTGTTTGTCCGAGTAGTCCTTGCATGAGGCCCCTTCTGTATTTTCAGATGTCTGTGCAAAATACCATCAGCCTGGAATATCATGAGATATAAATATAAACTACACCATTGCAAACACTGTGAAACGGCTGGCTTACCACATTTCAGTCATTCACTGAACTTAAAATAAAAATGTGGAAACAAAAGCAAGACAGTGAAAAAAGGATTTTTATGATGAAAAACCACATGAGAATATATTTAAGGGTATTCAACCTGAAGGAATTACTATTATTTTTGGTCCTTAATCAAGTATGTATCCCTAGCCTATAATAATAAAGGGATATGCTAAACAACATGAGACTGTTTAACAATGTCACTAATCTATATAATGAGCAAAACAATCCAAAGCTTTCTCCTACTGGCATCTCATGTTCTATCATTTCTGCTCAATGTTGTTAATTTCAGGACTGCATTTAGCATTCAAACAACTATTATCAACAAGGTTCTTGCAAAATACACAAAATGTAGCCTCAAGATATTTGCAACTGCATATAAAAAAGGCAAAATACTGGTAACACCCTGTACATAACCATGTTTAAATAAATAAACCACCTTGAATTTTACTGCGCTACCTGTAGAAGTGCTCGTGTCCCAAGCAACATTGTGCACATACGCGTCAGTTTACTTTTTGTCCAGACTGCAAGTTTCAAATTGATATCCACTAGAGGACAGATCGGGCCTCCTCCTCAAATGAGTCCACCATCCTTTTTGGCTTCGAGCCTCTGTAACGAGGCATAAAAATGCTCTCTGCACCCTGGGTACACTTACCGCAGGATACGCATGACGGCAGTCTTGTGTCTCGTCATTTAAATAATGTACGTTACGTAATGTACGTAAGGGGGTGCATATCAACCACCCATTGCCGCGATGATTGCAGCAATATTTCTATTTTCCAGTTTGCTGCAAGCGGTTGCATTCGAAGTGCATTTCATATTTGAAAACTACTCTCCAGACTTCAGCGTTCCTTTATCAGAAGAACTCTGCCCCTAACGGCCGTGCACGGATTTCTAAAGATTTCCCCCTCTGGAATTCCATCATAGTACAGTATGTTTTCAGCTAGTGGCATTTTTCGGTATGCTTATTTTATAACAGCCTATATAAGCACGCGGGCTGCATCAATTTAACTGTTGTAAAGTAACTGAATTAAATCTTTCGAAAGGATGACAACGGATGAAAAATACGTTTTAAAAAAAAATATGATTTGATAAAGTAAAAGTGAAATACAAAGCTTCATTGCTGAAATATCTTTTAGAAATGAAATCAACGCATGTAAACATTTGTCAGCAATGGAAAATTTCTCCCAAGGACACAGAAGCCGAATGGACTCATCTGAAGGAAAATTAAGAGAACACGTTTTCGTCTATGCATTTGCCCAAGGAAATTTTGCTTGGGTTTAACTACCGCACGTGCACCCATATTCACACTTTCTCCTGCATGAAATGCGTATGTAGAATCCGTAGCAACTGAATGAGATGCGCAATAGAAAATATATTTTACAAATGTGTTACACTTATTTAATTTGAGATAATACTTTTTTTTTTTTTACTTTTTACTTAGTGTGAAGATAAAATTATTAAAAGAAATGACACCCCATGGGAGTCAAGCTTATCTCTTGCACAATTAGTGGCATACCTTATGTGCAACAGAAATTAAACTACATTTATAAATAGGCGTTGTAAGGGAGAAAGCAATGACACAGGGGTTTTATAGTAATTTACATGATATGAATGCCTTCATGTGCACATGCACAGTGTAACATAACAACATTTTGTTCCTCCCATAAAGTTAACAGGGTTTTTCAAACAAAATTCATATGCAACATAGAGAAAGAAGGTGAGACAAAGATCCTCATCTGATGAAACATAGGTGACTGTCTAAAGTCCGACGATCAGCTTTATTACACATGACATCACAGCCGCTACCTCGGCAGCAGAAGAACTGAAAAGGCAAAGGGGTGGGATTCCTGAAAGCCTTCTAATGACGAGAACTCTTAAGTTATGAATTATCAAGATCACTTGTTTATAACAAAGAAGCTCTTTGATAGAGAGAACCGTGGAAACATGCTTGTTAATCCTAAAATCCCACCCTGGTACTGTCAAGCAAATTTTCAGAATAAAAGCATGCAATTGACAATTCGAATGTTTTGTTTTGTTTTGTTTTGTTTTTTTTTTACATTAATTTCAAACAGTTAACATTGCTTCGAACTAAATTCTTCCTTAAAACAATTCAATCGCCACAAAATATCAGCCTGCACACGACAATGACTATTACATTTTACATGTATAGGAAATTATTTTAAAAAAATAGAACAAAGCAGTCAGACACTTGCTAGAAAAGGAATGAAGTACAACTAAAAGAATTATCACATTAAATTAGATTGCTTTTGAAAACACATACCACACAGGGTGCACAACTTTTCACCTGAGTCAATTTTCTGGTGATGATTTAAATTTCTTTCAGTCAAAATATGCTTACTGCACTGTGAATATATGTGGAACACTTTGGCTGTACGACTTTTCTTGTGCTTACTCATTTATTTTATTTATTTTAATTTTCACCTGCATGAAGTCTCATGTGATAATGTAAAGCAGAATTTGAATGAAGACACTTGTCACACTGTGTACACTTGTACGGCTTTTCACCTGTATGAATTCTCAGGTGTTTATTTAAATCAGAATTTGTAATAAAACCCTTGTCACACTGTGTACACTTGTGCGGCTTTTCACCTGTATGAATTTTCAGGTGACACTGTAAATTAGATTTCATACTAAAACACTTCCCACACTGAAAACATTTGTAGGGTTTTTCACCTGTATGAATTCTCAGGTGACACTGTAAATTAGATTTTATACTAAAACACTTCCCACACTGAAAACATTTGTAGGGTTTTTCACCTGTATGAATTCTCTGGTGGATACTTAAATGAGACATCCTGAAAAAGCACTTCCCACATTGTGTACATTTGTAGGGCTTCTCATTTGTATGATTTTTCCCTTGTATCATCTTGTTTTGAAATACATGTAAATGGCTTGTGTTTTGACTTATTTTGGGTGCAATTCTCACATTCACTCTCTGACAATGCATGTGTTTTTTGTTACAATTTCTACTCTTCTGGACAATTCGGTTTCGATTATTTTGGTGGATTTCTTCTTTTTCACAGTTTGGGGTTGGCTCTCCTGCACACAGCCAGGGTTCAGGCAGGCCTTTGTGATCAACACCAGCTCCATCCATCACAGTGTTCATGAGATCACTCACTAAACTTTCACTACATTCACACTTCATTTGATCAGATTTAACATCAACACATTTAATATCCAGAAGGTCACTGATGTGTTCTGCCTTATGGTATCCTCCATCTTCAGCCTCTGTTTTGATTTGGTCAGGATGCAGATGGGTTTCATATCCCAGCTCTGTACTGTCGAGGCTCTCTGTCTTAATAAGATCCCCAGTGTGGGTGGAGCCCAGATCAGCTTCTGTTTTTATCACTGATGTGTGTGTGTGGTGTCCATCGCTGACCCCGCTGTGTGCAGTAACACACTCTGGCTCCAGTGTGTTGAGTCCTGGTGCAGCACACTCTGTCTCTGACTCCAGTCCACTGAGTTCCTCTTCTTTCAGTCTGATCCTGTGCTGCTCAGTGAGCTCTGGTAGTGTTGTCTCAGTGTCCTGTCTCAGACAGACTCCTGCCTGCATCATACTGCTGCTCAAAGGTGTGCAGAAGTGCATCTCCTGGAGGGAAACAGGGGAAGGGATTTAGCCTGAATCACACAGGTCCAACTGCAGCAGCTGACACATTCTTTACACTCTGCAGTCCTGCAGATGCCTGACTGACCACAGGGGGCGCTCTAGTATTATGCAGTCTCAGTGTAGCCGGTCTGGCCTGACACTGCCTGGCTACACTCTGCGTTGTGTCTTGGGTGCCTAAGAAGGCGAGGACAACTGCTTTCTTGCCGGTCGTGGAGGGCATTTATTTCCTGTGTGAACACAATAAGTCTCTGTACATCAACTTTCGTGGTCTCTCTGACATGCACACACCTCTTCAGTAGCAGAGTGCGAACTCTGTGCGTGATACTATGGTAACTTACGTGTTACTAAACCATCCAATGTTTCATGTAATAAAATAAAATATTTTATATTCTTTTGTTTGTATAAAATGTAAAATGAACAGAAACATACATAGACATTCATACTATATAAAAAGAAAATCGAAATTATAAAACAAACAAATTCACATTAACAAAACCAAAAGGGGGAGCTCACGTACCTGTGTGAACACAATAATTCTCTGTACATCAACTTTCGTGGTCTCTCTGACATGCACACACCTTTAAAGGAGGAAACCGCATGAGAAACCTTCTCTGTGCACCAGCAAGCTAGCTTAAATGCTACAATAGTCTTATCTGGAAGCGTTAAATTAGCCGAGTCAATCCAGATACATTAAAGTGCTGTACACGACAAAATTCACATTTACACCAGAACAAACACCATGACAATAAGTAACGTTATCTTTGACCCGTTACAAGATAAACCTGCGCCTCCGTTTAGCTATTTACACCGTTTTTACACGTTATTGAACACAGGAGCACATGTACGACCTTTCCAGTAGCAGAGCGCGAACTGAAGCGGCTGGGTGCGAACAAGAAGTAACAAAACATGCCAAAGATCACGTATCCAAATAAAAGATGCCTAAGACAATAATAAAAGCTCCCCAAAAGAAACGTACACAAAACCAGATATGTACATGAGAAACAACAAACAACAACAAAACATAAACAAAGAAGGAAAATGGATTATTGGTGAAATATAACCATTACATTTATACATCGGTTACATCAGGTCAATTAAAAATAATATTTTAAATTCAACTGCTTTGTGGGTTCTAACTACTGCAACATAAAATCATGGAAACCAGAAAAACACAAGTACTTGCACAGCAGCATGAAGACGGGTCGGCCCATGACATAAGGACAATGTCCCTCAGTGCAGTAAAGAATTTGCTGTCAGCTGGAATTTAAAATATTCAATCAAATATAACGTAATGTAAGCCATCTAGCTAAAAATACAATGCAACAGATAATGAGAGCATACAACCATTTGTGCTTGCTAACGTCACTGACTGGCGATAGCCGCGAATAGTATCCTATGTTTTCACTAATCTTAATCTTAATATACATATACTGCTAAGCATTATTCCCTTTTTGCTTCATAAATAAAAATATGTTCACCACAGATTCGTATAACAAATATATTTCTGCAATGGCAAAGGGAACTGTCACTTCAGATGTGAGCCCTGCTACTATTCGGATGCGTGTCTTATTCATTAACTGAAATTAACGGATTTTATGTTCTGGCTTTCTGAGTAGTTGACTTGTTGGTGCACTCGTGGCAATTCGGGACACAACCGAAGTTTTCAAAATCTAAAACGAATTACGGATCAGCAGCAGCAAATTAGCGATCAGCATATTTTAGTACACAGTAAAGCAAAATAGATGTTTTAGTTACCTGGTAAACCAAGTAGAACTGTCAAATAACTGTTTAAGCTTCAAGACAAAGGCGAGAACTTACCCCTATTCATAGATTCGTAGATTAATCAAATATGTCTTGAATGTTTTGCTTGCGATAATTCAATTCTCGGAAGACAATAATACTACTTTTAATGTTGCGCGAAACATAAACTACAAGATTGAGTTCGCTGTTTACGGAAGCTCGTCCCAATAATGATGTTCTTCTTCTTCTTTTGAATTTATGGCGGTTTAATTTAGTGGATTACCGCCACCTACCGAATGTATTACCATCTCAGTTCTTAATTAATTAATTAATTTATATATATATATTTTGTGTTCACTTTTGATCAGAAATCAAAGAAAAACTTCGGTTTTTGTCATGTGCTTACAATGTTTTTTCACCCTCGATCAAATAAACTTTTTTTTCAGCCAAAGTCTTGTCTCTCTTCTAGCGTGGAGGCCGGTGTTTAGAGGAGAAGGGTGCACCTGCCTTTTTCTCCCAAGAGCACAGAAATAGAATGGAGTCATCTGAAGGAAAAGTAAAAGTCTATGCATTTGCCAAAGGAAGTCTTTTTTGAGTTTATCTACCACACGTTCACCCACATTCACTCTTTCTCTGGGATGAAATGCATTCTTCAGAATGTGTAGTTTGAAAAACCTGAAGAAAAAGTGAAAAATGTTTAAAATTATTAAAAGAAATCACACCCCATCACAGTCAAACCTATGTCTTGTGCAATTAGTGTTATGAGTTATGTGCAACAGGAATTAAACTACATTTATAAACAGGTGTTGTACGGGAGCAAGCAATGACACAGTGCATGAGTCTATTAAGAGTTTTTAATAGTAATTTACATGGAATGATTGCCTTTTTATTTGCACAGTGTAACATATACATATACAACACAATTCATACAGTCCCCTCCAAAAGTATTGAAACGGCAACACCAATTCCTTTTGTTTTTGCTGTACACTGAATGCATTTGGGGTTGAGATGAACACAAGACAAGAGTTCAGAATTTCAGCTTTTGTTTCCTAGATGTGTTAAACTACTTCGAACATGGCACCTTTGCGATCAGACCACCAAATTTTTAGGTGAGCAAAAGTATTGGAACAGAGAGTATTTAAGTAAATGAAAGTAAATAACACTTAATATTTGGTCGCATACCCCATTCTTGCAATAACTGCATCAACCCTGTGACCCACTGACATCACCAAACTGTTCCTTTCTTCTTTTGTGATGATTTTCCAGGCTTTTACATTGTTTGTTTTGGGGTTTTTTTCCCTTCCATCTCTTCTTCAGGAGGTGAAATGCTCAGCTGGGTTAAGGTCTGGTGATTGACTTGGCCAGTCTAAAACCTTCCACTTTTTCACCATGATCTTTGTTGTGTTGATAGTCTGTTTTGGGTCATTCTCTTGCCGCATGATAAAGTTCCTCCCAATTAGTTTGGATACATTTTTCCGTAAGTTGGCAGACAATGTTTTTGTAGACTTCTGAATTCATCCTGCTACTACCATCACAGGTAACATCATCAATAAAGATTAGTGAGCCCACTCCAGAAGCAGTCATGCAAGCCCAAGCCATGGCACTTCCTACACCGTGCTTCACAGATGAGCTTGTATGTTTTGGATCATGAGCAGATCCCTTCTTTCTCCACACTTTGGCCTTTCCATCAGTTTGCTAGAGGTTAATCTTGGTCTCATCTGTCCATAAAACTTTGTTCAATAACTTTTGTGGGTCATCTCTGTACTCCTTTGCAAATTGTAATCTCACCTTCCGATTCTTACTACTGATGACTGGTTGCATCTTCTGGTAAACCCTCTATGTTGCTGCTCTCAAAGAGTTCTTCAAATAGTTGATTGAGCTACCTTCACCCCTGCCCTGAGCAGATTGTTTGTGATGTCACAGACTGATATTTCCTGGTTTTTCGTCACAGCTCTCACAATATTTCTGTCATGAAGTGCTGTTGGTTTCCGTGGTCGACCTGTTCGATGTCTGTTGCTCAGTAAGCCAGCGGTTTCTTTCTTTTTCAGGACATTCCAAGTTGTTGTACAAGCTATCACCAATGCTCCACTTTCCCCTCTTTTCTAAGCTTCAAAATGGCTTGTTTTTCTCAAAAAGACAGCTCTCTGGTCTTCATGTTGGTCCATCTTGATTCACACAAATGCAGTCTTCACAGGCAAAAACCAAGAGTTTACATTCAGAACTATTTATTGTTCGGTGTATAGCAAAAACAAAAGAATTGACCTTGCCATTTCAATACTTTTGGAGGGGGCTGTATATGCCACTCAGTGAAACAAAGACCCTCAACTGATATCTCAAATAAAATGCACTGTCTGAAGTGTACTGATTAGCTTTAGCAAGACACATTACACACATAACATTACAGCTCTACAGTGGCAGTAAAAAAATAAAAAATAAAAAAGATACATTGTATTATTTTATTTTTTTAAAGATTTTTTAATTTTTAATTATTTACATCCAAACAGTTCACATCATTTCTGAGAAAAGAAAAATACAGTTTTATCACAAAATAACATCCTTCAATCTACAAAGAATTACATTTTACATTGAAGGAATTCAAATGAATTATTTTTATGAAAGAACAATGACTTGTTTTTACAGGAAATGTTCCAGTCATTGGAACTACAAAACTAGTGCACATTACTTGAGCTTTTCACCGGCATGAATTCAAGTGTCTATGAAAATACGTTTTTGTTCTAAAACACTTGTCACACTGTGTACACTTGTATGTAGTTTCACCTGTGTGAATTTTCATGTGTTTATTTAAATCTGACTTTGTTCTAAAACACTTTTCACACTGTGCGCATTTGTAGGGCTTTTCACCTGTATGAATTCTCAGGTGTATATTTAAATCAGATTTAGCATTAAAACACTTTTCACACTGCGTACATTTGTAGGGTTTTTCACCTGTATGAATTCTCAGGTGTTTTTTTAAATCAGATTTTGCATTAAAACACTTTTCACACTGTGTACATTTGTAGGGCTTCTCACCTGTATGAATCCACTGGTGGCTATTTAAACCTGATGCTCTGGAAAAACCCTTCCCGCATTGAGTACATTTGAAGGGCTTCTCACCTGTATGAATTCTCAGGTGTTTATGTAAAGCAGAATTTGCATTAAAACACTTCTCACACTGTGTGCACTTGTATGGCTTTTCGCCAGTATGGATTCTCAGGTGTATATTTAAAGCAGACTTTTTACTAAAACAGTGCCCACACTCAATACACTTGTAGGGCTTTTCACCTGTATGAATTCTCAGGTGTGCATTTAAATCAGATTTTGCATTGAAACACTTCTCACATTGTGTGCACTTGTATGGCTTTTCGCCAGTATGGATTCTCAGATGTATATTTAAAGCAGACTTTTGACTAAAATAATTCCCACACTCAATACATTTGTAGGGCTTTTCACCTGTATGACTTCTCAGGTGTGTATCAAAATATATTTTTTTTCTAAAACACTTGTCACAGTGTGCACACTTGTATGAGGTTTCACCTGTATGAACTCTCAGGTGTCTATCAAAATATATTTTTTTTCTATAACACTTGTCACAGTGTGTGCACTTGTATGAGGTTTCACCTGTATGAATTGTCAGATGTCTTTTTACATCAGAGTTTTTTGCAAAACACTTCTCACACTGTGTGCATTTGTATGGCTTTTCGCCCGTATGAATTCTTAGATGTACACTTAAAGAAGAATTGTTACTAAAAGACTTACCACACTGTGTACATTTGTAGGGCTTTTCACCTCTATGAATTCTCTGATGGCTATATAAATCAGATATTGAGGTAAAGCACTTCCAACACTCCGTACAATTGTAGGGCCTTTCACCTGTATGAATTCTGAAGTGCATTTTTAAAGAATAATTTGTAAGAAAACACTTCTCACACTGCGTACATTTGTAGGGCATTTCACCTGCATGAGCTCTCAGATGTATATTTAGATCAGATTTTCTACGAAAAGACTTTTCGCACTGAGCACACCTGTACGGCCTCACCTGGCTGTCATGGCTGTGAATCCTCAGGTGTACATTTAAATTCCACTTCGTGCTCAGACACTTCCCACACTCAATACACGTGTACGCATTTGCACCTGTATGAATTCTCTCATGCATATTTAAAGCGGATTTTGTACGGAAACACTTGTCACACTGTACGCACTGGTATGGTGTTTTACCTGCATGACTTTTCAGGTGTGTATTCAAGTCAGATTCTGTGCGAAAGCACTTTTTACACCCTGTACACGTGTACAGCTTTTCACTTGTATGAATCGTCTCGCGTGTATTTAAAGTACTTGCTTGGGATAATTTGTATGGCTTTTCAGCTTTATGAATTCTGTGGTGCCTATTTAAAAAACAAATGTTGGAAAAACACTTCCCACATTGAATACATTTGTATGGTTTCTCCATTGTGCGAATTCTCAGGTGTGTATTCAAATCAGATTTTGTGGGAAAATATTTCTCACACTGTGTAAACTTGTACGGAATTTCCCCCGTTTGAATTTCACTTTCATCTGCAGACATTGTCTCCTTATGCATTAAATGAATTATCATTGGTTCAGTTTTCACGCTCGGTCTCTTCCAATGCCTTGGCTTTACGCTATGGCTGACACTTTTCTGAACAATTCTGGTCAGAATGTTTTCAGTGCTTTTGTCACAGTGATGACTTAAGTCCTCACAATGGGTTGGCAATTCATGCATTTCTTCTTTTTTACAGTTTGGCTCTCTTGCACATTGCCGTGGTTCAGTCTGGTCTGCGTGATCAACACCAGCTCCGTCCATCACAGTGTTCATGAGATCACTCACTAAACTTTCACTGGATTCACATTTCAATTGATCAGATTTAACATCAAAACATTCAATATCCTGCAAGTCACTGATGCATTCTGCCTCAAGGTATCCTCCATCTTCAGTCTCTGTTTTGATTTGGTCAGGATGCAGATGGGTCACATATCCCAGCTCTGTACGGTTGAGATTCTCTGTCTTAATAAGATCCCCAGTGTGGGTGGAGTCCAGATCAGCTTCTGTTTTTATCACTGATGTGTGTGTGTGGTGTACATCACTGACCCCGCTGTGTGCTGTAACACACTCTGGCTCCAGTGTGTTGAGTCCTGGGGCAGCACACTCTGTCTCTGACTCCAGTCCACTAAGTTCCTCTTCTTTCAGTCTGATCCTGTGCTGCTCAGTGAGCTCTGGTAGTGTTGTCTCAGTGTCCTGTCTCAGACAGACTCCTGCCTGCATCATCCTGCTGCTCAAAGGTGTGCAGAAGTGCAGCTCCTGGAGGGAAACAGCGGAAAGGATTTAGCCTGAATCAAACGGAGGTGGGTTTCCCGATAATAGTGGATGTTAGGAATTAACAGGTTCTTATGCAAAGAATGTCCTCACATCACACGGGTTTCCCAAACACAGTCGTTAGATGGAGTAGTTGATAAATCTCATGCACAACGGGCGCTGCACTGTGGCTGCCCACTGCTCCTAATAACCAGGATGGGTCAACTGCAGAGGACAAATTACCCCACGGGGTTCAATAAAGGTATATTATTATATTATTACAACATGTTTTCAAGCCAATCATCGAAGAATGAAGGGCTCAAAATGTGAGAACATACCAAATGATCATTAAACTATAAACATTTTGATTCCTAATGTTTATTTGAACTAAAATGAAAACGAATATTAAAACAAAAGACTCCACGAATAATAGGCAAAGTAATTAGAACATTATCCACCCCGGATATCCTCTGTGAAGTGGTCCGGTGGTTTACAGCTCACCCTGATTGCAGCGTTTAATCTCACAAAGTCACAGCGACGTTACTGCTTCCTCAGCCTTTCCAAGTCATCAGGACAGGTCAGGTGTGCCATGTGGAAAAATCCTGAGCATAAAAAAACAAAACAAACAAATCCCAGTGTTTCCAGTTTCCCTGTGCAGCCTGGCACAGTTTCAGAATGAAGCCAAAATATTTTTGTCTCTCATAATAAACATAAAATATCACTATGCTACATATTTTATCACCAACCGTTGATGAGACTAAGCAGGAGACAATCCCCACTGGAGCAATGTGGGTTAAGGGCCTTGCTCAAGAGCCCAACAGCTTTGCAGATTTTATTGTGGCTACACCAGGGATCGAACCAGCGTCCTTGCGGGTCCCAGTCATGTACCTTAACCACCACGCCACAGTCATGTACCTTAACCACTACGCTACAGTCATGTACCTTAACCACTACGCTACAGTCATGTACCTTAACCACTACACTACAGTCATGTACCTTAACCACTACGCTACAGTCATGTACCTTAACCACTACACTACAGTCATGTACCTTAACCACTACGCTACAGTCATGTACCTTAACCACTACGCCACAGTCATGTACCTTAACCACTACGCTACAGTCATGTACCTTAACCACTACACTACAGTCATGTACCTTAACCACTACGCTACAGGGTCATGTACCTTAACCACTACGCTACAGGGTCATGTACCTTAACCACTAAACTACAGTCATGTACCTTAACCACTACGCTACAGTCATGTACCTTAACCACTACGCTACAGTCATGTACCTTAACCACTACGCTACAGTCATGTACCTTAACCACTACACTACAGGGTCATGTACCTTAACCACTACACTACAGTCATGTACCTTAACCACTACACTACAGTCATGTACCTTAACCACTACACTACAGTCATGTACCTTAACCACTACACTACAGTCATGTACCTTAACCACTACGCTACAGTCATGTACCTTAACCACTACACTACAGTCATGTACCTTAACCACTACACTACAGTCATGTACCTTAACCACTACGCTACAGTCATGTACCTTAACCACTACACTACAGTCATGTACCTTAACGACTACACTACAGTCATGTACCTTAACCACTACGCTACAGGGTCATGTACCTTAACCACTACGCTACAGTCATGTACCTTAACCACTACACTACAGTCATGTACCTTAACCACTACACTACAGTCATGTACCTTAACCACTACGCTACAGTCATGTACCTTAACCACTACGCTACAGTCATGTACCTTAACCACTACACTACAGTCATGTACCTTAACCACTACACCACAGTCATGTACCTTAACCACTACACTACAGGGTCATGTACCTTAACCACTACACTACAGTCATGTACCTTAACCACTACGCCACAGGGTCATGTACCTTAACCACTACGCTACAGTCATGTACCTTAACCACTACGCTACAGGGTCATGTACCTTAACCACTACACTACAGTCATGTACCTTAACCACTACGCTACAGTCATGTACCTTAACCACTACGCTACAGTCATGTACCTTAACCACTACACTACAGTCATGTACCTTAACCACTACACTACAGTCATGTACCTTAACCACTACACTACAGTCATGTACCTTAACCACCACGCCACAGTCATGTACCTTAACCACTACGCTACAGTCATGTACCTTAACCACTACGCTACAGTCATGTACCTTAACCACTACACTACAGGGTCATGTACCTTAACCACTACACTACAGTCATGTACCTTAACCACTACGCTACAGTCATGTACCTTAACCACTACGCTACAGTCATGTACCTTAACCACTACACTACAGGGTCATGTACCTTAACCACTACACTACAGTCATGTACCTTAACCACTACACTACAGTCATGTACCTTAACCACTACGCTACAGTCATGTACCTTAACCACTACACTACAGTCATGTACCTTAACCACTACACTACAGTCATGTACCTTAACCACTACACTACAGTCATGTACCTTAACCACTACACTACAGTCATGTACCTTAACCACTACACTACAGTCATGTACCTTAACCACTACGCTACAGTCATGTACCTTAACCACTACACTACAGTCATGTACCTTAACCACTACACTACAGTCATGTACCTTAACCACTACACTACAGTCATGTACCTTAACCACTACACTACAGTCATGTACCTTAACCACTACACTACAGTCATGTACCTTAACCACTACACTACAGTCATGTACCTTAACCACCACGCTACAGTCATGTACCTTAACCACTACACTACAGGGTCATGTACCTTAACCACTACGCCACAGTCATGTACCTTAACCACTACACTACAGTCATGTACCTTAACCACTACACTACAGGGTCATGTACCTTAACCACTACACTACAGTCATGTACCTTAACCACTACACTACAGTCATGTACCTTAACCACTACACTACAGTCATGTACCTTAACCACTACACTACAGTCATGTACCTTAACCACTACACCACAGTCATGTACCTTAACCACTACACTACAGTCATGTACCTTAACCACTACGCTACAGTCATGTACCTTAACCACTACACTACAGGGTCATGTACCTTAACCACTACGCTACAGTCATGTACCTTAACCACTACGCTACAGTCATGTACCTTAACCACTACACTACAGTCATGTACCTTAACCACTACACTACAGTCATGTACCTTAACCACTACACTACAGTCATGTACCTTAACCACTACGCTACAGTCATGTACCTTAACCACTACACTACAGTCATGTACCTTAACCACTACACTACAGTCATGTACCTTAACCACTACACTACAGTCATGTACCTTAACCACTACACTACAGTCATGTACCTTAACCACTACACTACAGTCATGTACCTTAACCACTACGCTACAGTCATGTACCTTAACCACTACACTACAGTCATGTACCTTAACCACTACACTACAGTCATGTACCTTAACCACTACGCTACAGTCATGTACCTTAACCACTACACTGCAGTCATGTACCTTAACCACTACACTACAGTCATGCACCTTAACCACTACACTACAGTCATGTACCTTAACCACTACACTACAGGGTCATGTACCTTAACCACTACACTACAGTCATGTACCTTAACCACTACACCACAGTCATGTACCTTAACCACTACACTACAGTCATGTACCTTAACCACTACACTACAGGGTCATGTACCTTAACCACTACACTACAGTCATGTACCTTAACCACTACACTACAGTCATGTACCTTAACCACTACACTACAGTCATGTACCTTAACCACTACGCTACAGTCATGTACCTTAACCACTACACTACAGTCATGTACCTTAACCACTACACTACAGTCATGTACCTTAACCACTACGCTACAGTCATGTACCTTAACCACTACACTGCAGTCATGTACCTTAACCACTACACTACAGTCATGCACCTTAACCACTACACTACAGTCATGTACCTTAACCACTACACTACAGGGTCATGTACCTTAACCACTACGCTACAGTCATGTACCTTAACCACTACGCTACAGTCATGTACCTTAACCACTACACTACAGTCATGTACCTTAACCACTACACCACAGTCATGTACCTTAACCACTACACTACAGTCATGTACCTTAACCACTACACTACAGTCATGTACCTTAACCACTACACCACAGTCATGTACCTTAACCACTACGCTACAGTCATGTACCTTAACCACTACACCACAGTCATGTACCTTAACCACTACGCTACAGTCATGTACCTTAACCACTACACTACAGTCATGTACCTTAACCACTACACTACAGGGTCATGTACCTTAACCACTACACTACAGTCATGTACCTTAACCACTACACTACAGTCCTGTACCTTAACCACTACACTACAGTCATGTACCTTAACCACTACACCACAGTCATGTACCTTAACCACTACACCACAGTCATGTACCTTAACCACTACACTACAGTCATGTACCTTAACCACTACACTACAGTCATGTACCTTAACCACTACGCTACAGTCATGTACCTTAACCACTACACTACAGTCATGTACCTTAACCACTACGCTACAGTCATGTACCTTAACCACTACACTACAGGGTCATGCACCTTAACCACTACACTACAGGGTCATGTACCTTAACCACTACGCTACAGGGTCATGTACCTTAACCACTACGCTACAGGGTCATGTACCTTAACCACTACACTACAGTCATGTACCTTAACCACTACACTACAGTCATGTACCTTAACCACTACGCTACAGTCATGTACCTTAACCACTACGCCACAGGGTCATGTACCTTAACCACTACACTACAGTCATGTACCTTAACCACTACGCTACAGTCATGTACCTTAACCACTACACTACAGTCATGTACCTTAACCACTACGCTACAGTCATGTACCTTAACCACTACGCTACAGGGTCATGTACCTTAACCACTACGCTACAGTCATGTACCTTAACCACTACGCTACAGGGTCATGTACCTTAACCACTACGCTACAGTCATGTACCTTAACCACTACGCTACAGGGTCATTTACCTTAATCACTACACTACAGTCATGTACCTTAACCACTACACTACAGTCATGTACCTTAACCACTACGCTACAGTCATGTACCTTAACCACTACGCTACAGTCATGTACCTTAACCACTACACTACAGTCATGTACCTTAACCACTACACTACAGTCATGTACCTTAACCACTACACTACAGTCATGTACCTTAACCACTACGCCACAGGGTCATGTACCTTAACCACTACACTACAGTCATGTACCTTAACCACTACGCTACAGTCATGTACCTTAACCACTACGCCACAGGGTCATGTACCTTAACCACTACACTACAGTCATGTACCTTAACCACTACGCTACAGTCATGTACCTTAACCACTACACTACAGTCATGTACCTTAACCACTACGCTACAGTCATGTACCTTAACCACTACGCTACAGGGTCATGTACCTTAACCACTACACTACAGTCATGTACCTTAACCACTACACTACAGTCATGTACCTTAACCACTACACTACAGTCATGTACCTTAACCACTACACTACAGTCATGTACCTTAACCACTACACTACAGTCATGTACCTTAACCACTACACTAGTCATGTACCTTAACCACTACACTACAGTCATGTACCTTAACCACTACACTAGTCATGTACCTTAACCACTACGCTACAGTCATGTACCTTAACCACTACACTACAGTCATGTACCTTAACCACTACGCTACAGGGTCATGTACCTTAACCACTACACTACAGTCATGTACCTTAACCACCACGCCACAGTCATGTACCTTAACCACTACACTACAGTCATGTACCTTAACCACTACACTACAGTCATGTACCTTAACCACTACGCCACAGTCATGTACCTTAACCACTACACTACAGTCATGTACCTTAACCACTACACTACAGTCATGTACCTTAACCACTACGCTACAGTCATGTACCTTAACCACTACGCTACAGTCATGTACCTTAACCACTACGCTACAGTCATGTACCTTAACCACTACACTACAGTCATGTACCTTAACCACTACGCTACAGTCATGTACCTTAACCACTACACTACAGTCATGTACCTTAACCACTACGCTACAGTCATGTACCTTAACCACTACGCTACAGTCATGTACCTTAACCACTACGCCACAGGGTCATGTACCTTAACCACTACGTTACAGTCATGTACCTTAACCACTACGCTACAGTCATGTACCTTAACCACTACGCTACAGTCATGTACCTTAACCACTACGCCACAGGGTCATGTACCTTAACCACTACGCTACGCGCTTTGTACCGTCCCTTGCTGCAGTCGCAAATTCCCTGAGGCAACTGGTGCAGCATTCACTTCACTACGAATCAAGTGGTTACAATGGTATGTTGACACCAGATATTCATGCTGTTGTAATGTCCACCATATCACTGACACCCACGCCAGAAAACGCAAAGCACTCAGTATGACATATGGCCTGGATCATCAGTGCTACCTATGGCCTGGATCATCGGTATAATCCATGACATAAACTAGGGTTATTGGCCTCAGGCCAGAGGGACAGGCCTCTAAATGGGAAATGGGCAAGTTTTGGCAAGGGTTTTGTCCCTACAGCCATATCAATCCTGAACAAACTCCCAGGCTGATTATGTGCCCTGTATTTCTCACCTACCTGTGTATCTGCATGTCTCGTGGCCTGTAGCATAGTGGTTAAGAGCGTCTGCAAAATGCCAGTAATGTGATTTGTGGAAATGTTATCTGGGGTTTATGCATGTACTGTCAGGGTATAGGCTTCACAACGCAGCTGCCCCCCTCCCAAAGCATTTTCCTACAACTTTACAATATAAACAAATAAATGATGTAGGCGACCAAACACTCACATGGCACCTCGAGGTGGGAAATGCGGCTCAAATTCTTATTAATTTAGACTATGGGGCCCCAAACGCCAGTCAGTCTGATGTCATTTTAAGGACAAGTATAACCCCAGTTATATTGCGAAAAACGCAACGGGATTACTCTAAATTCCAGGGACCCATCCGGTTTATGGCTGCAAGGTGTACTGCCACTTCCGTTAGAAATTAGATAAACTATGTCGCCCATACTATACTACTTGTCTTACCTCAATGGTGACTGGAAGACTCCCAAGCAGCAGGTCCGGTCGCAGGTTCAAGCACAGATTATGTGTAACGTAACGTTACATACCTATTCTAGAGCAGTTTTTTTTTTTTAAATGCATTTTAATCAGAAATGTCTGTAGCTACGTTACTAAACTAGCTAGTTTGCTAATCTGTCGCTATAAATGTATAAATTAGCTAATTACCTCGAGCTATAACGTTACGTTCTAAAAACCGCTGCCTTTCAGCCGTCACTGGGAAGGAAAAAACGTCTTGGGCTACTAGGCCTGGTGTAGGATGAAGAATGTGGAAAAACATTTTAACAGGCGAACATTATTTAGCGACATCTTTAACAGATTGTAATCTTATTGACAATTCCACATAGAGCGAGGTAAAGCCGAACTAGGACGATGTCTTCAAACTGAAAATGAATTTTACAGTCGCGTGGGTTTTAGAAAACGCACGATTAAATTGGCGAAAGAGAAGAAACCGGATTTGCTGAACAAAACCAACAGAACTGGTAAGCGTCAAGATTATGGCGAAGAAAAAAAAAGAAAAAAAACTTACCCGTATTCATAGATGACCATTTTTATTCAATCTTTAATTTGCAGTAATGTAAGTATTAGCAGCGAATGGTCTTATTGACGTTAAAGGTCTTCTTCTTTGGGTTGTATGGCGGTTGGTAACCAACATTTATGAGCATTACCGCCACCGACGGGAAAGGAGTGTGGATTGGGATTGTACTAGATAGCTCAAGAAAGAAAAAAGAAAACCCGTGTTTTTGGTACTAAATTAATAACACATGCCGCGAATTTCTTTGGAACACTTCTCTCAATGCGTAATTTACCATCTTATCTCTCAGAAATGCTCACTGAAAATATATAGCTCGTATTTGTTCATTAGGTGAAGGGTAGGCTATTTAAACCCGTATGTCCAAAAACAATTTTTCTTCTTCTTCTTCTTAGCAAACGACTTGTGCATTACTGCCATCTACTGAATATACACCGATTAGCCAGAACATTAAAACCACCTGCTTAAACCAGTTTTCCCCATCAAAAATGGTTTAAATTGTATGAACTTGTCTATAAACACTTAATATTTAATTATATGATAGGTGTACTTATATAAGCAGATAATCATAAGTGAATTGCATTCAAAAGTTAAAATTTTTAATGAAAATGGAAATCTTGAAAGCTCATGGGGATTTTACTGTTTTTGTTCTTTTTCTTTTTGTTTGCCAGTTTAAGAAGTAGCTTTTTCTGGTCTTGGATTCTGGTCTTGTCGACAGAGTTTCAGAGTGGTTGACGATTACTAACTATGATGCAGAATATGCTGATAAGGACCAACAAATCTCTGTTAAATTCTAACTTGATTAAAGTGCGAAATGTATTCTTCAGACATATGTAAGTCTACTGAGGTAATGGAGTTACATGCCACAGGAATGGAACTGTGGTAAGAAACAGTGCTAATACAGGGGGAAGCAATGACAAAGTGAACTGTATTTCATACACAATTCTTGAACACATTGAAAAATAGAGTAAGACAAAGATCCTGAACTGTATACCTGATTAAACATACTGTCTGAGGTTGAATGATCAGCTTTAGCGGACATGCTCATTAAGGCCTCTACAATAACTGAAAAGGCCCATTCTCTAAAGTTCATTTTCATAATACAAGTTTGCAATAAACAGTGTTTCTTTCTACATTACATCAAAATAATTCACATCGTTCCTTTTTCTAAACAATTTCATCACAAAATATCACCCTTCAAAAAGGAATTATATTTTACATTAACAATGAATGAAAATTACATGTTTTAAAGAGCACAGTTCTAAAAGTAAAATTCCATCCCAGTCGTTGTGCTGTTTTTAAAAATATGACCACAAAGGATTAACAGAAGGAAAAAGTAAATTGCACTACAAAAAAAAATTATAATAATTGATGTCATCTATAGAACACGAATTATGCTCCAAGATCGCAACCATGAATTTCAAAGCTGATATGAAGCAGGTTGCTTTATTAAAACAAAAACAAAAAAAAATAAAGGTTGCATTCTACCATGACCACCAGTCAACTTTCATACGAGTCCACTTTCTGGCTATACGGTTGGAGTGCTTTGGCAGCAGTTTTCTGTACACTAAAGTATGCAATTCTTTGTTGCAAGAGGATTTTCATGCTCAATTTAATTGTGAGTGCCATACATTGTAACAAAGCATGCCATTATGAGCCAGGATGCTCACTACTGCTGCCCTGGGTATGCTACAGTGCTCCTGTACCAACACCTGCTGGTACCCCCCCCAATACAAACTAGCATTATTAGCAAAGGCTAGCAGTTGTACATTACAGCCAATGCAGATATAACAAAATCAAAACTATGACACAAAATAAATAATTTAAGTATTACAAGAGGTTATGCGTACATCTTCGCCCTGTTCGCATTGGTATGTACCCAGAATTCATGCCTTCAGACTCACCCTGCCAGCCAGCAGAGCATTTTTTTTTATCTTAAGTGCTTTCAATTTGGGGGTTCAGGCTTGGTGTTTGCCCTTCTGCAACTTCTGTAAAGTGTCTTTGTGACAGTCTTCTATAAAAAGTGCAATAGATTAAATCTGAATGTTTCTGAACAAAGGTCGCTAAGATACTTCCAGGTGGCCACTCAGCCGCGGAACGAAGTAATGTAACTTAAAAATCGAAGGAACCAGAGCTGTGTAGAAGCAGTTAGCTAGTAGATGCCGAAATCGTGTTGCGTTTTGGACTGTAATGCCAAATGTAATCGGGCACACCGTGGATTGGGCTTTTTCCGATTCTTAAAAAGGAGGATAACCCAGATCCTACAGTCCGTTTACAGGGCGGCCTCAGGTTTCCCAGCTGCTTGGCAGTCAATGACAGCGACACAGAGACGCCCAATATAAGTTTCAAAGTGTCAGAAACATGGGAGGAAAAACAAAACCAGAACTACTGATTGCATTGCTCATGTCCTTCTCAAACGTTGTTGGCAGCTAATGTTAGCTAATAAACACCAGATGCTCAACGGCAACCGTACAGAGAAACACTGGGATGATAAAACATGAAACGTTAAATCCGACCTTGCCAGTTGTAAAACTAGTTAGCGAGCAAACTAGTTTTGGTGGTAACGTTACAGTAATACGATTTCCAATAATTCTAGCTAGCCAGTTTGCACTGGTTATTCATGTTATTGATATCCAGAGTGACGTACAATTGTTTGGACTGAGCAGGAGACAACCCTCCCCTGGAGCAATGCAGGGTGAAGGGCCTTGCCCAACAGCTGTGCGGATCTTATTGTGGCTACCCCGGGATTAGCACCACCTTGTGTGTCCCAGTCATTCACCTTAACCACTACGCTATGGGCCGCCCACATTGACATGGTTAAATGACACAGAAAACACTGCCTGCCGTTCATATTCCTCAACATCAGTAGGCAGCAGAGCCAGAGCCAGAGCCGCTATCCACCCGGAAGCAAGTTATTTGCTGTTGTGATGTCACGCTGATTTAATCTATACAAAATTCATTGCACTGAAATTGAAGAGAATGGCATGAATTTGCAGGTTCACTTCTCAAATGGATTGTTCCAAGACGATAAAGGATGACTGATCCTTGAAAGGGACATCTCTACACATAGAACCAATGGGAAGATTTCATATTCAGTTGCAGATTGGATGGTGCTGGATTGAGTAAGATTTTTCACCACTGTGCTGACACACCTTCAGGCTACGTGTGGATTCCGCTTTACTTTATCCTGTTGCTGGGATGGAAATGGCGGTGAAAGAATGTCGTTATGACAGATAGATGCTGTTGTCCAATGTGCCGAGCTAGTTGCAGATGACGCTAGGCAGGGGGTGCTTGTCAACAGGCCGAACAACAGTGGCACTAAATGAGATCTCGGGGTACACACAACCCACTTTTGTGTAGATGGAGGACAATTGAGTGGCTTTTCACTTGTTCGAATCATCTTCTGGCAATTTAGAGGAATGGAATTGTGCCGTCTACACTGACCGTCTCAAAATACCTCCCAGACTGTGGACATTTGTACAGCTTTTCCCCTGTTTAAGTTCTCAGTTTAAAGTAGAACAGTCCTTTTTTTAAAAAGCTTATAGCCCTGTGTGCACTCGACCAGCCTCTCACCAGTATGAATTCTCAGCTGGATAAGATGTGTACTAAAACACTGGTCACACTGAACCGGTGTATGGCATTTCACCTGCATGAATTCTCATGTGTATTTTTAAGGAAGAATTTGTACCAAAACACTTCCCACATTCGATACATTTGTATGGCTTTTCACCTGTATGAATTCTCTGGTGGCAACTTAAATGAGATGTTTTGGAAAAGCACTTCCCACACTGCAGACATTTGTAGGGCTTTTCACCCGTATGAACCATCTTGTGGCAATTTAAAGCACTTATATGTGAAAAGCACTTCCCACACTGTGTGCAATTATAGGGCTTTTCACCTGTATGAATTCTCAAGTGTACATTTAAAGCAGAATTTGAACTAAAACACTTCCCACACTCAATGCATTTGTAGGGCTTTTCACCAGTATGCATTCTATGGTGGCTATTTAAATGTGATATTGTGGAAAAGCACTTCCCACACTGTGGACAGCAGTAGGGCTTTTCACCTGTATGAATTCTCTGGTGTATATTTAAAGTGGAATGTGTACTAAAACACTTCTCGCACTGTGTACACTTGTACGGCTTTTCACCTGTATGAATTCTCAGGTGTATATTTAAAGCAGTATTTGTATTGAAACACTTCTCACACACTGTACACTTGTATGGCTTTTCACCTGTATGAATCATCTTGTGGCAATTTAAAGCACTTGATTGGGCAAAACACTTCCCACACTGAGGACATTTGTAGGGCCTTTCGCCTGTATGAATTCTTTGGTGCCTATTTAGATGGCACATTTGGGAAAAGCACCTCCCACACTGTGTACACTGGTAAGGCTTTTCAGGGGTTTGATTTTCCCCCTTGTTACGAGGAATTGTCTTGTTTTGAGTTAAATTAAAAAACCCTGGATTTTTACTTGAATCACCTAACTTGGGTAAAATTCTCACATTCCTTCTCTGACACTGAATATGGTTTTTGCTACTGCTTGTACCTCTCTGGACAATGCTGTTCTGATTATATTCATTGTTTACGTCACAGGTATGTAGTAGGCCCTCACACTGGGTCGGCAGATCACGAATTTCTTCTTTCTTACAGTTTGGGTTTGTCTCTCCTGCACAGCACCGTGGTTCAGTCTGGTCATTGTGGTCAACACCAGCTCCATCCATCACAGTGTTCATGAGATCACTCACTAAACCTTCACTGGATTCACACTTCACTTCATCAACACATTCAATAACATGCAGGTCACTGATGTGTTCTGCCTGAAGGTATCCTCCATCTTCAGCCTCTGTTTTGATTTGGTCAGGATGCAGATGGGTCACATATCCCAGCTCTGTCCTTTCAGGGCTCTCCGTCTTAATAAGATCCCCAGTGTGGGTGGAGCCCAGATCAGCTTCTGTTTTTATCACTGATGTGTGTGTGTGGTGTCCATCACTGACCCCGCTGTGTGCTGTAACACACTCTGGCTCCAGTGTGTTGAGTCCTGGTGCAGCACACTCTGTCTCTGTCTCCAGTCCACTGAGTTCCTCTTCCTTCAGTCTGATCCTGTGCTGCTCAGTGAGCTCTGGTAGTGTTGTCTCAGTGTCCGGTCTCAGACAGACTCCTGCCTGCATCATCCTGCTGCTCAAAGGTGTGCAGAAGTGCAGCTCCTGGAGGGAAACAGGGGAAGGGATTTAGCCTGAATCAAACAGGTCCAACTGCAGCAGCTGACACATTCTTTACACTGTGCAGTCCTGCAGATGCCTGAGACTCGGCTGTAAGTGAACTTTCCAGCAAGACAATGACCCAAATCAGACCTCAAAATTCACACAGAAATGGTTCCGTCACAACAAAATCTATGGAAAAATAAACCAGGGATGCCAATAATTATGGAGCCTTGATTTTGAGTTGAACTGATAAATAAATAATAATACAAAAATAATAATAATAATAATAGTAATAGTAATAATAATAATAATAATAATAAATGTATTATTATTATTATTATATAATTATATATATATATGATTAAAGTATTTTGTCCATTGCCAGCCAGGGGTGCACATCATTCTGAAGCCCACTGCATCTGTCATACTACAAAATTTAGGCTACCCTGGCAAAGAGGCATCTCTAAATAATGCTTCACACTAGTTTTGTCGCTGACAGTGTAACTACCCTTAAACAAGCAATGTCTAGAACGCTTTACATGAATAGACAGCCCTAAAACTTTATTTACTGGATTTATATAAGGATATTGACCACGTGTGCCATAACCGGTTAGCTAGCTTCCTCACTCAATCTACACTGTGTGCACTTTATTAGGTAGACCTGTACACAAGCTTGTTAATGCAAATAAGTTGATTGCATTTACATTTTAGTCATTTGGCAGACGCTTTTAATCCAAAGCGATTTACAAGTACATAGGTTCTTCCACAAGTTAAAGCATCACATCCATTTTTTTGGGGGGGGGGTTAGACCAGAGGGGTATTGGGAAAAGGACTAAGGTCCAGTTTGAAAAGGTGTGTTTTTAGTCTGCGTCGAAATAGGGGGAGGGATTCTGCTGTCCTGACAGTGGTAGGCAAGTCATTCCACCACTGAGGAACCAGAACGGAAAACAGGCGTGAACGTGCAGCTCGACAGCCAGGTGCTCGTAGTGAGGGAACCGTAACGCGACCAGAGCTGGCAGACCGGAGTGGTCTAGCTGGGGAGTAGGGCGTGATTAAGGATTGGATGTAAGGTGGGGCAGTCCCCTTGGCAGCCTGAAATGCGAACACTAGGGCCTTGAATCGGATGCGTGCGGCAATAGGAAGCCAGTGGAGGTCAATGATGAAATGATACTAATCTTCTTTTTTACAATTTCGTCACCCCTCACCTCATCTATAACTAGTTTCCGAATAGGTATCTTTTCCGAATATCACAGCTCCATTCTGTTCCTTCATCGGAGTTCCTATTTCTGCTCGCAGAGACGACGCCGACTTCGGCCCCATGTCAGGGAAGGTAGCGCGATTGCACTATATTTCGTGACATCTTTAACTGATTGTAATCTTATTGACCACCTCGTATAAGTAACTGAGACACAGGACACAGTTAAACTCTTTGAATGAAATTGACAAGCACTTCCAGCTTGAGCAGTAGCTACTGCCAAATTAGCAAGCAAAATGTAAACATTAGGTGATATGAAATCTAACCCGAACTGGAGCTTGCTGGTGAACAAAACCGACAGAACTGCTAAAGCACATTATGGTGGGCCACACTTACCGCTGTTAGTTAACGACGCAATTACTTAAACTCAATCGTTGGTTTAGCTAACTTGATGTAATGCAACCACTGAACAGTGAAAGAATCCAACAAGGAGCGAACGCCCAGTCTTCTTCTTCTTCGTTTAACGGCAGTTTACCAACTTAAGCGGGTGCATTACCGCCACCAACTGGTCTGGAATGTGGTCTGAGGAGATTTGTTGCTGTGTCCAAACCCGTAAAAACGCTGCCTCTTCCTAGGCAATATTCTAAGGCAGGGAAGCATCGTCCTAAAACAGCGGCGGAGTTCGCAAAGAACTGTAAAAGCGCTCGTCCACAAGTGTACACAGCGAGGTCGACATTCTGTTTTCGTTGAATTTTCTAAACAAAAAATGAATTACTTAAATTCATCAGAATTCCATAAACATTCATTCCTCCCGTCACTCGCAGGATTATTCTCGGTATTTTTCCTTCCAAATGCCACTTAGTACAATCGTTTATATTGCAGCGCGGTAGGATTCTGTCCTGAAAGTGACAAACTCAGAAACTCAACCTCAAATATTTCATTGCTCATGAAACATAATCAAACAACAGTCAAGCTTCAGCACAATACAACATTTCAACAGCCGCTGAGCCGATAGCCCACCCAGCAGCTCCAAAACCCCACACAGGGTAACATGCTCTTTTAACATACATACTCGTATCAAATGCTAACATCGTTCACTACTCAACTAACACACGTGAAAATGTTAGGCAACAACAGTTGAACAATTAAGTTCAAAGTTATTTCGCCAAACCGGAAGTGGCTGAGTTAGTGAACCGAGGAACGCTGGGAGCCCCCTGATAGGCCCTCAGATTGCGCGCCCCCCTTTCCAAGCATTCCAAAATCACCCGGTGTTGTGGTTACCAGCTTGCACCAGAAAAACAAGACATACCTTAACATGCAAATATAGTAATCAGCAAATTACTGCTTGGGTTTCGGCATTGTGATGTTGAGGAAAAGAATATCGCAAGAAGGATTCACTAATGCATTTTAATGAAAAGGAATTTCATTTGCTGAACACACTGTACAATTGTAAAGAATAATCAAAACATAGGCGTGGAAATTAAAAACAGTTACAGAGTTACAGAGTTAGCTGGATAATTGTAAAACCCTGAACAGCAGTGAACTCTATAATCCAGTTTCGCGATACAGGCCCCTGAGGTTTTCCGCCTCTTCCAGACCTCCCAAGTCTCCTGGAACGTCCAGGAGCCTCCCGGAAATAAGAACTCCCTCCCAAAGAGGAGCGAGCACCGGCCGCAAATGTTTGTAAAATAATTGTTCAGTTAGCTATTAGGGTAAGTGGTAGCTTCGTTAACTGGGTCTTTAGTTATTGAACATTTGGTTAAATTGCTCTGCATACTTCTGTTATACGCTGTGTGTGAGCAAAACCAACGGAGTAGCTGTAACCCCCTAAATTGGCGGACATTGATATGATTCCTTCGCCGTTGTATTACATCGTTTAACCACACTTGAAATATGAAGTTTGTCCTCAGAAACTACAAGTCAAAGCTTCTGAATCCATTTTACTATGCACAGGTAACAATTGCCATGAGCTAGTGAACAAAACTGTTAGTACCTTTATTGAGGTAGGTGTAGTTATTTGGTTTAAATGAGATATTTATCACTAAGTCACTTTCCACAATTACATTTTTAGGGCTTTTCACCTGTATGAGTCATCATGTGCCGATTTAATGAACTCGATTGGGAAAACCACCTTGCACACTGAGTACACTGGTAGGGCTTTTCACCTGTATGAATTCTCTGGTGTATATTTAAATTAGATATTTGATTAAAACATTTCTCACACTGTGTACATTTGTAAGGCTTTTCACCGGTATGAATTCTCTGGTGGCGATTGAACTCAGATTGTCTAAAAAAACATTTCTCACACCGTGGACATTTGTAGGGCTGTTCATCCGTATGAATTTTCATGTGTTTTTCTAAAAAATACTTTGTATTAAAAGACTTCCCACACTGAATGCAAATGTAGTGCTTTTCATCCATATGAACATGTTGGTGGATAATTACATTCGATTTTATATTAAAACATTTCCTGCACAGAGTACACTGGAAGGCCTTTTCACCTGTATGAATCATCTTGTGGCGATTTAAAGCACTTGTTTGGGAAAAACACTTCCCACACTGAATACATTTGTAGGGCTTTTCACCTGTATGAATTCTCTGGTGCTGATTTAAATGAAATATTTTGGAAAAACACTTCTCACACTGTGTACACTTGTATGGCTTTTCACCTGCATGAATTCTCAGGTGAACATTTAAAGCACATTTTGTACGAAAACACTTATCACACTGTGTACACTTGTAGGGCTTTTCACCTGTATGAATTCTCATGTGTACATTGAAAGCATATTTCTGATTGAAAGCCTTCCCACAACTTGTACACTTGTACAGCTTTTCACCTATATGAATATTACCTTTATTTCTATAAGTAGTCTTCTTTTGAAGGAAATTCAAAAGGTTTGGGCTGGGATCATTTTCACTGCTTCTGTCACAGTGATGATTTAAGTCCCCACATTGGCACTGGATCGACAGATTAATTTCTTCTTTTTTACAGTCTTCTTTTTTTGGTTCTCCAGCATGTTGTGATGATTCAATCCAGTCTTTCTGATCAACACCAGCTCCATTCTTCACAGTGTTCATGAGATCACTCACTAAACATTCACTGGATTCCCTCTTCATGTCTTCAGATTTAATATGAACCAATTTAATATCCTGCAAGTCTCTGTTCTGTTCTGCCTCAAGGTATCCTCCATCTTCGGCCTCTGTTTGGTCAGGATGCAGATGGGTCACATATCCCAGCTCTGTACCGTCAGGGCTCTCTGTCTTAATAAGATCCCCAGTGTGGGTGGAGCCCAGATCAGCTTCTGTTTTTATCACTGATGTGTGTGTGTGGTGTCCATCACTGACCCCGCTGTGTGCTGTAACACACTCTGGCTCCAGTGTGTTGAGTCCTGGTGCAGCACACTCTGTCTCTGACTCCAGTCCACTGAGTTCCTCTTCTTTCAGTCTGATCCTGTGCTGCTCAGTGAGCTCTGGTAGTGTTGTCTCAGTGTCCTGTCTCAGACAGACTCCTGCCTGCATCATACTGCTGCTCAAAGGTGTGCAGAAGTGCAGTTCCTGGAGGGAAAACAGGATGGCCAGGTTACATAAGTACATAAAAGAGCATGCAGAGTTTTAGAAAAAGGTATTGTGACTTGCCATGCTTATTTATATTTCAAGTCATGTTGGTTTAATGTACAAACAAATTAACAAACCTGCTTCCCCATCTTAAATTGCTCAACTGTTAGTCGGAGTAGGTCTGAAGTTAGATCTTAACAACACTCTGCCAATTCACTAGCTAAATCGCCTGCTCTGGACAAACAACTCGCGGACATAACTCGCAGTGGGGAAGTGAATTAATGGGGCATTGTTATGGGTTGTTGCAAACAGGCTACATTTTCTCTTGTCTGATCCGTGTGGGCGGTCAGCCAACTGAAGGGGATGCTGGAATTGATATACGTGGCGCACAAGCTGTATATGTACGTTTCTGCATACCTACATTTCGTTTTGTGTTTGTGTCATAATCCGATCTAGCTGACACTGTATAGGCCTAACGATACGAAAGGTAGTATTGATGCATACTACACGTCAAGGTCTAGTGCCGCTGCATGTAGATCACAGAGTAAATACAGTTCTCTTACGCCCATCACTGACTAGCTATTGCCTTCTTTAAAAAAAGAAAGTAGTTGTTGTTGGCTGAGTATTGGAGCATATCGTATCGTTACCATGAAATCGCATTAATCAATGCCACTTAGCAGCTTACACGCCAAGAAAGAGCCGTTTCAGTCGCGTATGTCATATCGCGGAAGCTAGTGCTGCTCCAACTTGCGTTTCAGCGTGTTTTTAAAGAGCCCTACAAGTGACACAACCCACTTCTCGGGAATATGTTCCACGGATTAATGTGACAGCCACAAGGACCAAACAAAATGACGCCATTGAAGTTAGCTACCATTATTTAGTGATAGCTTTCCCTCGTTGTCAACGAATAGACCAGACCATCTTGTAGAAAAGTAACGTTGGTTTGAAACTCTCAATAAATTCTGCAATCACGTGCGTACAGCAGATAATGCCATGACAGTAAACGCATATAGTTAACAGAACTGTTGAAGCATCAAGATTTCAGGAATACAACTTACCCCAATTCGATGATTCCTCAATTATTGTTGTCAATTGTTGAATTTGTAGCCAAACCTGAAGTAATTATCGGTAAGGAATAGTCTAGTCGACGCCAAAGCTGTTTGAAACATACCACGTATGACGACTTGCTTGGCGAGACAAGGAAAGCTTTCTGAAAACAACGTCAGATCGCCACAAACTGAATTGAACCTCCGGTGCATTTTGTGTCCGGGCTTCAAAATAAGAGCGCATTTTATGTAGTAAAGTGAGGACATTCGGTTTCATAAAGGGATTTCACAATTTAGAGGGGCTTGTTGTTAGCTTTAAGATTATGTTCGGAGGATAACATACAACAGTGGGCTTCAGAGTTATTGGCACCCTTGATAAATATGCAGAAAACATAATACCATTATTTACATATGCTTTATTTTCTAACATGTGTAAAGCAATGTGCTTTATTAATGATTCAATGGAATCATCCATCCATCCATCCATCATCTTAACCTGCTTATCCTGAACAGGGTCGCAGGGGGGCTGGAGCCTATCCCAGCATACATTGGGCGAAAGGCAGGAACAAACCCTGGACAGGTCGCCAGTCCATCGCAGGGCACACACACCACTCACCCACACACCCACACCTATGGGCAATTTAGACTCTCCAATCAGCCTAACGTGCATGTCTTTGGACTGTGGGAGGAAACCGGAGTACCCGGAGGAAACCCACGCAGACACGGGGAGAACATGCAAACTCCACACAGAGAGGCCCCGGCCGACGGGGATTCGAACCCAGGACCTCCTTGCTGTGAGGCGGCAGTGCTACCCACTGCGCCATCCGTGCCGCCTCAATGGAATCAACCAAAGTCAAATATTTTTCAATTTTCAAATAAAGTAAATACTTCTCCAAAAAACAGGTTCCACAATTATTGGCACCTGTGACAATCTTTTCTTTTCCTATAAATTGTGATATGGTTTGAGAGCACATTAGGAGGGATTTATTACCATTCCTCAATGCATAACTTTTCAGAATCATTAATATCCTTGGGATACCCCCCTCTTCAGTTAAGACCACAGGTTGTTCATGGAATTTAAGTTTAGGGACTGAGATGGCCATTGCAGAACCTGGTTATTGCTTTTACTTAACCATTTTGGTGTGAATTTTTATGTATGTTTGAAGTCATTGTCCTGCTGGACAATCTACTAACGACCAAGTCTCAGCTTCCTAGCAGAGGCAATCAGTGTCAATGTCCTGGTACTTTGTAGAATTAATTGTGCCAATGATCTTAAATAGTGCCCCTGGACCACTGGCAGCAAAACATCAATGATACACTACCATATTTGAAAATAGGTATGAAGGTATGAGGTGCTTCTCCTTGTATGCATTCCATTTTGCTGCCAAATGTATAGATGGTGTGTATAGCCAAAACATTGCATTTTGGTCTCACCTGACCAAAGCACTCTCTTCCAGTCATAATTCCAATGAGGTTTGGCAAACTCAAGATGCTTGGTTTAGTTTATTCTGCTCAGTCTTCATGCCACCCTTCCAAAGAAATTGTTGGTATGGAGATGCCATCTTCAGGTTTTTTGTTTTTTTTGGGGGGGAGACTTGGTGACTAACAGCCAATCTCTGTAATTCTTAAACTACGATCCTTGGTTTCATGATAGCCTCCCTCACCATCTGTCAGCAATTACCATCTCTCTCTTCTGAATCGAATGTTCTGTGGTTTTTCCCTCATTTATATACTCTTGTGAAACATAAACTGGTGGAATTACAGAATATAGTTTCTTTAGAACTATATTAGATTAACTAAATTAAGTAAAATTGTATTGTCAAATTCACCTTGCTTGATTGTATTGTTAGGGATCATTGTTACACCTATTACAAAAGTGATTTTGTGAAAACTATTGTAAATTAATTTTTAAATAATACAAAATCAATGTGCACAATCATTTTATTCCATGATACATGGCCTACCATGCCTTATTTCTTAATTAAAACATTGCACAACATCATAACTTAGTTTCCAGACCATTTCCAAATAAATTCCTCTCTAAATCTACATTCAGCGGTAACTTAATTTAATTTTCTTCAGCATTCCATCGTCCTATCTTGTCCTCATTCAAATATATCATAGCTCATGACCTGTCCCAAATATTCTGCATTCATGGTCTCTGACTACATTCTCAATAGTAAGCATTATCAAGAGTAGACTATCCATTATCCTGTAACTGTTTCCAAGCTAACTCCAGCATGTTTGTGAAGTAAAACGTATCGTAATAAAGCATTTGATCGAAACACTCCATCCCTGGCCAGAGGCATGCAAGCCCAAGACGGTCATTAGCTTATGTTGAAGTTTGATCAAAATGCCCTTATTGAAAATCAGGAATGATGAAGTTTGATTTAAATACTTTCAGAATCATGTGCAAAAATACCCTTTCCTAAATGTTACTATATATCTCTATACTATATTTCAAATGCTGTTTAGTACTACAATGATAAGCCATACTGTTTGAAGAATTATTATTAATTATGTTAAAATGAATAAGTCTTGAGCAATTAGAACTGTGTGTCTGTTAAAACACATTGAGCTACAAAGTACAGCTTGTTTAATGAAAGTGCAGAGAACACTTAATCAGGTGTTTACAAACCATGGCATTGGATGCGGCCTGTTTTGACTCTGTGATGCAGCCCAAGAGATGTGGGTCTTTGCAAAGAGATGTTTTGAGTTAGTGATCACCAGCTCAATTTGCCTGCATCATTATATAGGCGAAAGGTTAAGACAGCTCAGCTTTCATAGAGTGACAGAAAATATTAAGGCGGGTTAAGAGAGACAATGTGATGATTTATGACAAATGATTGGTTAGCTATAATGTATAAAGACTAGGATACTTCCTACTGTTACTTTGGAATTCTCTGATCTCTGGAAGTTCTCTGGAGCGCACAGACTCCCCAGATTAATCTGTTTTATTTTTAACTAAAGATTTATAATGAGCAACTACTGAGTCTGAATATTTCTTCAACATCATTGCTGCCAAAACAACTTCACCTACGTAAAAGGGACAAGGAGGAAAAGAGACAAAAAATATTTCCTCAACATTTGGTGCCGAAACCCGGGATCCAATCTTCTGAAGCGGGACTGCTGACGGCTGATGGGACACGGTGTTCTTCCCTGAATAGGACCAGTGCACAACTAAGATACAGGTAAGCAGTCACCTTTTTTATAAAAGACTGTGAGGGCGTTACCCGTGGTCCATCAGCTTTTGGCAGTGCCTGTAAAGGAGTGACCGATACCTGTGGGTGAGTTGTGGCCTTTTTAAAAGTGTGATGTTGAAAAGCATGAATGATAAGAAATGAGCCTTATAGCTAACCAAAACCAGTGAGAAGTTGTGTTGGGCATACTGACGGTTGGTGCAGTGCACGCATGCGGGCGGGCAGACTTGTCCATACTGACTCGAGATACGTGGAATTTTATGTGGAACAGGGACTTAATAATTTAAAGGCAAAAGACTCCTTTTAGAGGAGAGTCACCGTGCAGAGGATTGTACATATCGCTTCCTATCTTTTGGAAAGACCTTAGCAACCCAGAGAGGGGCAAGGCAGGCTGCTGCACGGGTACAGGCCGCATACGAGAAGTTTTGACGGTATTTTGTAAAATACTTGCTTTCACAAGCTACTATAGCTCTTTGGTTTTTATGTGTCATATTGACATATTTTTTACATTATTTTAAGGTTTGAGAATCTTGTGTAAATATATGCGTGATTACTGCCGGGTGTTTTTAATATTGTGGATTTCCCAAGGGAGAGAACAAATTGGTTGTTCTCATACATAATTATAATATACATATCAGGATACGCTAATAAAAATATTAAAGAATATTGTGAATTTTCCAAGAGCTAGCACAAGTTGGTTGTTCTCAAATATAATAAAAATATATAATAAAAAAGTGGTGCAAGAGGAACACATACAGTTCCATAGTTCCATTGCCGAAGGTTTATTTTCATTTCCATTTCTTATCTTTATTTTTATCTTTATTTATATATTTCTTATTTTATATCTTATTTAAAAAAATTAAAAAAAGACATTTAAAGGGTTATTTTCCTTTCCTCTTTCTGGTTGTTTTTATTCAGTATTGGGGAAAAGCAAATGCAACGAAGAAAGGTTGATCTTGTGATGTTGACGGGCTGCTCAGAAATGTCGGATAAGATTGTGACCCCCCTGGACTATATGTCCAAACATTTTGAAACTGAATATAGCAAAACAATGTCTACTTGGAAAAAATGGACGGAGGGTTACAACAATGTGTGGCCAGATAAGACTGGAACATTTAAACCTGATTACTTGAAGTGCGTTGATGCTGTGTTGACCGAGAAGAAAAAGAAACCAGGCTGGGGGAGCAAAATTGAGTTGAAAATGTACCAACAACATTTCAAGGAATGGAGAGCTGAGTCGCAGAGGCGTCAGAACAGGCTTGCCGGAGAGACTGAAGCTACCAGGAAGAAGCAGGGAGGGGCACCTGCGAAGGAGGAGCTTCTCTGTGATGCAAAACCAAGTGGCCCTGCCCTTCTTGGGAGACCACCACCTTATGCTGGAGCTCCCCCTACCTGCTTGGTGTAGCGCACGGCTGAAGCAAATGATACAGAATGACAGTCACAACTGTTTTCCCCCTTTTTTTGTGTAATTCATTTGTATGTAAATAAAATTAGTCTTCTTGGCTTTTATTTTGAAACGCATTTACCTTATGGAAGTAAGTATTGCGAGTCCGCGACTCGCTTCATACTGCTTTCGTGAGGTTCGCGTTTGATACAGCTTTATGCAGAACAACGTTCATACGTTTCATAATTATATCGGGGTATACAAATGATCTTTTGAACGCAAAAGAATCATGAACGAATAGCGGTAAGTTTTTCATATTCAGTTTTGTTTTTACAAGCAAGTTTCCTGGGGGGTTCGGTGTTGTTTTTTGTTTTTACAAAATTGGCTAGATGCAAGCGTATTTGCTAGTATAGGAGAATTCATTTAAGATTTAAAGAACTTGGCACTGACCTATCGCTTTCTCTGGAAGGTAGTCGATAAGATTACGATCAGTTCAAGAGCTAAATACCGTTAGCTAAAATGGGTCTGACCTTGTAGGGACCCTTCCGGTTGTAGGCGAAAATCTTCATAGTACATGTAACTGTTATATCGTGTACATCTTATGTACATCTGTATTGTACAATTGCATGTTTTCATTTTCAACTACGTAGATTTGTATGCTAAATCAGACAAGAGAACCCTTATTAAATCATGACAAGACGCATCGTACACTTAACTTGCCAGCGAAATAAAATAGTCATAACGACTTAATGTTGCGGACCTTTTTCATACAGACAAGTACTAATGTGAAAGTGGATTGAATGTAACGAAAAATAAAGCTTAAGAGTGTCATGTAGGCCTACCATATGCTAACTTTGCCGGAACGGTACAGATAGCGTTAACGACTTCCACCGCTTTTGAATAACCAGTGAGGTGTTGCAGTCCTCTACTGCCAACCCATTTTCAAAGAGGAGCTCTCCAGTTCAAACCGCAAAAATACAAATTTTATTGCAAGTGCAATATTAAAGATCAATGTTAATATTTTAATAAAAACCAAAGCAATATCTGAAGTTTGACAGGGCAGTTTACCCAAATTAAATTAAAGTATGTTTCCACATACCCAGAGTACTATATCCATCCAGATAATTTTTCAGAACCTTTTGAACTGAAGAAAACTGAGAACTGAGAAAAACTTAATAGCAATGTCTCTTTCCAAATATAATGCCAGCCATAGTTGAACATCCACAGAGACTAGTGTGAAACTTTGGTATTAGTGATGTGACGTTGGCAGAATGCAACCATTTTTTTTGTTGTTTTTTTATTTAATAGTGTCAGTGTAGCAGCGTCTTAGCAACTTTGTTTATTAAAGCACAGGGCAGCCTTCAAATTCACAGTTGAGATATTAACGGTGTAATTTATGAGTTTCCCCCTCATAATGCAATAGCACCCCCTGTGGCCAATTAAGCATCTGCAGGACTGCAGTGTAAGGAATGTGTCCACTACAGTAGGACCTGTGTGATTCAGGCTAAATCCCTTCCCCTGTTTCCCTCCAGGAGCTGCACTTCTGCACACCTTTGAGCAGCAGTATGATGCAGGCAGGAGTCTGTCTGAGACAGGACACTGAGACAACACTACCAGAGCTCACTGAGCAGCACAGGATCAGACTGAAAGAAGAGGAACTCAGTGGACTGGAGTCAGAGACAGAGTGTGCTGCACCAGGACTCAACACACTGGAGCCAGAGTGTGTTACTGCACACAGCGGGGTCAGTGATGGACACCACACACACACATCAGTGATAAAAACAGAAACTGATCTGGGCTCCACCCACACTGGGGATCTTATTAAGACAGAGAGCCAAGACTTTACAGAGCTGGGATATGTGACCCATCTGCATCCTGACCAAATCAAAACTGAGGCTGATGATGGAGGATTTGTTAAGACGGAAGACATCAGTGACCTGCAGGATATTATATGTGTTCATATTAAATCTGATCAATTGAAGTGTGAATCCAGTGAAAGTTTAGGGAGTGATCTCCTGAACCCTGTGATGGCTGGAGCCTCTGGTCAGACTGAACCCTGGCAAGATGAAGGAGCATCCAATCTGCTGAAGCTGGGACAGTGTTTCAGTAAACATAGTCAATTAACTAGCCTCTACACAATTCATACAGTTGAAAAGCCTTACCAGTGTGGGAAGTGTTTTAAGAAAGAATGTGCTTTCAGTAACCACTTGACAGTACATACACATGAAAAGAACTACAAGTGTACCGAGTGTGGGAAATCTTGTTTATGTAAATCCTATATTAATAGCCACCATAAATATCACACCGGTGAAAAGCCATACAAATGTACACAGTGTGGGAAGTGCTTTTCCCAAGTGTGCATTTTAAATCGGCATCAGAATATTCACACAGGAGAAAAGCCATACAAGTGTACACAGTGTGGGAAATGCTTTTTAATAAAATCTAAATTAAAGAGCCACCAGAGAATTCATACAGGTGAAAAACCATACAAATGTTCTCAGTGTGGGAAGTGTTTCATCCAGTTAAGTGATTTGAATCGCCACTGCAGAATTCATACACGTGAAAAACCTCACAAATGTCCTCAATGTGGAAAGTGCTTTTCCGAAGTATGTGATTTAAATAGCCACAAGAGAATTCATTCAAGTGAAAAGCCTTTCAAGTGTGCACAATGTGCAAAGTCTTATTTAACAAAATCTAACTTAACTGTCCACCAGAGAATTCATACAAGTGAAAAGCCCTATAAATGTTCACAGTGTGGTAAGTGTTTTTTTCAAGTTTGTCATTTAAATCGCCACCGGAGAATTCATACAGGTGAGAAGCCATACAAGTGTACACAGTGCGAGAAGTGCTTTTTAGAAAAATCCAATTTAAATAGCCACCAAAAAATTCATTCAGGTGAGAAACCCTACAAGTGCACACACTGTGGGAAATGCTTTTTCAAAGCAAGTCATTTAATCCGCCACCAGAGAATTCATACAGGTGAAAAGCCCTTCAAGTGTCCTAAGTGTGGGAAGTGCTTTTTAACAAAGTCTAATCTGAATAGACACCAAAAAATTCATTCAGATGAAAAGCCATTCAATGTCCTCTGTGTGGGAAGCGTTTTTCCCAAGTATGTAATTTAAGTAGTCACCAAAGAATGTTATCAGGTTAAATGCACTTCACTTGGCAAAAAAAAAAGCCACTGTAAAATTACAGTTGTAGATAATGAAAACTTTGTTTAACAATATAATTAAGAACACTTATTACATGGATTTTGAAACATCAGTTGAACTGTTTAAATCTTGAATGTATGTGAAAATAACTAGCAGTAAAATGAGTCTAGTGAAAAACCATACTGATTCTTATCAAGCACCACTTGAGTTATCAGATAGAACAGCCATCATTGCATTTATGTGAAAACATGTGCATATACTGTACAAAGCAAAGGTAATGTGAATTGCGAACTGCAAGTGTAGGGACTAATGTCCATGTCAACCAAAGCTGATCATTAGACTTCAGACAGCACAATTTATCTGGGATACCTGTTGGTGATCTTTCTTTCACTCCTTATTTTTCAATGTTGTATATGAGATTATTTAACTTTGTGAATGTGCACATATTAAGGCTTTTATGCCATGTACATTTGTAAATGAACTCATAATATCCTTTACTGTGTCTTTATTTACTTCTTTACGACCTGTTTGTAAAGCTAGTGTCATTTTCTGGTACACGCATTGTGCAATAAATACATTTGGGTCATATGGCTTGTGAATTATTTAGACAATTTTTAACACTGTTGTCAAATCCATCTCAAATATATATGTAAATATACATCACATAAAACAGTCATAAATATGGTGAACACATAGTGTTCCGCACTTGCCCTTCCTAGGCATGACTGCGGCCTGTTTTGGCTTCAATTTCCAATTCGACTCTTCGCTGTTAATTTTTTAGTTTTGTTTGCTCCTATGGATTTATTGCTACTTTTGTTAGGCTATGTAAGCTGTTTATTGTTGTTCCTACTTAAGTGCATATTATTATTTAGTGTTGCGTTTCCTAAAACGGTTTTATATCATCGTTTTCTTTGTTGTCAGATCAATCTACAAGGCCAAGTCCTTGTCCTTGTATTCTTGGCACTTTACTTTAGCTGTGCTTCCCTCTCGGGTCTTTCAGCACACTTGTCCGTGGTTATGGGTATGCACTTTGTTGTTTGTTGTTCTGCCTCTGGATAAGAGCGTCTGACAATTGCCTATCATATAACCTAATAAAATGCTGGTTTTCCACCCTCCCTTTACCTGGGACTCTGGCCGATCAGAAGCAATATTTACCTGGGATCAGGGGTGGATTTGGATGCGAGGGACATGTGCCGTGTGTGTTGGTGTGAGCTACAGAAGCAGAGTTATTGCAGTTGATTGATCCTCTGGAGCCATTTTTGCACATGTCATTTTAAATGAAAAATATCCTCACACAAAATATTTTTTATTTATTTATTTTTATTTTATTTTTTATTATTTTTTAAATATAATACAGAAGAAGATTGTTCCTATTAATTCCTTCATGTTTAGGTATGCAGTGTGCATGCTCTGGTGCAGTGGCACGGATGGTGCAGTGGGTAGCACTGCCGCCTCACAGCAAGGAGGTCCTGGGTTTGAATCCCCGTTGGCCGGGGCCTCTCTGTGCGGAGTTTGCATGTTCTCCCCGTGTCTGCGTGGGTTTCCTCCGGGTACTCCGGTTTCCTCCCACAGTCCAAAGAGAGTCTAAATTGCCCGTGGGTATGAGTGTGTGAGTGTGTGAGTGTGTGAGTGTATTGTGTGTGTGCCCTGCGATAGACTGGCGACCTGTCCAGGGTGTATTCCTGCCTTTTGCCCAATGTATGCTGGGATAGGCTCCAGCCCCCCTGCGACCCTGTTCAGGATAAGCAGGTTAAGATAACGGATGGATGGATGGATGCTCTGCTGCCAAAACAACAAGCCCCAGTACACATGCTCCTGTGTAAACAAAGCCCCACATCACATTCTCTCCCCACCTTCAAACGCAAGCTGAAGACACACCTCTTCAAGCAGCACCTCTCCCCATCCCTCCCTACCTCCCTGTGAACCTTAATTGTTGTCTCTGTGACTTGCTTTGTGTATCGGTATTTTTTAGTTGACTAGGTAAGCAGTGTTTTGATAGTTAACTTTGGTCACTTTTGCTCTGTTTGTTTGTTTCTTGTTTAAAAAAATATATATAAATAAATAAATAAAAATAAAAATTGGCCCTCGTCCTTATCTTTGTTGTACAGGTAGCAGTTCAAATTGTACTTCCCTCTAGGGTCTTTCAGCGAACTTATCCCTGGTTATGGATATGCACTTTGTTGTACGTCGCTCTGGATAAGAGCGTCTGCCAAATGCCAATAATGTAATGTAATATTCCTTCAAGTCTTTGGTGCCGGACAGCGTGGTTGGATTATCTCAAGAGGGCCAGCCTAGTCAAGCTGACAGGAAGGTGACAGTAACGCAGAAACGCAAATAACCACGGTTTATAACAGTAGTATGTACAAGACCATCTCTGAACACACAATGCGTCAAACTTTAAGTGGATAGGCTACAGTAGCAGAAGTCTTAATTAGTCTAAAAATAAGTCTAATAAATACCTATTAAAGTGCTCACTGAGTGGATATCAACTCTTGTGCTGAAGCCTATGTGCTACCATTTCTTGACGGTGGAGGGCAGTAATAAGCCTTGTTGCGTCGAACAAGCCGTAAATTTCATTCGAAGAAGAATAACTCCGTCTACTGATTATGGCTAACAAAGATTTAACAGATTTAACAACACTAACATTACATTGGATCCTTCGTCTCCAAGAATAACATTACATCCAGTTAAACAACGTTTGTGTGGAAGTAATTAATTCATCAACGTATCAGGGTAAGATCTTTTCCCCAATCATTTTGACAATTCAATTCTGCTAACGTTACTTTTGTTTACAACCACGTTGTAAGGGTCTTACAACGTTTCGTCGTTGTAATTTAGTTTTTCGGGCTAGATCTTAAACGGATTGTAATGGGACTGGCCATATATAAAATAATCTTTTTAACGTTATGGAATGGAAAGCGACGCGAATTTGGAGCTGGCTTACAAAACATATAGGAACAGCAGAAAATTAGCCACAGTATCGGACTCATCAAAAGCATACATACGTAACAGAGAAACGAATTGCACACAAGTCAAAAAAAGGAAATGAATGACTTGACTGCGAAATTATAAAGGGAAACCCTTAACGTTAATCTAGAAAGTAACTTGCAAGAAACTTTCCAGTTGGCTTGGTCAGGACATTTGTATAATTAACGATTTAAGCATCATTAAGAAACCTCATAATATCTAATGTCATAATATCCAACAGTATTTATCCACGTACATGATAGAAGATTTCTACCTTGATCACATTTTCATTGATGTGGAAACTGAAAATGTTGATTAATGTAGCACTGTCCCTCAAAAATAAATAGATAGATGAACGTATGAACGTAAAATCAAGTTTCAGAGAAAGAATGGTAAAAAAAAAGTTAATGATCCAGAAATCACAGGCTGAAGTAGAAAAAGGGCTAGAAAAAAAGAAGTCGATGAAGGAGGAAGGAAAAAAGTCAGAACAACAAATAATCAGACGGCAAACAAAACATAAGGGTAAGGCAAACTCGAAGTCAATGGCAAAGGGTGTGAGACGGGTGCGTGGGGGTTGGACCCAAAATGCACGACTCAGAAACAATAATGGAACAAAGTCCCGTCAGGGCTTTATTTGGGACGCATCCCAGGAGCGTAGTCACAACAAGCAAAGTCCATACACGTAGATCCAGCCAAACGGACGATAAACAAACAAAAAGCACGGTGCCGAGGGAAGAGGCAAACTCGTAGTCGGTAAACGTGCAGGGAGGTCCGGTAGCAGGAGAGCTGTCAGCGGGGCTGAAGTACAGGCGGACGGCAGGCAGAGTCGTAGTCGAGGGCGATGCGGAAGTCGAAACCATAAAACAATCAGCGAGGCAAAAGTACAAAGACGGTAGGCGAGGACGTGGTCAAAAACAAGCGGTGGTCAACAAAACAGAAATCAATAAACTATGGTCAGTAAACAGGCTTGGATTGTAATGTGTAATCAACAATAGTAATGCTCAAGAGTTGCTTTGGAGTTCAAGAGGCAGACAATTTCGCGAAGAACAGTTGCGCGACTGGGCTATAAATGCAGATGTAGACAATTAGTTAGAGTGTAGCAAGGAAATGGAAAACAGGTGCGATGGATGACTAGTTTAAGAAGGAGATTAGTAATCGTTAGTAATAAACCTATCCTGCCCTAGCATTAGTAAATTAGTAAATGACATGCACGAGAAACATAAGGTAACATGAACACATGATTAGTTTGTTAGTTTCTACCCAATCCTGATCTAGCGTTAGTAGTTTTAGTAAATAGACAAATGGAAACAATTAGGGAGTGAATGACCGAAAGAGAGAGAGAAAAGGCGGAACGCAAGGTTTGCGGAAAGACATGTAAAAGTGTATGCATAAACAACGACCAGTTAACGTAACAATAAACATAAATCAAAACATAACACAAAGCGAAACTAAGACGATAATCACTCAATATAACCAGGTAATATAAACGTACGAAAACATAACTAGACATGACAAGAAAATAAATCGTAACGAGACATAACTAAACATGACAAGAAAATAAATCGTAATGAAACATAACTAAACAACATGACGAACCTAGACTAACATAATACATGATAAGACAATACAAGACTAATACAAAATGAATAAACATAAAACATGGCGAGACAGACCTGAAACGTGACAGGGTGTCGTTCATGAATCTCAAATAATCAGGCTTACAAAGAATCGGCAACTGAAGATTGATCAACGTTCTGACAAGGTATCAAGCAGAGACTGGGGTTTAAATACATGAGGGGAAGTGACATACTAGGTAGGGCATGGGAGTGAGGAGGGCTAAACAAATAAACAACAGGTGAGGAACGTAAATGGGTAGTAATACAATAACAAGGGGAAATGAAAACGCAGACTGGATGCACATAGATCAACAGGTAATACAGACGGCTACGGATTTAGGAGTAGACAATTGCATAGAGTTAGGAGACGTAGTGCGCGTCAGAGACGGGCGAATACTTCGCTGAAACTAAGCAAGTAATCAGTGATAGAACAGAGAGGTGGAGTTACAGATCAGACTTGAAATGGGAGATAACGTTAAAGTAAATTAGTTTAAATTACCCAAAATAAGTGACTGTTAGTTCATTAGACAGACAGACAGTAAGTGTGTCAATATACAGTGCATCCGGAAAGTATTCACAGTGCTTCACTTTTCCCACATTTTGTTATGTTACAGCCTTATTCCAAAATGGAATAAATTCATTTTTTTACTCAAAATTCTACACACAAAAGAAGGGCCTTAGTCAGGGAGGTGACCAAGAACCCGATGGTCACTCTGTCAGAGCTCCAGCGTTCCTCTGTGGAGAGAGGAGAACCTTCCAGAAGGACAACCATCTCTGCAGCAATCCATCAGGCCTGTATGGTAGAGTGGCCAGACGGAAGCCACTCCTTAGTAAAAGGCACATGGCAGCCCGCCTGCAGTTTGCCAAAAGGCACCTGAAGGACTCTCAGACCATGAGAAACAAAATTCTCTGGTCTGATGAGACAAAGATTGAACTCTTCGGCGTGAATGCCAGGCATCATGTTTGGAGGAAACCAGGCACCGCTCATCACCTGGCCAATTCCATCCCTACAGTGAAGCATGGTGGTGGCATCAGCATGCTGTGGGGATGTTTTTCAGCGGCAGAAACTTGGAGACTAGTCAGGATTGAGGGAAAGATGAATGCAGCAATGTACAGAGACATCCTGGATGAAAACCAGCTCCAGAGCGCTCTTGACCTCAGACTGGGGCGATGGTTCATCTTTCAGCAGGACAACGACCCTAAGCACACAGCCAAGATATCAACGGAGTGGCTTCAGGACAACTCTGTGAATGTCCTTGAGTGGCCCAGCCAGAGCCCAGACTTGAATCCGATTGAACATCTCTGGAGAGATCTGAAAATGGCTGTGCACCGACGCTCCCCATCCAACCTGATGGAGCTTGAGAGGTGCTGCAAAGAGGAATGCGCGAAACTGCCCAAAGATAGGTGTGCCAAGCTTATGGCATCATATTCAAAAAGACTTGAGGCTGTAATTGCTGCCAAAGGTGCATCAACAAAGTATTGAGCAAAGGTTGTGAATACTTATGTACATGTGATTTCTTAGTTTTTTATTTTTAATAAGTTTGCAAAAATTTCTAAAACTTCTTTCATGTTGTCATTATGGGGTGTTGTGTGTAGAATTTTGAGGAAAAAAATGAATTTATTCCATTTTGGAATAAGGCTGTAACATAACAAAATGTGGGAAAAGTGAAGCGCTGTGAATACTTTCAGGATGCACTGATGAAATGCATCCCCTGTTAACAGAATATCAGATATGATAATGAAAAATAATAAATTACAAGTAAGAAATAAACTAACAAACAGGCTCAGAAACATGACATGTAGTGTAAAAAAAACATGTCAGTTGCTGCAGTAGGACTGATTCAGGCTAAATCCCTTCCCCCTGTTTCCCTCCAGGAGCTGCACTTCTGCACACCTTTGAGCAGCAGGATGATGCAGGCAGGAGTCTGTCTGAGACAGGACACTGAGACAACACTACCAGAGCTCACTGAGCAGCACAGGATCAGACTGAAAGAAGAGGAACTCAGTGGACTGGAGTCAGAGACAGAGTGTGCTGCACCAGGACTCAACACACTGGAGCCAGAGTGTGTTACAGCACACAGCGGGGTCAGTGATGGACACCACACACACACATCAGTGATAAAAACAGAAGCTGATCTGGACTCCAACCACCCTGCATATGTTAAGACAGAGAAAGTACACAGCACAGAGCTGGGATATGTCACCCACCTGCATCCTGACCAAATCAAAACAGAGACCAGTGGTGGAGAATCTCTTCAGACTGAACACATCAGTGATTTTGAGGTTATTGAATGTTTTGATATGAATTCAGATCAAATGAAGAGTGAATGCAGTGAAACAAACAATAGCACCAAACCTATTATTTGCCAGGGAACAAATGTGAGAACTGAAGTCATAATATTTCATTCAAGTAAAAACCCAAACCTTTTGAATTTCCTTCAAGGGAAGACTATGCCTAGAAATGAAGGGGAAACTAATACAGGTACGTACACCTGTACTCGGTGTGAGAAGTGTTTTAATACCAAATCTGCTTTAAATAACCACCTGAGAATTCATACAGGTGAAAAGCCCTATGAATGTACTCAGTGTGGGAAGTGCTTTTCTGCAATATCTCTTTTAAATCGACACCAGAGAGTTCATACAGGTGAAAAGCCCTATAAATGTACTCAGTGTGGGAAGTGCTTTTCTGCAATATCTCTTTTAAATCGACACCAGAGAGTTCATACAGGTGAAAAGCCCTACAAATGTATTCAATGTGGGAAGTGTTTTTCCCAAAAGGGTTCTTTAAATTACCATCAGAGAATTCATACAGGCGAAAGGTCCTACAAATGTACTCTGTGTGGGAAGTGTTTTTCCAGAAAAAGTGTGTTAAATCGCCACCAGAGAATTCATACAGGTGTAAAGCCATACAAATGTTTTCAATGTGGGAAATGTTTTTCCCGAAAAGGCTCTTTAACTTGCCATCAGAAAACTCATGCAAGTGAAAAGCCCTACAAATGTATTCAGTGTGGGGCGTGTTTTTCCCATAAAGGCTCTTTAAATTGCCATCAAACATTTCATACAGGTGAAAAGCCCTTCATATGTACTCAGTGTGGGCTGTGTTTTTCCCAAAAGGGCTATTTAACCTGCCATCAGAAAATGCATACAGGTGAAAAGCCTTACAAATGTACTCAGTGTGGGAAGGGCTTTTCCACAATATCTAATTTAAATAGCCACCAGAGAATTCATACAGGTGAAAAGCCCTACAAATGTACTCAGTGTGGGGCGTGTTTTTCCCATAAAGGCTCTTTAAATTGCCATCAAACATTTCATACAGGTGAAAAGCCCTTCATATGTACTCAGTGTGGGAAGGGTTTTTCCACAATATCTGGTTTAAATCGCCACGGGATAATTCATACAGGTGAAAAACCCTACAAATGTTCTCTGTGTGGTAAGTGTTTTTCCAGAAAAAGTGTGTTAAATCGCCACCAGATGAGTCATACAGGTGTAAAGCCATACAAATGTTTTCAGTGTGGGAAGTGTTTTTCGCAAAAGGGTTCTTTAAATTGCCATCAGAAAATTCATACAGGTGAAATGTCCTACAAATGTACTCCGTGTGGGAAGTGCTTTTCCTCATTATCTAAATTAAATAGCCACCAGAGAATTCATACAGGTGAAAAGCCATACAAATGTATTCAGTGTGGGGCCTGTTTTTCCCAAAAGGGCTCTTTAAATTGCCATCAGAAAATTCATGCAGGTGAAAAGCCCTACAAATGTTCTCTGTGTGGGAAGGGTTTTTCCAGAAAAAGTGGGTTATATCTCCACCAGATGAGTCATACAGGTGTAAAGCCATACAAATGTTTTCAATGTGGGAAGTGTTTTTCGCAAAAGGGTTCTTTAAATTGGCATCAGAAAATGCATACAGGTGTAAAGCCGTAATGATCTCTGTGTAGGAAGTGCTTTCACAGAATATCTAAATACCCAATCGAGTATTCATCATGGTGTAAAGCCCTACAAATTCTACAAATTTCTACTATACATCAGTTAAATATCCACCAAATAATTCATGCAGATGAAAAGTCCTACAAATGTACTGAATTGTGGAAAGTGTTTTTCCAGAATGTATAACCTTAACATCCCCTAGAGTACTCATACTGGTGTAAAGCCGTATGAATGTATTTATGAACGTTTTTTCTTTTTTTCTTCCCCCAAAAATGTTTTTTAAATAGCTACCAGTGAATAAATTTGGTTGGCCCCAGCATTACTGGCAATGCTCAAAAAATGTTTGCCCAGAAAAAAATGTAATTATTGAGAATGGAATGCCTAAGTGAAAAATACTGTGCTGTAATGTTTCAATGGAACCATCCAAAATTAATGATTAATGTTTTTAATAAATATTCATTTAATAAAAAATACATTTCATCCAAATTCTTGCTACCCCTGGTTTAGTACTTGGCGCATCCACCTGTGGCAAGGATGACAACATGGAGTTGTTTCCTATAATGCTCGACAAGGACACATTTGGAGGGATTCTGGACCATTCCACTGTGCAGATCCTTTCGAGATCCTTCACATTCCTGTATTTATCTACTGCCTGCAGGTTTTGGGCACTTGAGATAAGCATTGCAGATCATTGATTTTGCAAACACACTTGTGTGTTGATTTTGAAGTATGCTTTGGGTCATTGCCTTGCTGGGAAAGTCCACCGACAGCCAAGTCTCTGTGTTCTGGCAGAGGCAGCCAGACCCAACCAGAATTGCCTGATGCTTTCAACCAGAATTGCCTGATGCTTTGCAGAATCCATTATACCATTCTTATCCAGTGCCCCTGGATCTCTAGAATTAAAACAGTCCAAAAACATCACTGATCCACCTCCATATTTCACCCTGGGTACCACTCCTGCTTGCTTTGTTTTGACACCAAACATGCTGATGCTGTTTGTGGCCAAGCTGTTCAATTTTGGTCTCATTTGCCCATTTAATTATGATTAAACGAAGGTACCGTGGTCCGATGAGACTTTATTGGCCAAAGGTCATCTTGTTGAAGCACTGCAACTAACAAACTGATGCCTGCATTACGGTCCGTTACACACACACACACACACACACACACACACACACACACACGGTCCGTTACACACACACACACACACACACGGTCCGTTACACACACACACACGGTCCGTTACACACACACACACACACGCGCGGTCCGTTACACACACACACACACACACACACACACACACACACACACACACACGGTCCGTTACACACACACACACACACACACACGGTCCGTTACACACACACACACACACACACACACACGGTCCGTTACACACACACACACACACGGTCCGTTATACACACACACACACACACGGTCCGTTACACACACACACACACACACACACACGCGGTCCGTTACACACACACACACACACACACACACGGTCCGTTACACACACACACACACACACGGTCCGTTACACACACACACACACACACACACGGTCCGTTACACACACACACACACACACACACACACACACACACGGTCCGTTACACATACACACACACACACACACACACACACACGCGGTCCGTTACACACACACACACACACACGCGGTCCGTTACACATACACACACACACACACGCGCGCGGTCCGTTACATATATATATATATATATATATATATATATATATATATATATATATATATATATATATACACACACACACACACACACACACACACACACACACACACACACACGGTCCGTTACACACACACACACACACACGCACACGGTCCGTTACTTTAGCCTGCATCACGGACCGCCACTGCAGCTCCCCTTAACTCTTATTATTTGTGTTTATAAATTCTGTATGAAATCATTTTACATTGTGAATGTGCACATGCCAATACCGTAGCTTTTTCCCTCATTGCCTCCCTACACCGAGGTGATTATTGCCCCAGATAACTTCATGCATAAACTCTATCTGTATGTGTCCTTGTTTTCTGATGTGCTATGATCTTTTATAAATATGGTTTAATTCCTGTTGCACATAACTCCTAAACCTAACTTCTTGCGTTTGTGCATTAAATGAATTGGGCTCTTACGGGACGTGAATTCTGTCGGTAATTTTCAACATTTTCATTGTCACTAAACAAAAAGGATGATAACCCTATAAATGTTTTCAGTGGGAAGTGCTCATTTAAAATGCCAGAGAATACATACAGGTGAAAAGTCCTACAGGTGAACACTGAGAAGTGCTTCTCCCAAAAATGTAAATTAAATGTCCACCTGAGAATACATACAGGTGAAAAGCCTTACAGACGTACTCAAGTAATCAAACACTTCCTACAATTTGATATCCATCCATCCATCCATTATCTGAACCCGCTTATCCTGAAGAGGGTCGCAGGGGGGCTGGAGCCTATCCTGGAACTATACACCAGCAAGACCCCTCCGTTCTGCCACTTCGTGCCGTCTGGTGCCTCCACCTCGCCACACCTGCACTTCATGCTCACGACTGCTGTCTGTCCTGACCCCACGGTGGTGGAATGACCTCCCGGTGGATGTCAGAACGGCAGAGTCTCTGACCTCTTTCAAGCGCAGACTGAAGACTCATCTCTTCAGGCTACACCTTTCCCTCCCCAACTCACAATCACCGTGATTAGCCTTAGACCGTAATGGCACTTATGTATAGATATCGTTACTTATATAGGTATTGTTGTTTTTATTGGCTGTTGTATTGTTGTATTCTAGCTGCCAACTGTGGTATGCTAGTTTTAAAGTTGATTGTACTCTTCAAGGGTTCTGATTATCTGTATGGTCACACTAGGACTCGGAACTGTAACGTCCTCTCAGGTCCTCTTAGCACTCATACTTGTGTTTGATTTGCACTTCGTTGTACGTTGCTCTGGATAAGAGCGTCTGCTAAATGCCATGTAATGTAATGTATCCCAGCATACATTGGGCGAAAGGCAGGAATACACCCTGGACAGGTCGCCAGTCCATCGCAGGGCACAATTTGATATTAGTCTTCAAATTGCTCTGGAGCCCACTTCTACTGGCAGAACAGCTTTCATTTAAAACAAGAGAACCAGTTTGTCATCCATCCATCCATCCATCCATTATCTGAACCCGCTTATCCCGATCAGGGTCGCAGGGGGGCTGGAGCCTATCCCAGCATACATTGGGCGAAAGGCAGGAATACACCCTGGACAGGTCGCCAGTCCATCGCAGGGCACACGCACCATTCACTCACACACTCATGACTACGGGCAATTTAGACTCTCCAATCGGCCTAACCTGCATGTCTTTGGGCTGTGGGAGGAAACCAGAGTACCCGGAAGAAACCCACGCAGACACGGGGAGAACATGCAAACTCCGCACAGAGAGGCCCCGGCCGACGGGGATTCGAACCCAGGACCTCCTTGCTGTGAGGCGGCTACCCACTGCACCATCCGTGCCACCCAGTATGTCATGACCAAAGGAAATTCCAGAAGAGATGAGAGAAACTTGTTGAAATAACACATGGTAGAAAGAGTTATTATTGAATGCCATTTTACATGGCTCTGGGCCTCCCTGAACCACAATGAGAGCCATTATCCGCAAACAGAGAACAATTGGAACAGTGGTGAAAACATAGCAATGCTCTATAGCAGGGGTGTCAAACTCCAGTCCTGGAGGGCCGCAGTGTCTGCTGGTTTTCGGTGTGTTTCAGCACGAAAGATACATTTCAAAGTCTTTATTTGGCTGAAGAGTCCACGCACCTTGTTCTCAAGGCCTTAGTAGATTGCTGATTGAAAGGAAACCACAGATATCAGCAGACACTGCGGCCCTCCAGGACTGGAGTTTGACACCCCTGCTCTATAGCATAAAATGCAGCATTTCACTGTAAGAACATCATACCAAAAGTCAAACATTAGTGTGATGGTGTGTGGATGCTTTGCTGCCAAGGGACCCGGACAGCTTGTCATTACTGAAGGAACCATGAATTCTGCACTGCACCACAAAATTAAGGAGAAATGTCTGGTCATCTGTCCATATGCTGAAGCGTAAGTGGGTTATGCAACAAGACAATAATCCAAAATACAAAAGTAAGCACATATAGTTAAAGTATTGGAGTGGTCCATTCAACTAATAATAAAAAATATAGAGATATAGAATAGAGATGCTGTGGCAGAACATGAAAACAGCATGTTCAAAAACCTCCCAATTTGTCTTTATTAAAACAGAAGAGTGGGTTAACATGCTTTAACGGCAGTGTTAAATACATAAAATGATAAAGTGTTCAGTTGCAATTATTGCTGATATTATGGTAAATGGTCTGCATTTACATAGCGCCTTTATCCAAAGTGCTGTACAACTGATGCACACACTCACACTCATGACAATTGGCTGTCATGCAAAGCACCAACCAGCTTGTCAGGAGCAATTGGTGATTAGGTGCCTTGCTCAGGGACACTTCGACACACCTGGGGCAGGATCGAACCTGCAACCCACTGACTGCCAGACGCCTGCTCGTACCTCCAGAGCCAATATCAATGTCAGTGTCAATAATGGGAGGACACCAGGAAGTACTAAACATCACCTTATCCCCAAATTAACTTGATTTGTAGCCTACCCATAGCCCATAGGCAGGCATCAATTAAAAATGATGTGCTGTTTATTAGCATATACTCATTGTTTGGGGGATGATATGCATTTGCAGGGACAGCTGAAAGGAATTAATCAGCACATGTAAGACGCACGGTGGTGCACTGGGTAGCACTGTTGCCTCACGACAGGGAGGTCTTCTGTTTGAATCCTGGACAGGGTCCTCTCTGTGTGGAGTTTGCGCAGGTCTGCTCATCATGGCCGTGTTTCCTTGATTACAGAAATTGAAATTGACAAAATAAATTTTTTTGGGCCACATTGAGTACATTGGTAGGGCTTATATAATTAATAATTTCAACTGCTCACTCTGGAAAAACACTTCCCACAGTCAGTACATTTGTAGGATTTTTGGAGTATAGGTTGTATGGATTATCAAGTGTAAAGTTAACCCAGATCTGGAATTAGCGGGTCTATAGATCTGCTGGAGGAACTTGTGTAACCGCAACCAACCGCATTTGCATACTGGGGACTACAAATCTGGCTCTCATGCAAAATAAAAAGATTCATCTCAACAAAAGAAGCCAGAAATGGACGGCTGATAATGTCCTGTACCTAAAAAGAAACATTTATATGTTCAGACATTGGTCATGTTTACAAATATTAATCCAATTCACACCCCAAAGGACTTGATTTGTTATTACTTACAGAATTAGTGTCTGGAGGAGTTTGCATTAGCAAATAAACTACATTTACAAACAAGTGGAATAAAGCTGAAATGCTGAAAAATTCTACATTTACAACATTGAAAAATGAAGAGTGAAACAAAGATCCACAACTCATTTGACATAAAAAACAAACTGAAGTATAATAATCTGATTTAGCTGACATGCACATTACAAAGAACTGAAAAGGCCAGTACTGTCAGTCTTAATACTACAGGGGAGATTATTTTTCTCAAGGATACAGTGATCACCCACTTGTTGTGAAGAGAAAATAGGATTGCAGTTAGCCACAGTCATTGTACTGTTTTTCAAATAGCTGTCCAAAATACCGTGAGCAGGAAGTACCACAGGGGAGCTGTGTGGTACACTGCACCCATAGCTGCATGTTTTGCATTGCATGGCTGATTCGATAATTGCATGAATAAATGGTAAATGGTTGGCATTTATATAGCATCTTTATCCAAAGCGCTGTACAATCGATGCTTCTCATTCACCCATTCATATACACACACCGACGGCGATTGGCTGCCATGGAAGGCACCGACCAGCTCGTCAGGAGCATTTGGGGGTTAGGTGTCTTGCACAGGGACACTGACACAGCCCGGGCGGGGGATCGAACCGGCAACCCTCCGACTGCCAGACGACTGCTCTTACTGCCTGAGCCAATGAGACAACTGCTCTTACCGCCTGAGCCAATGAGACGACTGCTCTTACCGCCTGAGCCAATGAGACGACTGCTCTTACCGCCCGGGAAATTTAATTAGACTTAAATTGGTTTATCACCTGGATGAATAACCATGTGTCGATTTAAAGCTTTTTTCGCGAAAAGCACTTCCCACACTGAGAACAATTGTAGGGTGTTTCACCTGTATGAATAGGAGACGCCGTCTTTCAGATGAGACGTTAAACCGAGGTCCTGACTCACTGCGGTCATTAAAGATCCCACGACACTCTTCACCAAGAGCAGGGGGTTCTCCGGTGTACTGGCTAAATTCCCAACCTGGCGCTTTCAACTTGCCACCTAATCATAATAACCGCACAGAGCATAACGCTCCTATATTTGAAACAAGGACTGATGTAAAAATGGCAGTGCAGTTATCCAGCTAATCCTGCTTCATGAAACAGTGCACTGATCGAAGTTTTTGATTTAATATTTACTGGATTGCAAAATTGGTACAAGAATGGCGTATTTAGAAGTTTGTCAGCAGCCTAAAAATTGGATGTAAAGACAACAGATCTGTGCTGATTTGCCGATTTGTTTTACTTGTCATACACAGATAACGAACACGAGAGGCACTTAAATTCCGTATTGCACCTCTGTTGCCGCTAGTTTTCAGCAAACCGGTCTCTTTGAAACGCTTGATGGTTTTTCTTACAGTGCCAGGGCTGCATTTCTGAAATTTTTCTAATTTGTTAAAAGTAGTAATATATTAGTACCCCATTTAGACAAACGTGGTATAATCAACACTGCACACTACTGTAATGCATTACAATTTTCATTTGATAAAGAAAACATTTTTTTGTTGTAATCAATAATTCAATAATCAATCATTTTGTTAATTTACTGAATTTGTTCATGTTTCTTCTCTTGCTGCGCCTGCACTCGCTCTCCTGCCCTCCGTCCGGCGAGGAGCTGAAAACAGGCAACGCCACGCTGGTGTGCCTGGCGCAGATGCCTGTTTGGTTTGCGGAGGTCAGCTGGACGTCGGACGGGAAGCCGGTTACTAGTGGTGTTTTTACCAGCGCCGCCGAACAGAAAAAAGACAAAACCTTCGGTTTGAGCAGCTTCTTAACCATCACGCCCTGCGAATGGAAAAGTGACCGCGTCTTTACCTGTAAAGTATCTGCCGCGTCTATAATCTCGGAGAAAAGCATCAACATGTCTGACTGCAGCGAGTAAACTTTGTGCTTTCACGTATCAAACGTTCTCGCATTGCACCTGTTGTGTTAAAGTATGTCTAACAATTGCTTTTAAAATAGCCAAACATTAGTAAGACTTCAAGGTTTAATGTAGACTCGGCTAGTACTTGCGTTTATATGTGGCGTGAGTTTTGTTTTTCCCGTTTGCTTGAATTGTGCAGATATTTGCTAAATAAAAGCCATTGCATTAAAATGTCTATTAAAATGCTGATGTGTGTTTCTGTGCATGTGCCTGTGTGAAAGAGATATGCTACATTATAAAATTGAACCAGTACTAATTTGTTTTTTTAAATGTTTTATATGAAACTAGAGAAAATATGTAGCTACGGATACTGAAATTTGCAAACAGCGAGTTTCCCATATCCTAGAAGAGCGTCTGCCGAATGCCAATAATGTAATGTAATGGTATACATTGCACTGCTGCCATGGCTGATAAGATTATTACACCTACTTATTCATGTGATGAAGTAAAAATGTTCCTAAGAAAGTGCTCAGTGCGTGTAGATGCATTGAAGAGAGAAAAAAATCTGCCTGCCTGTACACATGATCTGTCATTGGCTGAGCTGAACCTGCTGCCTTTCAGGCGTCACGGGCAGCAGTGCAATGACCGTGGCATGATTATTGGCACCAGATGGGCTGGTTTGAGTATTTCTGCCCTATTTCCCCTCTCCAGTCCTGTCCAGCCACTTTTACCCATAGATCTTATGCTGTGTTCGAAACCGCATACTAGCATACATTCTACATTTCAGGCTCTGGCCACACTTTCCTCCTCAATTAATTTTCTTAATTACCGATTTAACATTGGTGCAACTGGTGCAACCACAATTTCCTTCAATCCATTTTCCCACATCCCATCCAAAGCAATTACCCCTTCCAATTAGTGGGTTTGGCTTCTTCAGGCACACCCATTGCGGACAGATGCATACAATCAAGCATGCATCCATGCAATTCCCATCGACAAAGAACGGGACTGTACTGGAGAACTCGGTGACTTTCAACATGGCATTGAGATAGGATGCCACAATTCAAACAAGTCAGTTCATCAAATGTCCTCCGTGATCGAGTTGCCCTGGCCAACTATACGCGGAGTTATTGTGACGTGTAGGCGTCTGGGAGCTACAGCCGAGCCGCGAACCCAGAGAACGACAGCGCCTAGTGGCTGAAGCACGTAACGGCCGAACAGAGTCTGCCCTCAGTTGCAATACTAACAACCGAACTGGCTCTGGAAGCAACGCCAGCACAAGAGAGCCGTCCATCCGGAGCTCCATGAAACGGCCGAACAGCCTAAGATCTCCATGCGCAATGCCGTGCGCCGGCTGGGGTGGTGTAAGGTCCCATTCCATTCGGCAAATTTTCCACGCGAACGCGCAAATGAAGGCAGAGAGGACAGAGTGGAGTCAATGTCGAACAACAAAATGGCTGCAACAGGAAATTTGAAATGACTTTGATGGACAGGCTTGAGGGATAATTTTATTGTTATTTGTATACAAATGATCTATATGCCAACCAGCAGTCAGAAATGTAAAATAACAAATTGTGAAATGTCGTGCTAATATTATTGATGACGACGATTACAATAGCGAAAACCGGCATGAGTACCACTGAATTTTAATAATGTTCCCGGCAAGAACATCTTCCAGAATACATTCTCTTTTCATTTTCTTTCCACAGTATATCCAGAGTTTACAATGATGTCAACTTGGAAAATCCGCCTACAAGGGGAACCACTTTTTCCATGTGCATTATTTTTTTAATGAACATGAAGAACTATTGTGTTTATGATTCCTCACATTTATAAAATTCGAAAGCATTTGAAAGTATTTAATTGATGCAAGACTGACATTCCTTGCACCAATTATACGTGAATCACTTTTAATACATTTTTCTGGGAACTGAAAGCGCTTGTTTGTGGGAAAAACCACTTCACACAATGAATACATTAGGAGGGCCTTTCAATCAGGCTTCCAAAACGGTTTCTGCACTTTGTCTGGTGACATTTTCAGGAATATATCAAAATAATATCTTGTATTCAAAACACTTCCCACACTGATCGCAAATGTATAAACTTTCATCTGTATGAATATGTGACTCAGTATTAAAATGGGATTTTCTAAGAAAACATATCTCACATGGACTACGCAAATTATAGGGCTTTTCACCTCCATGACTTCTCAGGTGGCGATTTAAATTAGATACTCTGGAAAAGCATTTCCCACACTGAGTACATTTGTTGGGCTTTTCACCTGTATGAATAATCCTGTGGCAATTAAATGCATTTTTCTGGGAAAGGTACTCACCACACTGAGGGCATTTGTAGGGCTTTTCTTATAAATGAACCTTCTTGTGGTAATTTAAAGCACTTATCTGGGAAAAACACTTCCCACAGTGAGTACATTTGTAGGGCTTTTCTCCTGTGTGAATTCTCAGGTGATAAGTTAGCGGAGATCTGGTATGAAAACATTTCCCACACAGAGTACATGTGTAGGGCCTTTCACCAGTGTGAATTCTCTGGTGGGCAGTCAAATGAGATTTTCTAGAAAAGCACTTCCCACACTGAGAACATACGTAGGGCTTTTCACCTGTATGAATTCTCAGGTGTCTAGCGAAATTAGATTGGCCAGTAAAACTCTTCTCACACTGTGTACATTTCCACAATTTTTTACTGCTATGACTTTTCAAGTGGCGATTTAAAAAATACATTCGAGAAAAGCACTTCCCACACTGAGTACATTTACAGGGCTTTTCATCCATATGAATTCTCAGGTGCATATTTAAACTAGGTTTGCTAAAAAAACCCTTCCCACACTGAGCACATTTGTAGGCCTTTTCATTTGAAAGAACCTTCTTGTGACAACTTCTTGTGATGGGTTCCACCTTATAGTGTCCTCCATCATCAGCCTCTGTTTTGATTTGGTCAGGATGCAGATGGGTCACATATCCCAGCTCTGTCCTTTCAGGGCTCTCCGTCTTAATAAGATCCCCAGTGTGGGTGGAGCCCAGATCGGCTTCTGTTTTTATCCATGATGTGTCTGTCTGGTGTACATCACTGACCCCGCTGTGTGCTGTAACACACTCTGGCTCCAGTGTGTTGAGTCCTGGTGCAGCACATTCTGTCTCTGACTCCAGTCCACTGAGTTCCTCTTCTTTCAGTCTGATCCTGTGCTGCTCAGTGAGCTCTGGTAGTGTTGTCTCAGCGTCCTGTCTCAGACAGACTCCTGCCTGCATCATACTGCTGCTCAAAGGTGTGCAGAAGTGCATCTCCTGGACGGAAACAGGGGAAGGGTTTTAGCCTGAATCACACAGGTCAGATTGGAGCAGCTGACACATTCTTTACACTCTGCAGTCCTGCAGATGCCTGACTGACGACAGGGGGCGCTCTTGCATTATGAGGTGGGGGAAATCCGTCCTCTCCGCCAGGATGATACCAAGTCTCAGGTCCTGAGGTCATGGTAATGGCAACATCTCCGACTGCAGGAACTGAGTTTAGAATTGTGGGGTAGCTTAGTACTTGACCAGCACTTTGAAATTAAAACACAATTTCTAAAAAAACTAAGTCGTAAGATGTATGGCTTCTAAAAGAGCACAACAGATACAGTTGTGTTCAAATAAATAGCAGTGCGTTAAGAAAAGTGAATAAAGAGCAAATATTTTTTTAACAGCATTTGTTCCATATTTCAAATGTAGTTGAAACATTACACGTTCAATTCCAAATCAAAGCATTAACACATTTTATTAAGTCTTCTTTCTTTTACAGGAAGCAAAGAAGGAATATTAATCTGACATTCAAACACTTACTGTATAAACTGAATACATTTCAAGATTTAACTTCACTTAAAATGACTGAACTAACATTTAGTTGCATAACCATTGTTTTTGATAACTGCTGTGAATCTGTGTTGCATCGAGTCGACCAACTTCTGGCACCTATAAACAGGTATTTCAGCCCAGGATGAACTACATTCCACAGTTCCTGTGAATTTTTGGGTTTTGCTTCAGAAACTGCAAGTTTTCAATGGGGTTGAGGTTGGGATTGAGCTGGCCACTCCATTACCTCAATCCTTTTTGTCTGGAACCAAGATGTTGCTCACTTACTTGTGTGTTTGGGGTCGTTGTCTTGTTGAAACACCCATTTCGGGGGCATTATCTCTTTGGCATACACAAACGTAATCTCTTCAAGTATTTTGATGTATTCAAACGGATTCATGATCCCTGGTATACGATAACACGACTGTAGTTTGAAAAACATCCCCATACCATGATTTTTGCGCCGCTATGCTTCACTGTCTTCACAGTGTACTGTGGCTTGAATTCAGTCCCCAGAGGTCTTCTGACGTACTGTCGATGACCACTAGACCCGAAAATAACAATTTTACTTACATCAGTCCACAGAATGTTACACCATTTCTCTTTGGGCCAATCAATGTGTTCCATGACTAATTTTAACTGATTCTTTCAACAATGGTGCTTTATGGGGGCTCAATCAAACGTCTTCTGACTGTAAGAGCACTTACAGGTAATTGTAGATCATCTTTGATCTTTCTGGAGCTGATGAATGGCTGAATCTTTGCCATTCTGACTATTCTTCGATCCGTTTTAATAGTAGTTGCTCCTTTTCTTCCTCGTGTTTCGTGTTTGCCATTTCAAAGCATTTGAGATCATTTTAGCTGAGCATCCTATAATTTGCTGCACTTCTTTATACGTTTTCCCCTCTCCAATCAACTTTTCGAATCAAATTACGTTTAGCCTATAAAACCTTAAACTGACAAGAACAATGCTCTTATGCATAAACAGAGGAAGCACCTTGGGTTGGGGCGGCCTGTAGCGTAGTGGTTAAGGTAAAATGACTGGGGCACACAAGGTCGGTGGTTCTAATCCCGGCGTAGCCACAATAAGATCCGCACAGCCGTTGGGCCCTTGAGCAAGGCCCTTAACCCTGCATTGCTCCAGGGGAGGATTGTCTCCTGCTTAGTCTAATCAACTGTACGTCGCTCTGGATAAGAGCGTCTGCCAAATGCCAATAATGTAATGTAATGTAATGTAATGTAATGGTATGCATTGCACTGCTGCCACGGCTGATAAGATTATTACACCTACTTATTCATGTGATGAAGTAAAAATGTTCCTAAGAAAGTGCTCAGTGCGTGTAGATGCATTGAAGAGAGAAAAAAGCTGCCTGCCTGTACACATGATCTGTCATTGGCTGAGCTGAACCTGCTGGCTTTCAGGCGTCACGGGCAGCAGTGCAATGACCGTGGCATGATTATTGGCACCAGATGGGCTGGTTTGAGTATTTCTGAAACTGCTGACCTCCTGGGATTGGCTGGGAACAGCCTCTAGAGTGTACTCAGAATGGTGCAAGAAACAAAAAACATCCAATGAGTGGCAGTTCTGTGGATGGAAACACCTCGTTGATGAGAGAGGTCGACGGAGACTTCTTCGAGCTGACAGAAAGGCCACGGTAACTCAGATAACCACTCTGTACAACTGTGGTGAGCAGAAAAGCATCTCAGAATGCACAATACATTGAACCTTGGGGCAGATGGGCTACAACAGCAGAAGACCACATCAGATTCCACGTCTGTCAGCCAAGAACAGAAAGCTGAGGCTGCAGTGGGCATAGGCTCGCCATAGTTAAAACCTTAAAAACAAAGCCTGGTCTGATGACTCTGATGATACAGATGGTAGGTTCAGAATTTGGCTCCAACAGCATGAATCCATGGACCCAACCTGCCTTGTGTCAACAGTCCAGGCTGGTGGCGGTAGAGTAATGGTGTGGGGATTGTTTTCTTGGCACACTTTGAGCCCGTTAATACCAATCAATCCTCGCTTGAATGCCACAGCCCATTTGAGTATTGCTGTTGACCATGTGCATATCTTATAATGGCTACTTCCAGCATGCTAATGTACCCTGTCACAAAGCAAAAATCATCTCAAACTGGAGTGTGAAGTTTCCCCGTTGTTGCGTGGGTTTCCTCCGGGTACTGTGGTTTCCTCTCACAGTCCAAACATATGTTAATTGGAGAGTCTAAATTGCCCCTTGGTGTACTCCAACTGTTGCCATTGACCAAGGCTTTTGTCATGGGCAACTATGTCCTGAAAAAGAAAGAAACTGCTGACGTACTGAGCATCAGACAGATCGACCAAGGAAATCAACAGCAGTTGATGACAGAAACATTGTGAGAGCTGTGAAGACAAACCCCAAAACATCAGCAAGTGACATCACAAACAATCTCAACAGGGCAGGGGTGAAGGTATCTCAATCAACCATTCAAAGAAGACTTAGAGAGCAGCAATATAGAAGCTGTACCTCAAGATGAAAACAACTCATCAGCAGTAAGAATCGGAAGGCGAGACCACAACTGTTTTACTAGTTTGCAAGCAACTGCTGACATGTGCATAATGTGGCCAACTGCTGCTCTAAAAACTGATCCATTCACTGAACTGTGCTGCACAATATTCCTAAAAATAAAGTTGGCACACCACAATTCTGCACATTTCCAGGATTTATTAAATGTACTTGACAACCAGAAAGAGCCATAGGCTATACCATTGTAGTGAACATAACATATTTAGTGACCTCTAAATCAATGTAGCAAGATTTTATTGCGAAGTAACGTTACATTCCATAAATGGCATTTGGCAGACGCTCTTATCCAGAGCGATGTATTAAGCTGATTAGACTAAGCGGGAGACAATCCTCACCTGGAGCAATGCAGGATTAAGAGGCTGTGCAGAACTTATTGTGGCTAGGCCGGGGATCGAACCACTGACCTTGCAGGTCCCAGTCATGTACCTTAACCACAACGCTACAGGCCGCCCTGTTAGCCATGTTAGCAGCGACCTGGCCACCGGCTAGAGCTCCATAGAGCAGTGAGAATCATACAATGTCAAAAGTAACTGGACCCAGAGAAAAGTTGACGTTAATGTAAAAACCCAAAGAAACAACCAAAGAAAAGCTAACCGGTTGTTTTAAACTACACGTTTCACTGCACAGAAGTTTGCGAAACAATGATTGTTTTGCTCCAGATAGTATGCTGACGGCTTTAAGTCATCAAGGGTCCAAGATATCAAATGAGCCTCAAACCGTCATACTGCTGCCAGGAATACAGTAGATATGGATGGATTGCTTCAAGGGCCGTTTCTCCTGAATACTTGTCCTACTGAACCCAAAGGAAACAACCCGAAAACTAATCCATCCATATCTACTGCATATCTGACAACAACATGATGGTTTGAGGCTCGTTTGATACGTTGGACCCTTCATAAATAATAAGTATACATTTTTTTTTTAAACGACAACTTAATCTATAATTATGTTAATTTGTCCAATCATTTTTCAGCCCCTAAAATGGGTCTGCATTTTCTAGACCGTTCACCTGATTTAGATATAATTGCCCTCAAATTAAGCTGAAAGTCTGCACTTTGAGCTCATATTAATTATTTACTTCCAAATCCAATATACTGTGGCAGACAGCTAAGGTAACAATAGCCTTGTTAATGTCCAAATATTTACAGACTTGATGTAGGTGGCTGCATGACAGAACGGATTGTACGTGTACAACGTACAAATGCACAATTCGATCTGAGATAGAACACTCGACTTCCCATAATTTTGATCTGTGCAAAAATCTACTAAGCAGAACGGTAATGTGGGCTCTTAACTCGCTGCTTCAGCCAGCAAGGCTATGCATAGTCCAGCTTGCTAAGTCAGATGGCTGTAAAGCTATAAAGCGAAGCTGAATTCAAGTACTGGTATAATTAGTGTTTTTATTATTTTATTCTTCCAGACCTCATAGCCAAGAGAATGTAGACGGACTCTGAAGGCTTTCTATTAAAATAAAATACAAATAAAAGAAAACAATGATAATAATAATAATTTTTAAAAAATGACAATTCAATATTGTCTGGATCAAAACAATCATTGGTTTCAAAAACTCAAATCAGTGTGGGTTTTTACACTGATGTACTACATTGGGCAAAAAGCTCAAATGTATTTATTGTACAATTAGTTATGTACAAAAGGAATTAAACTACATTTACAAACAGGGGTAGTAAACAATGACAGAGTGAAGGATATTATTAGTTTATACAGCAATTTACACAACAAAAAAGCTTGGTATGTGCACATTCACAATGTAAAATAATATCATACACAAGTAATATAAAATACTGAAAAATATTCAGTATTAAAACAACGATCATCAAATACCTTATAATGACATGGTGTCTGAAGTCTAAATATCAGAGCTAGCTGACAGACAGTACACATCACTGGAATTAAAAAGTATTCTCCAGTTTGTGCAGTTCACATTATTTCCTTCAAACAATTCATAATTATGTCAATTACATTACATTACATTATTGGCATTTGGCAGACGCTCTTTTCCAGAGTGACATACAGTTGATTAGACTAAGCAGGAGCCATCCCCCCCCGGAGCAATGCAGGGTTAAGAGCCTTGCTCAAGGGCCCAACGGCTGTGCGGATCTTATTGTGGCTACACCGGGAGTAGAACCGCCGACCTTGTGTGTCCCAGTCATTTACCTTAACCACTACGCTACAGACCGCCCCAATTCCATCATCAAAAAATATCAGCCTCCACACTCAGTGCTGTTTTACAAATGCCAGTCAAAAATACGACGAGCAAGGAATAACACAGGGAAATGATACAACAGGAAAGCTTTGATGTTAAACTGCAAGTCACTGAAATGACAGAACAAGTTAGTGCAAATTTCCACCTGAAAATGTATTGGCCAAAATTCTAAATGTAATCTGAGGATTCAGTACCCTGTAGTGCTGCTTTAATAAGGACAGGTTCCTTAAATGAAATGATAATGGTTCATAACATTAAGATATGATTGGATGTTAAATCAACACATTGTGCTGATGACTTCTCCCATTTATGATTTCTGGCGTTACCCCAGCTGGTTTAAATGCATCCAAATCCTATGCACAGTGTGAAAAGTGTGTATAGATTTCAATCTGTATCAAGTATTTTTGGTCAAGATTTAAATATTAAAAAGCCGCAAGACTGACAAACCTTGCAGCAACTACAGCAAGTTCAGCAACTCGGACTGAAAATTCTAATTAGGTTTTCTATAAGAACGCTTCCTCCACCATGTTCACTTGTAGGGTTGTTCATCTGTACGAATTCTCAGGAGTCTAAAAAATATGTTGTATTAAAACAGTTCCCGCACTGATCAAAGGTACGGCTTTTCATCCGTGTGTACACGTGAATCAATATTCAAATTGGATTTTGTATAAAAACATCTCCCACACAGAGTACATCAATTGTAGTGCTTCTCACGAGTATGACACTTTTCAGATGGTGACTGAACAAAGGCGTTCTGCACTTACCACACCTGTATGAATTCTCAGTTGTGCAGCTAACGTAGATTTTTCAGTAAAGCACTTTGCACACTGAGTACATTTGAAGGGCTTTTCACTAGGGTTCTAAACGGTTAAACGTTTAACCGAAACGGAGTTGTACAAGTTCATCAAAAACTGCTAACCCATAACCGATTCTTTTTTTCTGAAGTTGAAATGATAAGCTCAGTTTAATTCAATAAATGCACTTTCACCACCAATGACAAAACGCACAAATTGGTTGGACAATTGAAAGAAAGACAACTTCCAACAGGCTACTCCGGCTAGTCCTAGCAAGCAGTCTTTGGTTATTTCAGGGGGTTAAGAATGTAAACGCCACAGGGAATTGAATGCTGCAGTATTATAGTTATGAATACATTTCGGTGTGTTTTAAATCTGTAGCTGTCACTTATAGTGTATTGTATTGGCGTTTCTCAAGGTTCACAGAAGACTCCATGTTTATTTGCTGACACACAAATACAAACTACTGGCAAACTGAACGTAAAAACAAATACATCATTGGACAAATTAGCTACTAAGTAGGCAAGTTGAAAAATAAATGCTATAATTACGTATAACCACTGTTCATAATTTATTTCTTTGTTGGCCAGAGCTAAATTACCTACATTTTCCAGGACCGTGTTGTGTAACCATTTCTAAAATGAAGTAGAATTGTTGTTCCTAAAATCCTCAAGTCCTAAAAATCCTTAGACCAGTAACCCATCATATCTATCGGATATTGAAAGTGAAAATTCCCTGCTTTACAAAGACCACATTAATCCTGTCACCATAAAGATTGCCCTGTGCTGTATGAAATCAAATACATTGTCAAAGTTTACTGTTACATAAAAATATAAGCCAAATTGTATAGAAGCCATTGGCATAAAAGTAAAATAATTACACCAGTCGACATTGGTAGGCCAAAATCAGATTCCCTGCCTAGAATAGGCCAGATTTATTGTGGTCACCATGACACGGTGTAATCATGTTACTGTATATTACGCAAATATTAGACATTAACGTGACCACTAAAATTTTGAGGGCACAACACTGTCTGTAACAAAGTTCTCAATAGCAGTAGACTTGCCAATCAAGTCTGTCACGCAGAATCCATAGGGAAGGGGGATGAAAACATTGCGTTTTTAAAAAATGAGACGCGATTGACCAGCATACATAGACGACATAGATATCCAGCAGTCTGTAGCTAAAGCTGTGGAGGCTATCTGACTCACAATGTTGACAGTGAAATGAAACCATTTTAAGATGGCCCAAAATAAAGTCAGTAGGTATCAGTAGGCTACTCCATCTTTAAAAAAAATTTTCTTTTTAAACCTCGGTCATAAGCAGTATTGGTTACATGGTCAACCGTTTTCAAAATGGGATGGTAGCGGTTTACAAAAACTCACATCCCTACTTCTCATCTGGATGACTTCTCAGGTGGCGATTCAACAAAGCTATTCTGGAAAAACACTTCTCACACTCAGTACATTTGTAGGGCTTTTCACCTGAGTGAATGATTTGGTGGGAATTTAAATTCGATTTTGTGGAAAAACACTTCCCACATGGAATACATTTGTAGGGCTTTTCACCAGTGTGAATTACCTGGTGGGAAATTAAATTCGATTTTGTGGAAAAAGACTTCACACACAGAATACATTTGTAGGGCTTTTCACCTGAATGAATCACCTCATGGTACTTTAAGAAACGTCCTTCGGAAAAACACTTCCCACACGTAGTACATTTGTAGGGCTTTTCACCTGTGTGAATTCTCTGGTGGGAAATTAAGAGATATTTTGTGCAAAAACACTTCCCACACTGAATACATTTATAGGGCTTTTCACCTGAATGAATCATCTTGTGGTGCTTTAAAAAACTTCCTCGGGAAAAACACTTCCCACACTCGGTACATTTGTATGGCTTTTCACCGGTGTGAATTCTCTGGTGGGAATTTAATTGAGATTTTGTGCAAAAACACGTCCCACATTGAATACATTTATAGGGCTTTTCACCTGTATGAAGTCTCAAGTGTGTAGTTAACACATACTTGGTTTTCCAACACTTCCCACACTGAGTACATTTGTAGGGCTTTTCATCTGAATGATCCATCTGGTGATATTGTAAAGCATTTTTATGGGAAAAGCCCTTCCCACACTCAATACATCTGTAGGGCTTTTCACCGGTGTGAATTCTCTGGTGGGAATTTAGATTAGATTTTGTGGAAAAACACTTCCCACACTGAATACATTTATAGGGCTTTTCACCTGTATGAACTCTCAGGTGTGCAGTTAACATGGATTTTGTACGAAAACATTTCTCACACTGTGTACACCTGCACTGCTTTCCTTCTGTATTAATTTCACTTGTCTGATCTTTGTGATCAACACCAGCTCCAGTCATCACAGTGTTCAGGAGCTCACTCACTAAACTTTCACTGGATTCAGACTTCATTTGATCAGATTTAATATCAACACATTCAATATCCTGCAAGACACTGGCGCTTTCTGCCTTAAGATATCCTCCATCATCAGCCTCGGTTTTGATTTGGTCAGGATGCAGATGGGTCACATATCCCAGCTCTGTCCTTTCAGGGCTCTCCGTCTTAATAAGATCCCCAGTGTGGATGGAGCCCAGATCAGCTTCTGTTTTTATCACTGATGTGTGTGTGTGGTGTACATCACTGACCCCGCTGTGTGCTGTAACACACTCTGGCTCCAGTGTGTTTAGTCCTGGTGCAGCACTCTCTGTCTCTGTCTCTGACTCCAGTCCACTGAGTTCCTCTTCTTTCAGTCTGATCCTGTGCTGCTCAGTGAGCTCTGGTAGGGTTGTCTCAGTGTCCTGTCTCAGACAGACTCCTGCCTGCATCATACTGCTGCTCAAAGGTGTGTAGAAGTGCAGCTCCTGGAGGGAAACAGGGGAAGGGATTTAGTCTTAAAGAAGACTTTTGTTTGCTTATTTATGTCAGAAGCAGCAGCTTTTTCTGAACATATGTCTCATCACATTGCATAGGGGTAAAGAAGTGATAGAGTCAGGAGAGATATATACATTTTATATCAATGTGAAAAACCTATAACCTAAATAGACAAATGGGCAATTTGACAGTAATGTCATGTCAACCGTAGCATGAAAAAATAAGTTTAATTGGGAAGTAAGTAAGCTTATGTCCCAAACAGTCGATGGCAGCCATTTTGAAATCTGACAAATGTAGGCTTACAACAGGAAAATGCTTTAAAATGTATTTATTAGTCCCATTAACATTGAAATCAATGCTGTTTGATGGCCATCTTGAAAACATTCAAAACAATTTCAGATGGTTTTCTCAATGTCAAAAATTGATATTCAGAACCATCTCAGATGACACTAAATGTGTTCATTCGCAAAATTTTATTGGGAAGTAGATCGTCAAACAATGTGTATTTCAGACGTTTCACTTCGATAACACAATGGTGTCACATCCATAATGCTGGCATCTCCTTATAAAAATCAATAAGAAGATAAATATTTTTGTTCAGCCAAGCCTCTTGCATTATAAGGATATCAAACTTTCTGCATTAGACTTTAGATTTTAGCGAAGTCTCCCCAAAATACCTGTAATTTTGCGACATATGCATAACCCAAGTTATTTGTCACATTATTCCTGGCTTAATATTTTGTTGGGCACTTCCCCTCAGCCAAGTGGGTGCAATGATGATATGCATTAACATTTTCATCATGTAAGAGGAATTTTGAGGAATTTCGATTGAGAAGTATACAAAAACATTCTGTCTTCCAACTAATGACAAATGCATTCAAACTTCAAGACCACGACCCAAAACACACTGCCAACAACTTAATTAGGGAGAAAAAGAGGACGGTTTGAGACTGGCCAAGTTAATCACCAGACCTTAACCCAATTGAGCATGCATTTCACCTCCTGATGAGGACATTGAAGGGACTTGGTCTTGCTGTTCCAATACTTTTGGCGGGGAATGTATGAGCCACGACTAAAGTTGTCGAAAACAGTTTCCGCGGGCATCGCCCGTCAACAGCAGAATATCAGCTTTCATATTGTCCAACTGCTATGATACCATGTCGTAAATAATTGTTACGCCTAGTTTCGGTGCAGAGAAAGTGAGGAATAGCTTGTGATGATGCTAGCCACAATCCAACCTAACGTTTAGAAAAAGGGCAAGCGCCTTAAAAAATGCTTGTTATGCAAGACCGTTTAATATCTTGTTATTAATTGCCCATAGGTTGAAATATATATCACCAGGCAAGCAATGCAATACTAACATTAGCCAGCATAATCGTACGAACAATGATAATTACATAGGCTATTGTCATCCAATAATTATCAGTGTGATAACACAAGGGTCGGGTATGGCAAATATGTATTTTGATCTGCCAAAATCAGTCCCATCGACCTCAAATACTCGTAGGCTACTGGGTTTTATACGGCAAGAGATGGCTATTGCTAGTATATTTCTTGAGATGATCGGCAACAGGTAAAATAGTAAGCGAGAAAGATATATCGCTAACGAGCTAATAATAATAATAATCAGTCTCATTGCACAATCACAATCACAATCACATCGCAAATGTGATATAGTGTATAGCCGTTCTTCGCTTCAACAGAAAATTTGTAGCTGCACGAGATCACAACGAGGAAACAGCGGGAAGCTCTCGCCCCTCCTTCAGCCTAGTACACTTGAGCGAACCGTCAATCAAGTCGCTCAGCGTGAACACGGGGTAAGTGGCGCTCTAGCTCGTTGTAATCCCATAGAGAAGTAACGTGGACCAGAAATATGTAACTCAAAACACCAAATACATATCAATACATATCTCTACATAGGATATCTTATGCAAACATTAGCGAAGCAATCCGATTTAAAGCTAGCGTGTAAGCACAACGAACAGAACAGATACAAAACAAACAGATTATAAAGGGGAAATACTTACTCTGAGTCCTTGATTAATTAATTTATCTTAATCGATTGTTGAACTGCGTGTAATATAATTATCAGAGGCGAAGGATCCCGCGAGGGTGTAACATCCCGTAACATGAAAGACTTGAGATCAAGCAGCGCAGTGAGTTCAGCAGAGCATGCCAAATCTACAGACGCTTCCTCCAATAAGAATCGAACTTCCGGTAAAGTTTCTCGTGGGGCTTCAAAATAAAAGTGCATTTTACAGTTTCAAAAAACCTAAGGATTTAATAGCAAACATGCAATAAGCATAATGCTTTGTTTTCAGAAGTCTTGTACCAACTTTGTGTTGTATGGCCTTATTTTGACCCTGTATAAAATGTATGTAAATATACAACCACTTTTATTTTTATCTCAGGTTTCGTTCTGGTGGCACTTTCCCACAGGTGCTTCACTTTCTGTACCTCAGGCTCTAAAATTAGATGTTTCTCACATATTTTTGGATATTTATGGATAAAAGTCGTCATTTGGGACACAAAAAGAAAGTGACACCCAAAGTGAACATTTTTCTTTTGCAATAATTTAGCACTTATTTAAAGGCACAATAGGTACAACATTGTTACAAGACCACTGTAAGTCCCTTCCTATCATTGAAAAAGGCACACCGACATGTTGACTCACCCTCTGTCTGTGTTTATAGTCCTTAAATTTGGGTTTCAAAACATGCAGTTGACGGGCCGGCAATCTGTACCAAAACATTGTATAGCTGTATTGGTTGAAAATTGGTTCTAATTGCCACAGCCAATGGTGTTTCAACATCAACACGTTACAGAGAAGGGGGAGGCAGAAACAGTGTTGTGGTTTGACCGTGTTTGTTGCTGCAATTCCTCTCTTGACCATTAGTCTGAAATGACCAATTGTACCTTTAACCTGTTGGGGTAAGTTTGACCCCAAACTGTAGAATCTCTTCCAATCTTAAGGCACAAACTGAAGACGCACCTCTTCAAGCAGCACCTCTCCCCGTCCCTCCCTACCTCCCTGTGAACCTTAACTGTTGTCTTTCTGTGATTTACTTTCTGTGTATCAGTATTTTTAGTTGGGCTAGGTAAGCAGTGTTTGGCTAGTTAAGAGGTTTGGTCATACTTTTGCCTTTGTTTGTTTTTTGTGATTGACCTTTTATACCATGTAACAAATGGCAGCAAACAATAGTTTTACAATATTGCAAATGAACCTATGCTTCCAAAGCAAACCAGATTCTTTGTCTTGAATCTTATGGTATTTAGCTACCATTGTCTGTGGTGGATGCCAATTGCCCACTCCCGGTTGCATTTTACAATTGATGGCTGTCGTTTGCCTTAATCAATGGTCTCTCGCTCCAACTGTAGGAGTTTCCTTTGTGACTATGATAAGAAGGCCATCATGTTAAACAGTTCTCTGATCCTGAACCATGCCTGGACAGAAGTAACTAAACTACTAATTTCTAACACCTGTTTGGTTCTACCACATCCATGATAATTTGCATAGACATAAAGGTTATTTTATTTCAGATATGCACAACAATTACTGTACAGTACATTTGTAGGGCTTTTCACCTGTGTGAATTATCTGGTGGGAATTTTACTGAGATCTTGTGAAAAAGCACTTCCCGCACTGAATACATTTATAGGGCTTGTCACCTGTATGAACTCTCAGGCGTGCGGTTAGATTTTGTACAAAAACATTTCTCACACACTCTGGCTCCAGTGTGTTGAGTCCTGGCGCAAGACACTCTGTCTTAATCTCTGCCATAATTACGGGCGAGATGGTGTCTCGGTGGCGCAGCCTGCAGAGCACTGACCGCATGCTCATTGTGAGCCGCGACGTCCACAGTTCGAATCCGACCGTCTGACAATGTCTTTCCCTCTCTCTCGCCCCCATTCTTCCTGTCTCTATATACTGTCCAATAAAGCTGAAAAAGGCCTAAAAAATATCTTGCCGTCTGGCTATCGATAATTTTGGTAATGTAGCAATTAGCTGTACATGTTCCGAACAGTGCAACTTTCACGACGAATAAAAAGAAAATACTTCCAGGTCAGCTTTGGTTTTTGTGTGTGTAAAGTCTAATTCCTTCTGTTTTCATAAAAACTTGGTACGAGTCACATACACAATCCATTTCAGCACACAGTGACATGGTAATGGTGATCGTGGTGGGGAAGCTGTTGCTCACGAGAGACTATGAACCAGGCAGGCTTAGCCTGCAAACGAGTGAATAGGCATTCCGACCATTGTGAGCCAATGGTTACTTGTCGTTTCCTCTTTAAATATTGGTCCAATTCACACAAATCAAAGTGTTTTAGTTTCTGGAATAGTCAATAAGCAACCATAATCATAAACCACATTCCTCAAGAATGTTAACGGATGTTAACTTATGGTGGAAGCGGCCACTTATGGTGGAAGCGGCCACTTCCTTCATTTCGGCGAGGCCTAGGATTAACAGCCATGGGCTCATACATATACGGCTCAATATTTGTAATGCTTTTATTGCTGTACTCTTTGACAATTATTACAGTCGTACAATAACATTACATTACATTACATTATTGGCATTTGGCAGACGCTCTTATCCAGAGCGACGTACGGTTGATTAGACTATGCAGGAGACAATCCTTCCCTGGAGCAATGCAGGGTTAAGGGCCTTGCTCAAGGGCCCAACGGCTGTGCGGATCTTATTGTGGCTCCACCGGGATTAGAGCCATCAACCTCGCATGTCCTAATCCTTTACCTTAACCACTACGCTACAGGCCACCCCACGTTAGCCAACAACTGACGTTATGTGGAGTGAGGGGCCTGATCCAGGTCAGTGAGCGTGAGCGGTCTGTCAATCAAAAGTGAATGCATAAATAATAAGTAGTTACAATGGTCTTGTAACAATGTTTTAACACACAAATCTTACCAATTGTACCTAAAATTTTTTTTTTTTTTGGGGGGCAACAGGAATTAAACTACATTTGCAAACGGGTAGGAAAGGAGAAAACAATGACATGGTGAAAAATCATTTCATACCCAATTCATATACATCCTCACCTGATATACAGTCCCTTCAAAAAGTACTGAAACAGCAAGGTTAATTATTTTGTTTTTGCTGAACACTGAAGACAATGACACATGAGATGATAGATCGAAATTTTTGTTTTTATTTCCTGGTATTTTTATCTAGATTTGTTAAACAACATCACCTTTTGTATCGGACGACCCCATTTTCAGGTGAGAAAAAGTTTTAAAAATGTGATTGACAGGTGTTTCTTAGTCGCCCAGATGCGTTCTGTTAGATTGATTAATAATATGAATAGATAAATAGTTCTGAATTTCTACTCTTGGTTTTAGCCTTGGGTTTTGCCTGTGAAGACTAAATTTGTGTTGGAAAAGATACACCAACATAAAGACCAGAGAGCTGTCTTTGGGAGAAAAGCAAGCCATTTCGAAACTTAGAAAAGAGTGGAAATCAGAACCATTGCACTAGCTTGGAATGTCCTGAAAAAAGAAAGAAACCACTGGTGTACTGAGCGACAATCAAACCTTTCGAAGAAGACTTAGCAGCGATATAGAGGCTATACCTCAAAATGCAAACCACTCATCAGTAGTGAGAATTGGAAGGCGAGACTACAATTTGCAAAGAAGTATAGAGAGGAGCTACAAAAGTACTGCAGCAAAGTTTTATGGACTGATCAGACCAAGATTAACCTCTAGCAAACTGAAGGAAAGGCCAAAGTGTGGAGAAAAAAGGGATCTGCTCATGATCCAAAACATAGGAGCTCATCTGTGAAGCACGGTCACGGATTGGGCTTGCACGGCTGCTTCTGGAGTGGGCTCAATAATCTCTATTGATGATGTAAGCTCATGATGGGAGCACTGGATGAATTCAGAAGTCAGCATACTGTCTGCCAACTTACAGGGAAATATGTCCAAACTAATTGGGAGGAACTTCATCATGCAGCAAGACAATGACACAAAACACACTGCCAACACAACAAAGGACATTAGGGAGAAAAAGTGGAATATTTTAGACTGGCCAAGTCAATCACCAGACCGTAACCCAATTGAGCATGCATTTGACCTTCTGAAGAGAAGATTATAGGGGAAACCCCACAAAACAAATTACTGAAAGTGGCTTCAGTAAAAGCCTGGAAAAGCATCACGAAAGAAGAAAGGAACAGTTTGGTGATGTCAATGGGTCACAGGCTTAATGCAGTTACTGCAAGCAAGGGATATGCAACCAAATATTAAGCATCATTTACTTAAATACTCTGTTTCTAAACTTTTTCTCACATAAAAAAGGTGCTATGTTCCAAGTAGTTTAACACATCTAGGTGTACATATCAATAAATAAAAGCTGAAATTCTGAACTTGTCTTGTGTTCATCTTTTTATTTCAACCCCAAATGTATTCAGTGTATTGCAAAAACAAAGGAATTGGCCTTGCTGTTCCAATACTTTTGGAGGGGACTATACCTGATAACATATAGTCCAAAAATGAATCATCAGCTTTTACAGACATACACACATTACAACAATGTTGCAGTAGAAGAACAGAAAAGGCCAGTACTACCGAGTTCATGTTAAGAATACAAGCTTACAATCACATTACCATGTTTCTTTCTACAGTATACCCAAACAGTTTTCATATTATTTATTTCACACAGATCTACAAAAATATGCAACAAGAAAGATTTGCTTCAAAACTGCAGGTGACTGGTCACAAAAGGAATAAATTAATGTGGAATTCATTAATGTAGATGGCGACTCTAAAGGAAAAACAAAATCTGACACTGAGGGCATATGTTGGTCTTTTTACCAATATGACTCATGTTGTTGCAATTGAAAGCACTTGTTTGTTAAAAACACTTCCCACATGGAATAACTTGTTGGGCTATTCACCTGTATGAATCTCAGATGTATATCTAAAGAATATAATACATTATAGATTAAGTATGAAGATTATAGTATACGATAAACAGAATATTAATTCATTTCATACAAAGTATTAAAACACGTCCCACACTGAATATGAAGGAAGGGCTTTACATGCATACGAACATGCTGATTGATATTTAGCACAATTGTAATCAAAACCCTTCGCACACATCAGATTTAGTACAAAAACACTTAATACTCTGTATACACAGAAGGCAACTCACCAGTATGAATCCTCTTAGGATGATTTAAAACACTTGTCTGGGGGATAACACTTCCCACACCAAGTACACTGTGTATAGTGTGTGAATTCTCTGGAAAAACACTTCCCACCCTGAGAAATTTTGCTTTTCACCCGAATACATTTTCCGGTGCCGATTCAAATTAGATATTGTGACAAAGCACTTGGAGGGTTTGGAGGGATTTTCATTAATTCTCTGATGGCAACCATTACATTACATTACAGGCATTTAGCAGACAGTCCTATCCAGAGCGACGTACAATGAAGTGCAGATCGAACACAGGGACAAGTGCGATGAGGACCCTAGAGGAAAGTACAGGGCGGCCTGTAGCGTAGTGGTTAAGGTAAAGGACCGGGACACCCAAGGGCGGTGGTTCTAATCCCAGTGTAGTCACAATAAGATCCGCACAGCCGTTGGGCCCTTGAGCAAGGCCCTTAACCCTGCATTGCTCCAGGGGAGGATTGTCTCCTGCTTAGTCTAATCAACTGTACGTCGCTCTGGATAAGAGCGTCTGCCAAATGCCAGTAATGAAAGTATGATTCAAAGTATGAGTCCTAGCGTGATCACACATACAGTGCTGGCTGATTTTGTAGGTTTGCCCACTTACAAAGAATGGAACTGTCTAGAATTTTAATCACAGGTACATTTTAACATTGAGAGACAGCACATCACAAAATAATCCACATTAACAACATCATATAAATTTTATAAATTTATTATCGTATTTTTGCATGAAATAAGTATTTGATCCCCCTACCAATCAGCAATAATTCTGGCTCCCACAGACCAGTTAGTTTTCCATTAAGAAGCACTCCTAATCTCAACTCATTACCCAAAACACCTGTGTCAACTCGTTACATCGTTATGTAGCTGTATAAAAGACACCTGTCCACACAATCAATCAGATTCCAACGTTTCCACCATGGCCAAGACAAAGGAGCGGTCTAAGGACATCAGGGACAAAATTGTAGACCTGCACAAGGCTGGGATGGGCTACAAGAAAATAAGCAAGCAGCTTGGTGAGAAGTTAACAACTGTTGGACAAATTATTAGAAAATGGAAGAAACACAAAGTCACCGCCAATCTCCCTCGGTCTGGGGCTCCACGCAAGATCTTGCCTCGTGGGATATCAATGATCATGAGAAAGGTCAGGGATCAGCCCAGTACTACACAGGAGGAGCTTGTTAATGACCTGAAGGCAGTTGGGACCACAGTCAGGAAGAGAACCATCAGTAACACACTACACCGTGAAGGATTAAAATCCTGCTGCGTGCGCAAGGTTCCTCTGCTGAAGAAGGCACATGTACAGGCTCGTCTGAAAGTTAGCCAAAGAACACCTGGATGATCCAGAGGAGGCTTGGAAGAAGGTGATATGTCAGATGAGACCAAAATAGAGCTATTTGGCATCAACTCGACTCGCCGTGTTTGGAGGAAGAGAAATGCTGAGTACAACCCCAAGAACACCATCCCCACTGTGAAGCATGGAGGTGGAAACCTTATGCTTTGGGGGTGTTTCTCAGCTAAGGGGACAGGACGACTTCACCGTATCGAGGGGAGGATGAATGGGGCCATGTACCAGGACATTTTGGGCGACAACCTCCTTCCCTCAGTGAGAGCACTGAAAATGGGTCGTGGATGGGTCTTCCAACATGACAATGACCCAAAACATACGGCCAAGGCAACAAAGGAGTGGCTCAAAAAGAAGCATATTAAGGTCCTGGAGTGTCCTAGCCAGTCTCCGGACCTAAATCCCATCGAAAATCTGTGGAGGGAGCTGAAGCTTTGAGTTGCCAAGCGACAGCCTCGGAACCTTAATGATTTGGAGAGGATCTGCAAAGAGGAGTGGACCAAAATCCCTCCCAAGATCTGTGCAAACCTGGTGAAAAACTACAACGGACGTCTGACCTCTGTGCTTGCCAACAAAGGTTTCTCCACCAAGTATTAAGTCCTATTGTTCTATGGATCAAATACTTATTTCATGTGAAAATATGATATTAAATTTATAAAATGTATATGATGTTGTTATTGTGGATTATTTTGTGATATTCTGTCTCTCAATGTTAAAATGTACCTATGATTAAAATTCTACACAGTTCCATTCTTTGTAAGTGGGCAAACCTACAAAATCAGCAAGGGATCAAATAATTATTGCTCCCACTGTAGATACAAGCAAACTTGATTTGCAAAGAAAAACACATCCCACAGTGAATACATTTGTAGGGCTTTTCGCCTGTGTGAATTCTCAGGTGTATATTTCATTAAAATTTTGTATTAAAACAGTTCCTACACTGAATACATGTAGGGCTTTTCACCTCTATGAATTCTCAGGTGTTTATTTAAACCAGATTTGGTATGAAAACACTTCTCACAATGTATACATTTGTTGGGCTTTTCACCTGTATGAATTGTCTGGTGGCCATCCAAGTCACATTTCTTGAAAAAGCACTTCCCACACTGAATACATTTGTATGGCCTTTCACCTGTATGAATCACCTTGTGACGATTCAAAGCACTTGTTTGGGAAAAAGACTTTCCACAGTGAGTACATTCGTAGGGCTTTTCACCAGTATGAATTCTCTGGTGGCTGTTTAAATTAGATATTCTGGAAAAGCACTTCCCACATGGACTACATTTGTATGGCTTTTCACCAGTATGAATTCTCTGGTGGCTGTTTAAATTAGACATTCTGGAAAAGCACTTCCCACACTGACTACATTCATAAGGCTTTATACCAGTATGCATCATCTTGTGGCGATTCAAATCGCTTATTTGGGAAAAATATTTTCCACAGCAAGTATATTTGTAGAGCTTTTCACCGGTATGAATTCTCTTGTGGCTGTTTAAATTAGACATTCTGGAAAAGCACTTCCCACACTGACTACATTCGTAAGGCTTTATACCAGTATGCATCATTTTGTGGCGATTCAAAGCACTTTTTTGGGAAAAATACTTTCCACAGCATGTATATTTGTGGGGCTTTTCAGCAGTATGAATTCTCTCATGGGCATTGAAAAGAGATACTTCAGAAAAGCACTTTGGACACTGTGTACACTTGTATGGCTTTTCACCTATATTAATTTCATTTCTATGAATGATCTTCTTTTGTTTGAAATTCAAAAGGCTTTTACTTGAATTAATGATCATGGGTTCAGTTTTCACATTAATTATCTGGCAACTAACAAGTTTGTTGCAACCGTTTGTACTTTTCTGGACAATTCTAGTCTTATTCTCATTGCTTTTTTGACAGTGATGACTGCAGTCCGCATATAGAGTCGGGAGATCATTAATTTCTTTTTTACAGTTTGGATTTGGTTCTCCTGCACATTGCCATAGTTCAGTCTGATCTTTGTGATCGACACCATCTTCATTCATCACAGTGTTCATGCGATCACTCACTAAACCCTCATTGGATTCACACTTCATTTGACCAGATGAAATTGGAAAACCCATGAAATCCTGCAAGTCACTGATGTGTTCTGTCTTAAGGTATTCTCCATCCTCAGTCTCTGTTTTGATTTGGTCAGGATGCAGATGGGTCACATATCCCAGCTCTGTCCTTTCAGGGCTCTCTGTCTTAATAAGATCCCCAGTGTTGGTGAGACCCAGATCAGGTTCTGTTTTTATCAATGGTGAGTCAGTGTGGTGTACAGCACTGACCCCACTGTGTGCTGTAACACACTCTGGCTCCAGTGTGTTGAGTCCTGGTGTAGTACACTCTGTCTCTGACTCTGCCATGTGCACAGACTCCAGTCCACTGAGTTCCTCTTCTTTCAGTCTGATCCTGTGCTGCTCAGTGAGCTCTGGTAGTGTTGTCTCAGTGTCCTGTCTCCTGTCTCAGTGTACAGACTCCTGCCTGCATCATACAAAATATGTTGCCTACGTTATTGTCCGCTGGTTATAGGAAATTATCTCTGCACAAAAGTTATTTGGAAAAAAGTCAAAAATACCAAAAACATGTTAAAACATTCCGAAATATGCCACATTCGCGGACTTTTACAGAGTAGCTACCGATGCTGCCGCAGTTAATGAATGGTTTATTTCTGCCGTTTGGTCAGTAGAGAATGCGGGCAGTTGAAGTGGCTATACACTTGCCCCATAAACACCAGCAGTTTTTCATGGTCAGCCATGTTTTTTGTTTACATTTGGCGTCGTACACCTACGTTTGGAGGTCGTAAGAATGTAATCGACAATACTGTTGCATGTTAATCATCCGCATACGCGATACGCACAGCGGCTTCATAATTAATTAATAATTACTGACAAGCGCGCCCCCCCCCTCCAAACGTCTGAGTGTGCTGTGTTCTGCACTGTGTCCTCGCAACCTAACAGAAAGAGAATCCCTTGGCTGTATCGATATCATGAAAACATACTTACCCGTATCCGTACATGATACGTCCAATTTATATAAATAAAGTTTGTTTAACGTGATGTGATTCCACGTGCACACTCAAGTTGTTGAAAACGCAAATATTCACAAAAGCAATGTTACGACTGCCCTAATGCGCCAAAATCAGGAAATGACTTCAGCCAGCCATAATGGCAGTTTGTTCCAAAATAAAAGCTTGCGATTTTACCGACGTGTCATTATTTTGTCGTGTCGAACCACAGGGCCAACTTTCGGGTGATTCATGCCACACTCAAATGTCAACTAGTTGGGTCATTATTATTATTATTATTATTATTATTATTATTATTTCATTAATTATTATTATTATTCTTTTATTTTTTTAAAATATTTTTTATTATTATTAAGTTTTGTTTAAGGGCGCGTTGAAAACAACACAGGGTGTATTATTGCCACCCACTGATCTGGAGTGTGGACTGAGATTCGTCTTCTGCAAGAATGCATTACCACCGCCCACTGCATTATGTAGTTTCTCTTTTTGGTGAAAAAAAAGGAATAATAATCTATCCCCTTCCTAATGCCGCATTCTTCATTTTGCATTATGCTATTTCTGCTTTATTATTCTTTATTACGCATCATGTGTCTGACTCCCCCAAACCCTTTCTCCAAAACCCCCTTTCATATTCATCGTACCCAAGATCCTCCTTGCTGCATCCAGCCCTATTCTAATCCTCTCTGTCTTCACCTCTATTTCACTTGCACAATTTATTGCCATTGCTATAAGTTGGAAGTCCTTGTGGAGCCTCTTTTCTTACATTTAAATTGTTGTTTTTTGTTCATATTTAATCACTCATTCAAGAAGCAGCCCAACTGCCATATTTAATCACTCATTCATCTCCCTTCCCCCATTTGGATTCAATTGTGAGATTTGTTATTGTCCCTGACATTCCAATAGAAATAGAACGCCTGGTGCAGTCTGGACTTATGGGGCAGAATTACAGAAACTTTCTTGAGTCAAAAGTTAAGTGTAATATTTGAGAGTTAGGAAGTTTCTGTAATACGGCTCCTGGACCTACACTTGCATATTGGAGAACAGAAATCTTGCCATTCTGTGAAACTACTCAATAAAACAAGCAAGAAATGGATTCTTCAGAAGGTGCAGTAATTGAATCAGATGATAGAACATTCATTTACTGTTTTAATTATCACATCCACCAACGTTTGGATATGTTTTATGGTGGGGTATAAACCAGCGTTAATTGTGCTGTTTTTCAAATGCCAGTCCAAAATATGATCAGCAAGGTATATCAAGGTGAAACTACACTGTGCTATTATGCAACAAGAAAGATTTGTTTCAAAACTGCAAGTGTAGATTGCAAATTGAAAACATATTGGACAATGGCAAAAATTCTAAATTATACACTCAGTGAGCACTTTTAGGTATATATTTGACTTATTGACTTATTTTTTTTTAGATGCATTAGTCTTCTGCTGCTGTAGCCTATCTACTTAAAGGTTTGATGCGTTGTGTGTTCAGAGATGCTCTTCTGCATACCACTGCTGTAATGTGTGGTTATTTGTGTTACTGTCACCTTCCTGTCAGCTTCGATCAGTCTGGCCATTATCCTCTGACCTCTCTCATTAACAATGAGAATTTGCCTACAGAACTGCTGCGCACTGGATGTTTTTTTATTGTTCACACCATTCCCCGCAAACTGCAAAATGTGTGTGGAAAATCCCAGGAGATCAGCAGTTTCTGAGATACTCAAACCACCCTGTCTGGCAACAAAACTAATTCCATGATCAAAGTTACTTAGATCACATTTCTTCCCCATTCTGACATTTTGTCTGAAAAACAGCTGAACCTCTTGATCAGATCTGCATGCTTTTATGCAATTAGCTGACTTTATGACAACTGGCTGATTAAATATTTGTATTACCAAGCTGGTGTACATGTATACCTAATAAAGCGGTCACTGAGTATATTATAAAATTGTTTGATGGCTTCTTAACTTGGATTTTTTTGGAAAAGCACTTCCCACAGTGAAGACAGTTGTATGGGTTCTCACCTGAATTAATTTTCTAGTGGCCATTTAAATGAAAAATTGTGACAAAGAACCACACTGAGGACATTTGTATGGCTTTTAACCTGTACTATTTCTCAGGTGTATATTTAATTTAGATTTAGAAATGAAACACTTTTCACACCAAGTACATTCCCACATTGAGGTCATTTGCAGGGCTTTTCACCTGAATGAATTATCATGTGTTTAGTTAAACCAGATTCCCTAGGAAAACACTTCTCACACTGAGGACATTTGAAGGGCTTTTCACCTGAATGAATTCTCATGTGTTTAGTTAAACCAGATTTCCTAGGAAAACACTTCTCACACTGTGTACATTTGAAGGGCTTTTCACCTGTATGAATTTTCTGGTGCCTATTTAAATTAGACATTGTGACAAAGCACTTCCCACACTGTGAACATTGGTAGGGCTTTTCACCTGTATGAGTTTTCTGGTGCCTATTTAAATGAGATATTGTGAGAAAGCACTTCCCACACTGAGAACATGTGTAGGGCTTTTCACCTGTATGATTTCTCTGGTGTATATTTAATTGAGATATTGTATTGAAACACTTCTCACACTGAAGACATTTATAGGGCTTTTCACCTCTATGAATTCTCTGGTGGGTAATTATATTAGAATTTTGGGAAAAGCACTTCCCACACTGATGACATTTGTAGGGCTTTTCACCTCTATGAATTCTCTGGTGGCGACTTAAATAATATTTTTGTGAAAAGCACTTCCCACACTGAGGACATTTATAGGGCTTTTCACCTCTATGAATTATCTGATGGCTATTTAAATGAGATATTGTGAGAAAGCACATCCCGCAGTGACTACATTTGTATGGGTTCTCACCTGTATGAATTCTCAGGTGTGTATTTAAATTACATTTTCGATTGAAACACTTCTCACACTCTGTACACCTGTAGGGTTTTTCACCTCTATGAATTCTCTGGTGGCGACTTAAATAATATTTTTGGGAAAAGCACTTCCCACACTGAGGACATTTGTAGGGCTTTTCACCCGTATGAATTACCTGGTGCCTATGTAAACAAGATATTGTGACAAAGCACTTCCCACACTGGGGACATTTGTAGGGCTTTTCATCTGAATGAAATCTCTGATGACTTCTTAACTTATATTTGTGGGAAAAGCACTTCCCACAGTGAATACAATTGTAGGGGTTTAGGCTTAGTTTTGGATTTTTACTTGAATAAATTAGCATCGACTCAGTTTTCACATTAATTCTCTGCCAATTAAGTTTGTTGCAACTGTTTGTACTTTTCTGGATAATTCCGGTCTTATTATTCTCATTGTTTTTTTGACACTGATGACTACAGTCCCCACATTCGGTCGGCAGGTCATGAATTTCTTCTTTACAGTTTGGATTTGGTTCTCCTGCACATTGCCATGACTCTTCACTCATTGCAGTGTTCCTGTAATCTAAACTCTGATTGGACTCACACCTCATTTCACCAGATGAAATTGGAAAACCCATAAAATCCTGCAAGTCACTGATGTGTTCTGCCTTCGGGTATCCTCCGTTATCAGTCTCCATTTTGATTTGGTCTGGATGCAGATGGGTCGCATATCCCAGCTCTGTACTGTCCACGCTGTCTGTCTTAATAAGATCCCCAGTGTGGGTGGAGTCCAGATCAGCTTCTGTTTTTATCACTGATGTGTGTGTGTGGTGTCCATCGCTGACCCCGCTGTGTGCTGTAACACACTCTGGCTCCAGTGTGTTGAGTCCTGGTGCAGCACACTCTGTCTCTGACTCCAGTCCACTGAGTTCCTCTTCTTTCAGTCTGATCCTGTGCTGCTCAGTGAGCTCTGGTAGTGTTGTCTCAGTGTCCTGTCTCAGACAGACTCCTGCCTGCATCATCCTGCTGCTCAAAGGTGTGCAGAAGTGCAGCTCCTGGAGGGATAGGACTTTTCTCTGCAGGGTAAGAACAAATTTTAGGGCAGCGCGACTCGAAAGTGATGCGACCAAAACGAAGGTATGGTTTTGCTTGCAGGCACATCTGTCCAGAATGTTATAACCATGTCACATAACAATGGCAGAACCCATGGAGGCTAAAAGTCAATGTAAAGAATTGTGTCCTGCATGACATTAAAACGAATCTTACAATCACAGTAAAACCTGTTCTGTATGTAAACGGATGTCAAAACATAAATAACGTTATTAGTTCGCTCGTTAGGGGAAATTATCTCTGAATGTGTTCTCTGAACTAAAGTTATTTGGAAAACCTGAAAAATACCAAAAACATTCGGAAATATAGCACATTCGTGGACTTTTACAGATTAGCTACCGATGCACAATTACTGAATGGTATATTTCTGCCGTTGGGTCAGTGCGTAATGCGGACCGTTAAAATGGCTATACACATGCTACATAAACACCACCAGTTTTTCATGGTCAGCCATGTTTTTTTTGTTTACGTTTGGCGTCGTGCACCTATGCTTGCAGGTCGTAAGAACGCAATCGACAATGCTGTGGCATGCTAATCATCCGCGATACGCACAGCGGCTTCAGTAATAATTACTGCCCCCCCCCCCCAAGAAAGAGAATCCCATGGCTGTATCGCTATACTTACGCGTATTCGTTCATTCGTACGTCAAATTCCAATCAATCGTTTGTTTAACGTGTTGTAAACGTGAATGATCCCATGTGCACACTGAAGTCGTTGGAAACGCAAATATTCACAAAAGTCATGTTACGACTGCCCTAATGCGCCACAATTAAAATAAGACTTCAGCCAACCATAAGGGCAGGTCGTTCCAAAATAAAACCTAGGGATTTTGCTTGCTTGTTATTAGTTTGTTGTGTTGAAACAGGTGGCCAGCTTCCGAGCGACTAGTTTCGTCAGTTGATATGATGTCGCCCCGAGTGATACCCGTTTTCGCTCAAAAAGTCTATTTTTCCACATCAAAAGTAGAAATGAAGGTTTGAAAATATACAACCGCTGCCGTGACACACTCAAAAGTCCACTAGTTGGGAGTACATTATTATTATTCTTCTTCTTCGTCGTCGTCGTCGTCTTCTTCAGTTTTGTTTAAAGGCGAGTGAAAACAACACAGGGTGCATTACTGCCACCCACTGATCTGGAGTGTTGACTGAGATTCGTCTTCTGCAAGAATGCATTACCACCGCCCACTGCATTATGTACAGTTTCTCTTTTTGGAAAATAAAATAATAATAGCCTATCCCCTTCCTAATGCCGCATTCATCATTTTGCATTATGCTATTTCTGCTTTATTATTCTTTATTACGCATTATGTGTCTGACTCCCCCCAAACCCTTTCTCCAAAACCCCCTTTCATATTCATCATACCCAAGATCTCCCTTTCTGCATCCAGCCCCATTCTAATCCTCTCTGTCTTCACCTCTATTTCATTTGCACAATTTATTGCCATTGCTATAAGTTGAAGTCCTTGTGGAGTTTGGGACAAAGACCCATTATTTATTTAGTTGCCTCTGTACTCCACAATTTGAGATTTGTAATAAAAAATAATTGCATGTGGTTAAAGATTTTAATAAAGGGCATTTTTATACATTTTGTATTTTAACCATGTTGAAATTACAGCAGTGTTTTGGGACATGGTATGTGAATTAAATGAGTCATGTTTAGTATTTTGTTGCATATCCTTTGCCTGCAATGACTTCCTACAGTCTGTAACCTATCAACATCATCAGTCTGGATATCTTATTTTCAGGATGTCCTACAAGCAATACTAAACCCATCTGCATTTGAATGGATCTCGATGGTAATTGGGGAGTATGATTGGATTCGGCTGTAAATTATGCTGATACAGTTTGGAGCACATTTGTTGGGTAAATGGCTTTAAGGGTCAAAGGTATCAAAAGAACCTCAACCACCTTGCTGCTGCCAGATATGCAGTAGATACGAAAATAATGGTTTCTCCTGAATAATTTTTTCATTGAATTCAACAGTAAAAGAAAATCATTTTTTCATGTTTTGCAAAAATCTTTTTGATTTTTGTAGCTCTTAATCCCTGTACCAGTCTCCTTCCTTCTCCAATATGACTTACTTATGGGTGGTACATTTTGGGAGGAGTTGAGATGTCCAGAACGTGCTCAGAAAAAACCTCAATTGAAAACAATGGCAGTATTAGATAGATAGATAGATAGATAGATAGATACTTTATTCATCCGGAGGGAAATTTTATGTCAGAGTTGAAATGTGTATTATGGTTGACATTACTGTACTGTACTGATATTTGGTGGATGTGAAGTGGATACTTCTCCCTGTACAGTCACTTAAAATGTTTTCAATTCACTGCCCATTTTAGTCAAATTTCTTTGATGCGCATTTAGTGTTATGATGTGCAACAGGAATTTAACCACATTTACAAACAGGAGTAGTAAAGGAGACAGCAATGACACAATAAAGGACATCATTTATGGAAATCTCCATGGCATGCCTTGGTATGTACACATTCAAAATGAAAAAATGTCATAAACAATTCACATACAAACTTGAAAATAAAGAGAGGAAAAAAAAGATCCTCAACTTACAGTGTGGTCCGTATTTGGACAGTAGAACAATTTCTCTTCTTTTGGCTTTGCACTCCAGCAGACTGGATTGGAATTAAATCAATTAATATGATGTTAAAGGGCAGATGGACACCTTTAAGGTATTTACTTCCATATCAGGTGATCATCTACACTCAGTGAGCTCTTAATGAGGTATTTACTTATTTTTGAGACGTCTACTGCTGTAGCCTATGCAAGTAAGAGTTGTGATGCGTTGTGTGTTCAGAGATGCTCTTCTGCACACCACTGTGTCAGTAACTGTCAGTAACACAACGACCAGTCTGGCCCTTCTCCTCTGACGTCTCTCATTAGCAAGGCATTTTGTCTGCAGAACTGCTGCTCACTGGATTTATTTTTTGCACCATTCTTTGCAAACTCTAGAGACTAGACTGCATGAAAATCCAAGGAGATTAGCGGTTTCTGAGACCACCCCGTATGCCACCAACAATCATTCCACTTAGTCACTTAGATACAATTTTCCCCCATTTCGATGGTTGATGTGAACATTAACTGAAGCTCTTGACCCATATCTTGTATGCATTGCACTGCTGCCACACAATTGGCTGATTAGATAATCGAATGAATAAGTGAGTGTAATAAAGTAAACCTGAGAGTATACAGTCTGAGGACAAATAATCAGCTTTTGCTGACATGCACATTATGGCTGGCATTTGACATTACAGCCGTTGGTAGTAGAAGAACTGAAAAGGCCAGCACTGTTGATATTTAGAATACAATACACATTACCACGTTTCTTTCTACAGTACCTCCAGACAGTTTTCACATTGATACTTTCATACACGCTACCCTGGTGTCAATTATAATCACAAAATATCAACAATCAGACTACAACAGATGTTACTTTTTCGAAATAATAAAATGGTTACACAGTTGTTTTTAAAGAAAATAGTTTGCAGTTTCCCCAGCTATTGTACCGTTTCTTAAAATTTGGAAACACACTGAAGCAAACTTCTCACATGGGTTACACTCATTCATTTTTTTCTGAATTTAATTTGCAGTCGAAATGAACATCGTGAAACATTATGCACATTCTCACATTTATGACTGATGACAGATCACCTGCAATATTCCATTTACACGAGATGGAATCATTCAAACTTGTTAAATAATGTTTTTTCTGAAACAAAATGAATGAAACGAAAAAAAAATTTGGTATAAATTAAATATTATTTTACTAACACAAAGTAAATCACAGTAAGTAGGACATGATAAAATACTTCCAGCAATGACAATTTGTCAAGCCTTTCACCTAAACAAATTTTGTATGAAAAGCCTGTCATCTGCATTAATTCCTTAGAGACAATGTAATTATTATTTTTTGAATCCAAGGAAACACCTCCCAACACATAATTTATTTTTGACTTAGGAAATGCCTGCTACACGTAAAAGTCTGGCACTGAAGCCCTGACAACGGAAGCAGAAACCACGTAACTCCCCTGAATGCATGTAGGTACATCAGCAGAACATACAGGAGACAGAGGCTCCTATTTCTGTTACACAGCCATACCTGTGAGGACAGAGAGTGGCACAGAACCCAGCATTTTCACCTGGAGGAATTCTCCGGTAACAACTAACAGATTTTATAAACAATGTTTTCTTTAAAAACAACTCCCAGACTGTGCAAACAAGGTAGTTAATCTTTATGCCTTCTAGATGGATATCTGAAGAACATTTCATATTAAAACACTTCCCACACTGAATACAAAATTAACGTGTTTTTCATCCATTTGAACATTGGTTTGATTGGTAGTTAAAATAGATTTAATAAACCATTTAACACAAATCATCTTGTACAAAAACACTTCTCACCTTGTAGGGCTATTCATCTGTATGAATCCTCTTATGACGACTTAAAGAACCCTTTTGGGAAAAACACCTCCCACACTCAATACATTTGTATGGCCTTTCTCCTGTATGAATCCTCTTGTGCAAAATCAAAAGACTTGGATAGGAAAAACACTTCCCACACTGAGTACATTTGTATAGCCTTTCACCTGTATGAATCCTCTTGTGGCGACTCAACATACTTGAATGGGAAAATGACTTCCCACACTGAGTACATTTGTAAGGCTTTTCACCTGTATGAACTGTGTGGTGGCTCTTTAAATGAGATATGCTGGAAAAGCACTTCCCACACAGAGTACATTTGTAAGGCCTGTCACCTGTATGAATTCTCTGGTGGCTCTTTAAATTATATATTTTGAAAAAGCGCTTCCCACACTGAGTGCAATTGTAGGAATTTTCACGTGAATGAATTTTCTGGTGCCTAGTTAAGTGGTACATTCTGGAAAAGCACTTCCCACACTGAGGACATTTGTAAGGCTTCTCACCTGTATGAATTCTCTGGTGGTTATATAAACCCGGTTTTGTGCCAAAGCACTTCCCGCACTGAGGACATGTGTAGGGCTTTTGTCCGGAATGAATTCTCTGATGGGTAATTAAACGGGATATTTTTGAAAAGCACTTCCCACACTGAGTACATTTATAGGGCTTTTCACCAGTATGATTCTTCTGGAGGTTATTAAAATGAGCTCTTGAGGAGAGGTGGCTACTTAAAGTAGATTTTTTTAAAAAGCACTTTCTACAATGAATACATTTGTAGGGTTTTTTCCCACTATGGATTATCTGGTGTTGATTTAAACTAGATTTCATATGAAAACACTTCTCACACTGAGTACATTTGTAGCGTTTTTCACCTTTATGAATTGTCTGGTGGTCATTGAATTCATATTTTCTAAAAAAGCCCTTCCCACACTGAACACATTTGTATGGCCATTCACCTGTATGGACCATCTTGTGGCAATTCAAAATGCCTGTTTTAGAAAAAGACTTCCCACAGTGATGGCACTTGAATGGCTTTTCACCTGTATGAGTTCTCTGGTGGCCATTTAACTCTGATGTTGTGGAAAAGCACTTGCCACATGGAGTACACTTGTACGGCTTTTCTCCTGTATGCCTTCTTAGGTGGATTTTTAAATCAAATTTCTTGCAAAAGCACTTCCCACACTGAATACACTTGTATGGCTTTTCACCTGTATGAATTGCCTTGTGGGTATTTAAAACACTTCTTTTGGAATAAGACTTCCCACATTGAGTACATTTGTAGGGTTTTTCACCAGCTCCAGACATCCCGGTGTTCATGAGATCACTCACTAAACTTTCACTGGATTCACACTTCATTTCTTCAGATTTAATATGGACACATTTAATATCCTGCAAGTCACTGATGTGTTCTGCCTTCAGGTATCCTCCATCTTCAGCCTCTGTTTTGATTTGGTCAGGATGCAGATGGGTCACATATCCCAGCTCTGTCCTTTCAGGGCTCTCCGTCTTAATAAGATCCCCAGTCTGGGTGGAGCCCAGATCAGCTTCTGTTTTTATCACTGATGTGTGTGTGTGGTGTCCATCACTGACCCTGCTGTGTGCTGTAACACACTCTGGCTCCAGTGTGTTGAGTCCTGGTGCAGCACACTCTGTCTCTGACTCCAGTCCACTGAGTTCCTCTTCTTTCAGTCTGATCCTGTGCTGCTCAGTGAGCTCTGGTAGTGTTGTCTCAGTGTCCTGTCTCAGACAGACTCCTGCCTGCATCATACTGCTGCTCAAAGGTGTGCAGAAGTGCAGCTCCTGGAGGGAAACAGGGGAAGGGATTTAGCCTGAATCACACAGGTCCCATTACACTAGCCAAAACATTTACACTCTGTGGAGTGCTGCAGATGCTGGACTGACCACAGGGGGGCGATCTTGCATTACTGGCAAATGGTAAATGACAGGCATTTATATAGCGCCTTTATCCAAAGCGCTGTACAATTGATGCTTCTCCATTCACCCATTCACCCATTCATACACACACTCACACACCAATGGCGATTGGCTGCCATGCAAGGCGCCGACCAGCTCGTCAGGAGCATTTGGGGGGTTAGGTGTCTTGCTCAGGGACACTTCGACACAGCCCGGGTGGGGGATCGAACCAGCAACCCTCCGACTGTCAGACGACTGCTCTTACCGCCTGAGCCGCCCCACTGGCGAAACCCTTGAGAATCCATTGGGTGATTCTCAATTCTCAGATCAATTTAAATATATATATATTTACTTCAACTCGGTCACGCTGTGCTTTCTTTTAGCATAATCTATCTAAAGAGTTTTATTCTACTCTTTCTGAAGTGCCTCAGAACATGAGCAGGGTTGCATTTTCAGCCTTTTCTGTCTGTGAGAAAAATTTAAAAAAAATCACATGAAATTGAGAAACCACCGAAACACAACATATTGCATCAGCTTGAGGACTAGGCTGGCCAGGGCATGTAGGGGGCCTGAGGCCTGGTGCCCCAGGGCGTGTCGAAGTGTCCCTGCGCTTGGCGCCTGATCACCAATGGCTCCTGACAAGCTGCTCGGCACCTTACATGGCAGCTTGCGAGTGTGTGTGTGTATGAATGGGTGAATGGAGAAGCATCCATTGTACAGTGCTTTGGATAAAGGCGCTATATAAATGCAGACAATTTACCATTTTCCCCAGTCTACTCTTGGTTTGTTGAGTTGCCTTAATTTGACTTGTATACAGGTGACATGAATATTAATTACCCCCCAAAAAAATATTATAACAAAACACGATAGACTTGATTTAAGATGATGACACTACATTAATGGCATTTGGCAGACGCTCTTATCCAGAGCGATGTACAGTTGATAAGACGAAGCAGGAGACAACCCCTGGAGCAATGCAGGGTTAAGGGCCTGGCTCAAGGGCCCAACAGCTGTGCGGATCTTAATGTGGCTACACCGGGGATTAGAGACACCCAGTCAGTTACCTTAACCACTACGCTACAGGCCGCCCCACTTCTTACCAGTCGTTTCATGGTAAAAGACAAAGTTATTAAAGGTTTATGTGTGTTTATTGCAACACAACTGGACATAATGCATATGCAGTGTTCTTTTGCTTGAATTTATTTGCAATTTCAGGTTTCCAAACAATTTGCGAAATTATTTCACTAATATTTTGGATATATAACCTTGAATTAAAAAAAAAAAACATTAATAACACAAAATACATTTATTCAAATAAATAACATTTACATTTTATGCAAACATCCAAGAAATATAACTTAAAACGGACTTGGCCAACTGAACATTTGTGTCAAAATGTGCATAAATATTGCTCTACAATGTTATGGGTTCATAGATAATTTCTTTTTAAGAAGCCATCAAAATATGTTTTATTGTGATTTAAAGCTACAATCGGTAATTTCGGACTAACAGTCAAGAGAGGAATTGCAGCAACAAACACCCTCAAACCTCAATCCATCAATATTTTGAAACCCAAACTATAAACACAATCAGAGGATGAGTTTACATGTCAGTGAGCCTTTTCCAATGATAGGAAGGGATGGTCTGGTAACAATGTTTTAACACAAAGAAGTAGGCTCATTCTACCTTTTGAAGTACACAAAGTGTCACAAACTGTCCACCTTACCAACTACTCGGTTGAATATCTTACACTTTTGGGACATTTTCTGGATGGACAAAACTTTGGCATTGTACATTTTTTGAAGGAATTATCCATTTGAACTTAGTTGTTCTTAACGAATGTAGCAACCAGGGAGAATAGCAGTAAAGTCTGAAAATATATGAAATCATCATAAATGATCAGAGGGACACATCCACTACATATCCAAATATCAATTCAAAGTAATTTTGATAACAATAACATACATTTCAAGTCAGACATAAAATCTGCATTGAAAAATCCAGATTGTAATTATGCATCTTGTTGGGACCACTACACCTCCCCATCTCCCCTATCCACAGTTCACGAAACGTACAACGCAGAAGTAAGCCAAGATATGTGACTAGCGTGGCTCCATCTATCGACAACGGCAGAGGGCTTCATGGCCGCCAAATCAATTAAACAAACGGCAAACATTTTAAATAAGAAGCCAAAGAAATTCAGATATATAAAAATAGCTAGCTAGCATATCGTGAAACAACTAGAGTCTGCCAAATGCCATCGTGGAAATGACGACCTAAATATCCACGATGGCACAGCCAATGATTCTTTTTCAATTATTTTTATGAAAGATATTCTTTAGTTAAAACATCGTTTTACGCGCCACACCGTGCGCCTTTCAGTCGCAACCATAGCAACACCCTATGCTGTATTTCTTGCAGCATAGCTCGTTAAGATTACAGTTGTGGCCTTTGCGTTTAAATAATTCAGGCTCATCGAGCCAAACAAAATGATTGCAACTAGCAAAATGTGCAGAATATAAAAGATGCGGGAGCAACTCCGTCAAATTTCAACAGACATTTTAAAACTTATACGGAAAGGTAAGTCAGTTTTCCAGCGCCGGAGCTGATCCCACTGCTGCGTTAACGTAAATACCCGCCTCAACTCCGTACAATGTTCGTGTCACCGTTTAATTAGCATCACAGAAGCGCATATTTTCTTAGTTTGTTGACTGGCAAGTTGTAGCGATGTTGACATTCATTTCAAATGGTTGATCTTGAAAAGCCATGCAAGCTAGAGAACCACTAGCGTACGATAAAGTAACGTTAAAACAAACTTCTTCAGGTTGGCTTGAAAAGCCACGTACATTTTAATTGTCAACGTAGTGCACACAAGCAGCTGCTTTTTCAGTAAATCGGCCATGTAATGGGATCTGGATCTGGAGCCTGATCAAGGGTGGCACTATTTAAAAAAAAAAAAAAGGTCAGTTTTTAAAGATCGATATTCAAGCAGGACAGCGAGTGATTTTGATTGTCTTATTAGGTGACGTTATGTACTAGTTGCGTGGACATTGTTTTGTATTCCGTGTCATATGAACTGTATTTTCAAGAGAGCTGGTTTGTATTTGACGTTAAAATGAAAAGCTGGCATGCTGTAGTTGCATGCGGTTTTGAATTGATCATTCTACTATGCATTGGTTAATGACATTCCTTAGGATTCGAGGTTTTCCTATAGCATAATGTAGATGTCGTCCCAAAACCACAGCTCCCAATATCTAGCCTCATTTGATCCTGATGATTAAATGCTTAACAATTACCTTTCATTTAAAAAATGGATATATTAATGACAGAGCCTTTCAATTAGAAAGTTGGCTCAGGCGTGGTAGTTAATTGACGTACAATTAAGTAAATTAAATAACCACTATCTTTTTGTGTGCCCCTGATAATACTGCTTTTTCAGTTGTCACACAGTTGATGTCATATACAAAATATGTCTTCTACTCTTCTGGTTTCTATATCTTCAATTAGGCTAGCATAGGAATCGTGATGAATTTATATAGCCACACTGTTGTTTAGGCTGCACCATTCTGGAGACTTGACTCGGAATCTAGCTCAGAGACTTGAGACTTGACTCGGACTTGCATTTGATGACTTGAGAACATCTCTAGTCTGAACACACTTTAATGTGCGAGGACGGCTGAAAATCCTTGGATGTCCAGCCATTCTTCGCCTCCGTTGAAATACTTCAACGTCTCGGTTTCTGGTCGTGTAAATTAATCTAACAGTTGGCGTACTGTAACATGAAAAGCTTATATTGATGGACCCTGTCGGCTTATTGCTGTTGTTGCTACATGCATGTATTGTACAGCATAGCATTTTACAGCATCTCATGTAGCTAGCTAGCTACCTAGCAATTTGAACTGGTGGTATTTCATAAAGCACGATGATGCAGACCGATTCAACACAGCACTTCCTCACGTTCCACGGATTAATTTAACGTTACCGAATAGCGAAAAGCATTTTCACATCTTTAACTCGTTGTAATCTCACTGTCCATTTCATTGTGAAATAACGTTGGACGAGTACGAAGTTTCCAAACACTGAAATTAATGTAACAATCACGTATGCCTACGCCTTAACAGGTAGGCTGATGTAGCAGTAGGCCTATATTGTGCTATGCGAACTTTGTATGAAAGTTACCCGATTCGAAGCCGGTAAACAAAACTGTGGAGAGAAAAAAGAAACTTACCCCTATTCGTTGATTACTGAATTACCTCAAGTCGTTTAACTTAATTTGAACTGTACAGTAATGTAGTTGGCGGCGAATGATCCTATGCGTGTTAAAGCCGTGGGAACCAAAAAGCGTATGATGACATAACACTCCGTAGCCTATCAGAAGAGCAGTGTGAAACGGGATGAGAAGCCATAATAAGGATTTTCCGGCGCGAGAGCTTTCACAATAAAAGCTAAACTTCACCTTTTCAAATACTCGGTTGCAGTATTGAACGCATAACAAACAAAACTATCTTATAGCGACAGATGTATTTTTAACTGTGCAAAAAAGTTATCGGATGGACTTTAAAGTAAATCAAATATTAAATCAAACTATATAGCACGTAGGGTGGATCGGCAATCGCCTAGTATTAATTGTATCTATTTATTCATAATTGTCATCGCCTTTTTTTTGCCAACGAAATGTGCACCCTGTGCATTGACCCATTCCATTAAGAGCAGTGGGCAGCTGCAGTGCAGTGCCCGGTGACCAACAATGGCAGGAGCACATCGAAGGGAAATTCCGTCTCCAATGTCCTGCAGGTCTTTGAACTGAGGGAGGAAACCGGAGTACATGGATGTAACCCACGCAAACTCCACATAGAAGGGCTGAAAGATCACAAGTGATTAAACCAGCTGTGTGATTTGAAACTACAGTACTATAATATGCAGTATCAAACACACACTCATTGCTGAAACAGAATTTAGATGTTAAGTCAATGCAAACATTTGCCAACAATGGAAATTTGCTTTTGTAAATGGGAATTAAACTAATCAGATTAGTTTAGTCGTGTTGAGTTGTGTGATAGGTGGCACGGATGGTGCAGTGGGGAGCACTGCAAGGAGGTCCTGGGTTCGAATCCCCGTCGGCCGGGGCCTCTCTGTGCGGAGTTTGCATGTTCTCCCCGTGTTTGCGTGGGTTTCCTCCGGGTACTCTGGTTTCCTCCCACGGTCCAAAGACATGCATGTTAGGCTGATTGGAGAGTCTAAATTGCCCGTAGGTATGAGTGTGTGAGTGAATGGTGTGTGTGCCCTGCGATGGACTGGCGACCTGTCCAGGGTGTATTCCTGCGTTTCACCCAATGTATGCTGAGATTGGTCACAGGGGGGCTGGAGCCTATCAGCCTAACGTGCATGTCTTTGGACTGTGGGAGGAAACCAGAGTACCCGGAGGAAACCCACAAGAACACGGGGAGAACATGCAAAAAGCAAGCTTTCAGACTCTAAAATCTATTCTACAATTGCCTGCCCTTTAGCAGCTACCAAAAATCTGAGTAAACAAAACTAACACAACTGCAAATATTGCGGGGAAAAAAAAAACCTCACCCCTTTTCAGCGATGAATCAATTACATCAGATTCGTCATTTGTTTAACTTGATGTAGCGAGATTACACGGAAATATAATGGCGAACGATAGTACGCGCGTAGTAAAACTGTGTGATAGAGTAAATAAGAGTCCAACAGAACAGGCCTAATGTACACAACGACTTCCGGTACGGCTAGTGGACCGAGCTTCAAAATAAAAGCTAATTTTCTGTAACGTAACGTATAGTACAATGTGACGTGAGGTTTTCTGAAAAGTCCCTTACCCCACCTCCAGAGCCCAATTCCCTCTCCCCTCTGTCTCCTGCCATCAGCTCTCTGTTAACATGGACAGTGATGAAAGTATAGTTTAATATTACTGTGAAAATTACTGTGAAGTGGTGGGAAAATACTGAAATAACCATACATCATCACAGAGGGATGCATCCTGCACACATCCAGCAGATACCTATTCAAAGTAATTAAAATTACTATAGTAACATACATTCATAGGCAGACATAAATTCTGTCAGGATTGTATAGGTGTGGTCTGGACAGCCTAATCACCCCATCTCCCTCCTCAACTCCTCCCAACGTGTGGCACCTACAAGTAAATTGTATCGGAGAAGAGAGGAGACTGGGAGAGGGAGAGATTAAGAGCTTAAAAATACCAAGATATAAACTCCACACAGAGGGAACCGGGATTCAAACCCTTGACATCGTTGTAGCGAGGCGGCTGTGTTATTCACTGCACTGCAATGAGATGAGATAAAAACATTTATTGGCCATTAGGGTCAGACACCTTGATGACATTATTAAAGTCATCAAGGTACCTCACCCAATAGTTCCGAGTGTGGTAATAAATTTAACTCAACTCATTCATTCCCCAAACAAATTTCTCATTTTGCTCAAAGATGATGAGTGATTAAAGGCACCGTCATACGATTTGACACAAACACAAATATAGGTTGTCAAAATCTTGAATCTTGAAGTTTAATCAGTGTAATCAGCATGTACAGACTGTATAGATTGCCCGCAAAGGCACATTTCTCACAAGCAAAATGGACAGAACTGAATGTAAATTAAGGGAAATCAGATTAGTTTACGGTCAGTGTAGCTTATTTGCCATTGGAACGTCTTCCAAAAACTTTACCATATGCCCACCCACACTTGGGTTATGCACACTAATATTTGTATATTAGAGTGAAGTGGATACTTCAGAATGTCCAGTAATTGTGTTTGATTCCTGTATTTAGTTTTAGAAAATATATTTACCATTGTTTAACACCCACATATGCACCATCATTTGCATACATGTATCTATTATTTTCCCAATTTGGGAGATGGTTAAAAATATTTGTTAAAATTGTGAGACAAATCCAAAATATTCAAGATGATTAAAACAATTTCACACCAAAAATGAATCAAATGTATTTATTGCACAATTAATGTAATGGGTTATGCAACAGGAATGAACTTACATTCACAAGCAGTGGGACACTGTGAAATGCACAAGGCATAAAGGCCTTGGGATGTACACAAAATAAAATTATTTCAGAATGTCATAATTCATATTGAACACTGAATAACTGAGATCTCAGAAAAAGCATATGTCTGAGGTGTAATGGTAAGCTTTAGCACTGGCAGAAAAAGAACTGAAAAGGCCAGTAGTGTCAATTTCATTTTCAGCAATACATTTTTCTGTGAACAGTATATGCAAATAGCTTTCACATTGGGTCTTTCAAAAATTTTCACTGGTGTCAATTTCATCATCAAAGAATATCACCCTTAAATAAATTGCGAATTACATTTTACATGAAATGAAGAAAAAAAAAAAAACACTCATTATAAAAAGATCAATAGCATCTCAGTTTGTCCAAGTCATTGAGCCATTTCATTTCAGATGTGTTCACCAAATATGATCAGAAAGGCTATCAGAACAACTTTAAACATCGCTGCACAAGCACTGGCTCACCACCTTTTATTCACTACTTGAACTGTCAATAACCACCCACAAAATACAATGGAGGACGGTTTGTCTTAAAACCTGTGTAAAGACTCAATACATTTTCGGTTTCCTAAGAAATTTGGACATTCCAAACACTTCCTACACAACATTACATTACATTAAATGATTGGCATTTGGCAGACGCTCTTATCCAGAGCAACGACTAAGCAGGAGACAATCCTCCCCTGGAGCAATGCAGGGTTAAGGGCCTTGCTCAAGGGCAGTTCAGTTCTGTGCAGATCTTATTGTGGCTACACTGGGATTCGAACCACCGACCTTGCCGGTCCCAGTCATTTACCTTAACCACTACATTACACATAACATAACAGATTCTTTCATAAAACCCTTCCCAGGATACACGCATGTCTCAGACTATTCAGTCTGTTTTGCCATGAAAGGAGATTTCTTCAAATGTAGACAGTACATTTGAAACACTTTTTACCAGTAAGAATTCTCAGGTGGCAATCGTGTGGTAAAGGGAATGTTGTCAAAAAGCACTTTCCACACCAAGTACTTGTACTGTGGAAATTTAACTTGTTCCATTGGGAGAATGACGCACACTGTAAACATCTGTTGGGATTAGTTTCAGCTGCCTCAATACTGTGAAGCATCTTGCGTGAATTAATGCACTTTTTCTGGGAAAAGCACTTCCCACAATAAACACATTTGTAGGGCTATTCACCTGTATGAATTACCAGGTGGCTACTTCAGTGAGCTACTTGGGAGAATAATTTTACACAATAACGTTTCGAGGAGATTACTTCGGTATGAATCCTCAGGTGTTTATTTAAATCAGATGTTCTCAGAAAACACTTCTGACACTGTGGACACTTGCAGGGTTTTTCACCTGTATGAATTCTTAGGTGTGCATTTAAATGATATTTTGTGAGAAAACGCTTCTCACACTGTGCACACTTGTATGGCTTTTCACCTGTATGAATCATCAAGTGGCTATTTAAATTTGATACTGTGGTAAAACACTTTTCACACTGTGCACACTTGTAAGGCCTTTCACCTGTATGAAATATCTGGTGCTTATTTAAATATGATTTTGTATGAAAACATTTCTGACACTGTGTACACTTGTATGGTTTTTCACCTGTATGAATTCTCAGGTGAGCATTTAAATGATATTTTGTAAGAAAACACTTCTCACACTGTGCACACTTGTATGGCTTTTCACCTGTATGAATATAAATGTGGCTATTTAAATTTGACACTGTGCACACTTGTATGGCTTTTCACCTGTATGAATCTGGTGCTTTTTTAATTTTTATTTTGTATGAAAACTCTTCTCACACAGTGTACACTTGTATTTTTCACCTGTATGAATTGTCAGGTGTTCATTCAAATCGTATTTTCGAAGAAAACACTTTTCACACTGTGCACACTTGTATGGCCTTTCAGCTGTATGAATAACCTGGTGCTTCTTTAAAATAGATTTTGTATGAAAACTCTTCTCACACTGGGTACACTTGTAGGGTTTTTCACCTGTATGAATTCTCAGGTGTGTATTTAAATTAGATTTTGAATGAAAACTCTTTTCACACTTGGTACACGCGTAGGGTTTTTCACCTGTATGAATTGTCAGGTGTTCATTCAAATCGTATTTTCGAAAAAAACACTTTTCACACTGTGCACACTTGTATGGCTTTTCACCTGTATGAAATACCTGGTGCCTACTTAAATATGATTTTGTATGAAAACATTTCTGACACTGTGTACACTTGTATGGTTTTTCACCCGAATGAATTATTTGGTGCTTATTTAAATATGATTTTGTATGAAAACATTTCTGACACTGTGTGCACTTGTATGGTTTTTCACCTGTATGAATTCTCAGGTGAGCATTTAAATGATATTTTGTAAGAAAACACTTTTGACACTGTGCACACTTGTATGGCTTTTCACCTGTATGAATATAAAAGTGGCTATTTAAATTTGACACCGTGGTAAAACACTTTTGACACTGTGTACACTTGTATGGTTTTTCACCTGTATGAATTCTCAGGTGAGCATTTAAATGATATTTTGTAAGAAAACACTTTTGACACTGTGCACACTTGTATGGCTTTTCACCTGTATGAATATAAAAGTGGCTATTTAAATTTGACACCGTGGTAAAACACTTTTGACACTGTGTACACTTGTATGGTTTTTCACCTGTATGAATTCTCAGGTGAGCATTTAAATGATATTTTGTAAGAAAACACTTTTGACACTGTGCACACTTGTATGGTTTTTCACCTGTATGAATTCTCAGGTGAGCATTTAAATGATATTTTGTAAGAAAACACTTTTCACACTGTGCACACTTGTATGGCTTTTCACCTGTATGAATAATCTGGTGCTTTTTTAATTTTGATTTTGTATGAAAACTCTTCTCACACTGGGTACAATTGTAGGGTTTTTCACCTGTATGAATTTTCAGGTGTTCATTCAAATTATATTTTGCGAGAAAACGCTTCTCACACTGTGCACACTTGTATGGCTTTTCAACTGTATGAATATAAAAGTGGCTATTTAAATTTGACACTGTGGTGAAACACTTTTGACACTGTGCACACTTGTATGGCTGTTTACCTATACGAATAATCTGGTGCTTCTTTAAAATAGATTTTGTATAAAAACTCTTCTCACACTGGGTACACTTGAAGGATTTTTCACCTGTATGAATTGTCAGGTGTGTATTTAAATAAGATTTTGTATGAAAACTCTTCTCACACTGTGTACACTTGTAGGGTTTTTCACCTGTATGAATTCTCAGGTGTGTATTTAAATGAGATTTTGTAGGAAAACTCTTCTCACACTGTGTACACTTGTAGGGTTTTTCACCTGTATGAAATCTCAGGTGTGTATTTAAATAAGATTTTGTATGAAAACTCTTCTCACACTGTGTACACTTGTAGGATTTTTCACCCGTATGAATTCTCAGGTGTTTATTCAAATCGTATTTTCGAAGAAAACACTTTTCACACCGTGCACACTTGTATGGCATTTCACCTGTATGAATTTTCAGGTGTTTATATGAATTAGATTTTGTAGGAAAACTCTTCTCACACTGTGTACACTTGTAGGGTTTTTCACCCGTATGAATTCTCAGGTGTGTATTTAAATGAGATTTTGTATGAAAACTCTTCTCACACCGTGCACACTTGTATGGCCTTTCAGCTGTATGAAATACCTGGTGCCTACTTAAATATGATTTTCTATGAAAACATTCCTGACACTGGGTACACTTGTAGGGTTTTTCACCTGTATGAATTTTCAGGTGTTTATTCAAATCGTATTTTCGACGAAAACACTTTTCACACTGTGCACACTTGTATGGCCTTTCACCTGTATGAATAATCTGGTGCTTTTTAAATTTTGAATTTGTATAAAAACTCTTCTCACACTGGGTACACTTGTAGGGTTTTTCACCTGTATGAAATCTCAGGTGTGTATTTAAATTAGATTTTGTAGGAAAACTCTTCTCACACTGGGTACACTTGTAGGGTTTTTCACCTGTATGAATTCTCAGGTGTGTATTTAAACAAGTTGCTGAATCAAAACTCTCACACTGTGAACACTTGTACGGCTGTTTACCTACATGAGTTCTCAAGTGGTTATGTAAATCACATTTTCTATGAAAACCCTTCTCACAGTGTGTGCACTTGTATGGCTTTTCATCATTATGAATCATCCTGTGCTTACTTAAATCAGATTTTGTTTTCTCAAACTGTGAACACTGGCATGCCATTTCACCTGGATCAATTTCACATTCATATGTATGAATATTCTTAGTTTGCAGAAGTAAATTCAAAAGGCTTGGATTATTAACTTTGTGATCAACACAAGCTCCAGTCATCACAGGGTTCATGAGATCACTCACTAAACTTTCACTGGATTCACACTTCAATTCGTCAACACATTCAATAACATGCAGGTCACTGATGTGTTCAGCCTGAAGGTATCCTCCATCTTCAGTCTCTGTTTTGATTTGGTCAGGATGCAGATGGGTTTCATATCCCAGCTCTGTAAAGTCTAGGCTCTCTGTCTTAATAAGATCCCCAGTGTGGGTGGAGCCCAGATCAGCTTCTGTTTTTATCACTGATGTGTGTGTGTGGTGTACATCACTGACCCCGCTGTGTGCACTAACACACTCTGGCTCCAGTGTGTTGAGTCCTGGTGCAGCACACTCTGTCTCTGACTCCAGTCCACTGAGTTCCTCTTCTTTCAGTCTGATCCTGTGCTGCTCAGTGAGCTCTGGTAGTGTTGTCTCAGTGTCCTGTCTCAGACAGACTCCTGCCTGCATCATACTGCAGGTGTGCAGAACTGCAGCTAGTGGGAGGAAACGGGTGGAAGGGATAACGCATTCATCAACACGGTCCTGCTGCACATTCTTTCACACAAGAAAGACCAGCACTTTTATGATCTAGAGAGGTCAGGCTTGTCCAGTGTTGCAGCATTAATGACCTGCAGCCTAATTTCATACAGATTATGAATATCAATGTTGAAAAATATTATCTTGAAATAACCGAAAGGACACAACTGAATTGATTTCAAGATACAGTACTGTGCAGAAGTCTTAGGCACCCTAGACTTTACCATATTTTTTTTTTTTTTTTTTTGTGTGTGAGTTAGTCTTAAAAATGAGATTTCCAAATATTCATTTTCCAAGAGATTGAATTTTACAGAGACATTTTTGTACTTAATTTAAAAAAGTTACATATTACTGTAAGCAATTGACTACTTTTTACAAAAGAACTTGATCAAGACTGTCCGAGATCAGAAGCAAGGAGCCAACCAAAGTCTGCAGAACAACTGTGGCAAGTTCTCCAACATGCTTGGAACGCACGCGCGCACATCAACAGAACGCAGGGCTTTGCTTGTTTGAGTGAGCAGAGACCAAATTAACAGATTATTTTGTTTATGGTTATGGTTAATTTAAACATTAAACATGTTTTTGGAGTTCAGTAATATTTAAAGCATATGCAAAGTATAAATGTGGAATTAATGTATTCATTGTCCTTCTTTTACACTATAAACAGACTCGACACAAGTAGAGACTTTTCGTGGAAAATAAAGACACATTATGTAGCGACATTTTAACTCACTGAAATGTTAGTGATCATAAGCAATTTAACGTTGGATCCGTAAGAACTTTTCAAACTTCTACAATGCTAAAATAATGTTTACAAACACGTGCGAGCAACGAAAGACATTGTGCTCGTAAAAGGGAAAGCGCTTTAAAGCTACCAAACAAAGCGAATCGAAGAACTCCAAAATCATCAAAATTGTGGGAAGAAAAAACCTTACCACTTTTCGGCGATGACACAATTACTTCAGCTCAGTCGTTTGTTTAACGAGATGTAGCCTATATTACACAGAAATTGAATTTTCGGTGGCGAATCGCACGTGCATGTTAAAGCTTCGTGAATCAGATCGCAAACGATAAGAACTCAACAGCGGAGGTCGAATCAACGGAAGCTAACCCAAACAAATATTGAACTTCCGGTGCAGGGATAGAAACGAGCGTCAGAGTAAAAGCTCATTTTACGTTCTTTAACTCCCCCATGTTGACAAGTGAGATTTTAGTTGCCATAAGAATTCTTCTGACTGGGCCCCAAGGCTCATTCCAATCACTTATTATTATTAAAAAAATGATTGGCCCAAACCTCAAAATTGATCGAGGACCACCATCTTTTAGGACATTCCAACAAGTTAAATGTTCTTTCTAGGAGCTAGAAGCAGAAGTTAAGAACTCACATTTTTTCCTATGAGCAAGGAAACATCAGCGCATCCTTTGTGGAAGTATTTTTTTTGGAAAGCTTGACATATAGATGATTGGGTTGCGGATCCACCTCTCCCCATCTGCCACATCTGTTTGAAGGAGTAAGGACATTTCATTTGGCTAATTAGCATTTTCTGGATTTCCCCTTCTTCATTTATTTTTCTTGCCTGTATTTGTAGCTTCTCCTGATGGCTGGAGCCAGGAGAGAGAAAGCAAGAGCAAGGAAAATAAAAAAAGAGCAGAAAAAGAAGAAAAACAAGCCCTCAGAGCCTGACAATAAATGTAACTCTGGGAATAGATGTTAAGAAGACTGATACAAGTTGATATAGCAATGCGTTGATTTCTCTAATTTCACCAACGCTTAAAGCTGGGGTAGGTGATCTTTGGGCATGAGCAGAATCTGGGCAAAAGAAAGATTTTAAATGTATACAGCGACAAAAAACACAGCCCATCCTCTCCAGTCAGGTAAGCCCGCTCAGAGCTGCCTTCATTGGATATTAGCTACTGGGACCCATGAAAAACGGAAGTCCCTGAAAATCTGTCTTGGGAAAGTCACAGCTGTCAGATATTTTCCCAGTGAAGAGTTTTACCAAAATAAATAGCCTAATAAATAAATCCAACTTTAATACACACCATAATGACTCAATTCAATGGAGCCTGCAGCCATTAAAAGGTTTGCACACTAATATTTGTATATTACAGTGAAATGGATACTTCAGAATGTCCAGTAATTCTGTTAGATTCCTGTATTCAGTTATAAAATATATATTTACCCTGGTTTAACACCCACATATTGACCATAATTTGCATGTGTATCTATGATTTTCCCAATTTGGATAAAATTACTTGAAAAAATGTTTAGACAAATTCTAAATATTCAAGATGATTAAAACAATGTCACACCAAAACTGAATCAAATGTATTTATTGCACAATTAGTCTCATGGGTTATGCAACAGGAATTAACTTATATTCACAAGGAGTGGGACACTGTGAATTTACAAATGTACAAGGCATAAAGGCCTTGGGATGTGCACCATGTAAAATTATTTCAGAATGTCACAATTCATATTGAACACTGAATAACGGCGGTCTAAGAAAATACATATCCTATGAGGCCAGTAGTGTCAAATTAATTTTCATTTTTGGCAATACATCTTACAATTTTTCTGTCAACAGTATAAGCAAGTAGCTTTCACATTGGGTCTTTCAAAATTACACCGGTGTCAATTTCATCATCAAAAAATATCACCCCTAAATAAATTGCGAATTACATTTTACATGGAATGAAATACTTAAAAAAACAAAAGCAAAACAGAAGTCACAAACACTCATTATAAAAAGATCAATAGCATCTCAGTTTGTCCAAGTCATTGAGCCATTTCATTTCAACCAAATATGATCAGAAAGGCTATCAGAACGACTTTAAACATCGCTGCAGCAAGCACTGCAAAACGGTTGGCTCACCACCTTTTATTCACTACTTGAACTGTCAATAACCACCCACAAAATACAATGGAGGACGGTTTGCCTGAAAACCTGTGTAAAGACTCAATACATTTTCGGTTTCCTAAGAAATTTGGACATTCCAAACACTTCCTACACAACATTACATTACATTAAATGATTGGCATTTGTCAGACGCTCTTATCCAGAGCAACGACTAAGCAGGAGACAATCCTCCCCTGGAGCAATGCAGGGTTAAGGGCCTTGCTCAAGGGCAGTTCAGTTCTGTGCAGATCTTATTGTGGCTACACTGGGATTCGAACCACCGACCTTGCCGGTCCCAGTCATTTAGCTTAACCACTACACTACAGGCCGCCACACAACATAACAGATTCTTTCATAAAACCCTTCCCAGGATACACGCATGTCTCAGACTATTCAGTCTGTTTTGCCACGAAAGGAGATTTCTTCAAATGTAGACAGTACATTTGAAACACTTTTTACCAGTGAGAATTCTCAGGTGGCAATCGTGTGGTAAAGGGAATGTTGTCAAAAGGCACTTTCCACACCAAGTACTTGTATTGTGGAAATTTTACTCGTTCCATTGGGAGAACGCTGCACACTGTAAACATCTGTTGGGATTAGTTTCAGCTGCCTCAATACTCTGGCATGAGTTAAATTATCTTTTCCAGTAAAACACATCTAGCACCACACTGTAGGAGTTTTCAGTGGTGTGAAGCATATTCCATGAATTAATGCACTTTTTCTGGGAAAAGCACTTCCATTACATTACATTACATTACATTACATTACATTATTGGCATTTGGCAGACGCTCTTACCCAGAGCGACATACAGTTGATTAGACTAAGCAGGAGACAATCCTCCGCTGGAGCAATGCAGGGTTAAGGGCCTTGCTCAAGGGCCCAACGGCTGTGCGGATGTTATTGTGGCTACACCGGGAATCGAACCACCGACCTTGCGTGTCCCAGTCATTTACCTTAATCACTACGCTATAGGCCGCCCTACGCGCCTACTTCCCACAATAAACACATTTGTAGGGCTATTCACCTGTATGAATTACCAGGTGGCTACTTCAGTGAGCGACTTGAAAGAATAATTTAACAGAATAACTACGTTTGGAGGAGATTACGTCGGTATGAATTCCCAGGTGTGCATTTAAATTATATTTTGTAAGAAAACACTTCTCACATTGGGCACACTTATAGGTCCTATACCTGTATGAATTCTCAGGTGTCTATTTAAATCAGATGTTCTCAGAAAACACTTCTGACACTGTGGACACTTGCAGGGTTTTTCACCTGTATGAATTTTTAGGTGTGCATTCAAATTATATTTTGCGAGAAAACGCTTCTCACACTGTGCACACTTGTATGGCTTTTCAACTGTATGAATATAAAAGTGGCTATTTAAATTTGACACTGTGGTGAAACACTTTTGACACTGTGCACACTTGTATGGCTGTTTACCTATATGAATAATCTGGTGCTTCTTTAAAATAGATTTTGTATAAAAACTCTTCTCACACTGGGTACACTTGTAGGGTTTTTAACCTGTATGAATTTTCAGGTGTGTATATAAATTAGATTTTGTAGAAAAACTCTTCTCACACTGGGTACACTTGTAAGGTTTTTCACCTGTATGAATTCTCAGGTGTGTATTTAAATTAGATTTTGTAGGAAAACTCTTCTCACACTGTGTACACTTGTAGGGTTTTTCACCTGTATGAATTCTCAGGTGTGTATTTAAATTAGATTTTGTAGGAAAACTCTTCTCACACTGTGTACACTTGTAGGGTTTTTCACCTGTATGAATTCTCAGGTGTGTATTTAAATTAGATTTTGTATGAAAACTCTTCTCACACTGGGTACACTTGTAGGATTTTTCACCTGTATGAATTGTCAGGTGTTCATTCAAATCGTATTTTCGAAGAAAACACTTTTCACACTGTGCACACTTGTATGGCCTTTCAGCTGTTTGACATACCTGGTGCCTACTTAAATATGATTTTCTATGAAAACATTCCTGACACTGTGTACACTTGTAGGGTTTTTCACCTGTATGAATAATCTGCTGCTTTTTTAATTTTGAATTTGTATAAAAACTCTTCTCACACTGGGTACACTTGTAGGGTTTTTCACCTGTATGAATTCTCAGGTGCTTCTTTAAAATAGATTTTGTATAAAAACTCTTCTCACACTGTGTACACTTGTAGGGTTTTTCACCTGTATGAATTTTCAGGTGTTCTTTCAAATCGTATTTTCGATGAAAACACTTTTCACACTGCGCACACTTGTATGGCCTTTCAGCTGTATGAATAAGCTGGTGCTTCTTTAAAATAGATTTTGTATGAAAACTCTTCTCACACTGGGTACACTTGTAGGGTTTTTCACCTGTATGAATTCTCAGGTGTGTGGGAGAAAAATATAATGTAGTACAATGTAACCTCGGATATATGTATCCAGATATGTACAATGCATATAGTTAGAAAACTGCTTAAAAGAATATTGTGCTTGTGACAGATAACCAGCAAAAATGTAAGGGAGGGGTGAGTGCTCTGCCACAGCTTACGTCATATGGGCATATGTGCAGGGGATAAAGCAGAACACACTTCCATTGTTGGGTGCGCTCATGTGCTTGTTATGATAAAAAATAATGAGGAGGAATCGCACCCGAGGTCGGTTCCTCCTTACCTAGACTAAGGAGGAACCACGGATGATAAATATAACCTTGAAGATACTGTAGCAGTGGGCTAATTGCAACACAAATGTTATATGACTTAAGGAGCAGATGTGGGCCTAGGAGTACAACGCGTGGGAAAAATACTGAGACACTGTCTGAAGATGATTGGCTTTCACAGTAATGTATTCATGTGATAACTTAGGATGTGTAATGGCATAAGAATAGACACCCTGTCTGCTAAAATCCAGAGTGTTTTCTCACATTGGTGTGAGGCATTCTCCGTGCTTTGTTATAGGGTTAATAAAGCTTGTATTATTGAAACTCTCCTTGCTGTGAAAGAACTGGGTTCTTTTAAATGGGAAAGGTTGCTTGCAAGAAGTCTCTCCTAAATCAAGGGGAATTTTCCCCGACAGTAACTTGGCGTAGTCGGCAGGATCTCTAACTCGTTTCTGTCTCAGAAGGGGCTGAGTCTCACCAGTCCGGGACTGGAAAGGGATTGGCAGGATCTCTAACTGCTGTCTGTTTCAGAAGGGGCTTAGTCTTCCTAGTCCGGGACTAAAAACGAAGACCGCCTCCGGGAAGAGGGAGCGACCCGAGATCCGGATCCCTAAAACGAAGACCGCCTTCGGGGGGAGAAAGCGATACGAGATCCGAATATTGAGGAAGGAGAAAGACTGAGTGGCAACCCCACAGCAACGAGAACGAGACTTGGGCAGACTACACCGGGTGTAGGGCGTGCCTATGCGTTGACGAACGCACCGGAGATCTCGTAAAGACTCATTTCAGGTTGGTACCTTTCTGTAATTGTTAAAATGGGGAATAGTTGCGGGAAGGAGTTAAATGTGGGCTCTGATCAATTTACAGGGCCCCTAAGAACAATGTGGAACCAACACGGACCATCAGCCGTGGAAGGTTTAAAAATTTGGCAAGAGCATGGGTTTCCTTTAAATGGCACCTTTTCAACACAGAGGTTAGAGGATGTTAGAAAAAATATGGAAAGTTGTACTAAGAAAAGACATTTTTGTAAAAAAAAGGAATTAAGGGGATTTGAGTTATGGGAACGAGAGGCACGTGAAAGGCAGGCGAGACAACAAAGAAATAATGATAAAAAAGGGGAAACTCAGCCTCCGTCGTATTTTCCAGCTGGGGCGAGTGGGAAAAGCACACCCTGTTTATATCCCTCACTAACCATGTTAAAACATTCCGAGGTTGACACGGACCTGGACTGCCCGGTGCCCCGTCCACCTCCTCACGCACCTCCACCGCACCAGCCAGCCCCGGTCCCCAACACCCCGACGAGACCGCCTGCTCCAGCCCTGACTCTGCCATCGCCACCACGCCTACAGACTCCTGGAAGAGGGACCCCTCAGCCACCAACTTTGACACCCTCCACGGGCCACACCAGATCGGGATTACAGTATCAGCCACGGAAAAACTACCCGTGTGCAATACCAAACTGTCAGTTCCCTGCCACAGGAACTGCAGCAGACAGAGCCCCTGTCTGTGCCTCACACACCGCAGAGGCACGGGAACGCCAGTATGGATTAAAAGACATTCCAGAAGGAGAATGGAATAAAGAACCATATCAGGGTGATCCCGAAGGGTGGTATGGACCTAAACCTGATGATCCTCCCCGCCCCCAGCTGACAATGGGACAGTTTCCGATGGTAGAATGTCCGGACCCCCATCAACCAGGGCAGGTACAATTGGTGTACCGACCCTATACTAGGGACGAACTAAGGGCAATCTGCTCGGAACTACCGAACCCAAGTCATACCGGGGGAGAAACTTTCTATGACAAATTGATGGAAATAATACAGTGTGCTAAACCAAGCAGTAATGATCTGGAAGGCATCATGCGCATGCATTTGGGCACCAGGTGGGGAAAGGTGAGAGACAGAGCTGGAGTACCGGGCGACGGAGGGCAAGTGGCTGCCTTCGACCCTACCGTCATCTATAACCCAGCAGCAGGATCCCCATATGGCTTACAGACTGCGGCTTTGAGGGCAGCTCTCACACATGTTTTTCCCACTCACCTGGATACAGGTAAACTGGCCAGAACTGTGCAGAAACCCGAAGAAACAGTGGAAGAATATGAAGACAGGCTGCAGAGTGTTATGGAACTGCATGGAGGATTGCCGAAGCCCCAACCATTCCCGGGAGTGCAAAACACACCATACGAGTCGTATCTCAGTCAACACTTTATGAACGGGCTGAGACCCAGCCTACGGGCAGCGATACAACAGACTCTTGTGGGATGGCAGCATGCCCGCCTGGATGACGCCATGCACATCATGCCGAAAATAATGAAAGAGAAAAAAAAGAAAAAAACAACAAAAAACATCAGATGCAAATGGTACAAGTAACTGACCTCCAACTCAAACAGCTGAAGAGTCAGCAGCCAGCTAGAGGAAGAGGCAGAGGACGTGGAAGTGGGAGAGGAAGAGGGGCTGGGAGAAGCAGCGACAGAAACGGCCCTTGTTATGTCTGCGGAGAGAAGGACATTGGGCACGAGACTGTCCCAGGAAATACAAAGGGCAGGGCGGAGGAGACCAAAGACTGGGCGAAAGAGGCGAGCAAGAATGGCAACACGCTCCACGGGGCCGGGGCACAGTGAATCATCCTGATCAGTTTGACGAACAAGATTGAAGGTGCGAGGGGAAAGGTGGATGGAGCATGCGGCAGACGGGTGAGTCCACATTAATGTTGATAAAATGCAAACCAGGAGATTTACCTAATTGGACATTAAAAGTAAATGGGAAAGACATGACCTTTATGGTCGATTCTGGGGCCGGGGTGTCGGTAATAAGTAAGAATGCATGGAAAGGGGCGCAGCCAGCAATGTCTGGAAGAGGCTTAAATACCGTGAATGCGGGGGGGGGTACTGTATATGAAAATTTCACTGAGCCGCTGCCTACCGTTAGTGAAAACACTGCTACCCATCATTCTTTCTTATTTTCCGAAACATGTCCAGTAAACCTATTAGGAAGAGATTTAATTTGACTTTTTAATATTTGTATAATTGGTACAAACGGAGAAATGGTTGTTACACAAGGGACAAAGCCCGTTAAAAATAAAAAATGGATTTATGCATGGGGGATCACAGAGCCACCAACAGCTGCATGTCTAAAGAACGAAGCAATACATAGGAGAAGGAGATATTGCAAGGCACCAGGGGATGAAATGTCATCAGACAAATTGCATGTAACAATGAGGGTAACAGAGCAGGAAGATTGGGGGTTCTTGGGTAAGCTTGGAGATGGCAAAGTGTATATAGGAGATCTCTATATGGGGCCACAAGCTACAGCATTTTCTGTAAATTTGACAGAGGAGCAAAAATCGCTGTTTTGTGTGCCAGGAAGTGTTCCACATATTTCGATTGAAAAGAATTCTGATTGGGCATGGGAAGACCTGGGCCCTTGGATGGCTCAGTGTCAGAACACCAAAGATTGGGAAAACAAAGGGTGGGGCCAATATTCACCCTCCCTTCAGGTACGTCGAGTCTCAATAAGAGAATACATACCTGTTTTTCCGCAATTGTTAAAAGGAGGGAAAGGCCCTACAACGGGCACCTCCATTTTCCTCAATGCCTCGGAAAAGGAAACACTCCTGACACAGGTCCCAGAAAAACTCTGGACCACAAATACAGCATCAGCGGGATTACTGGCAGGTGCCAAACCGCTGGAAGTCTCCCCAAAGTCATCTTACAGGCCATGCAAACGTCAATATCCTCTTCGACCAGAGGCCGAGGAGGGTATTACGCCAGTGTTTGAAGAACTATTAAAAGAAGGAATTATTGTGCCGTGTACAGGTTCCCCATGTAACACGCCTATACTGCCAGTACGAAAGCCTGATGGAACTTGGCGATTTGTACAAGATTTGAGGGCAGTAAATTCGGCTATAATTCCTAGAGCCCCTGTGGTGCCTAACCCCGCTACTATTATGTCCCAGATCCCGGGTGAAGCATGCTGGTTTACTGTGATCGATCTAGCAAATGCATTTTTCAGTATTCCTGTAGCTCAGGAATCGCAACCATGGTTTGCATTTACATTTCGAGGGAAACAATATACGTGGACTCGAATGCCACAGGGCTACGTTGAAAGCCCTGCTGTATACTCTGCCGCACTAAGTGAATGTTTGGAAGGATTCACTTTTCCCCAAGGAAGCACATTGGTGCAATATGTTGATGATTTATTGATCTGTTCAGAAACAGAACAAGATTGCACTGCAGACACTGTTGCGCTTCTCACATTCCTAGCAGAAACTGGGAATAAAGTGAAAAAGGCAAAATTACAATTGATACAAGAAACAGTGCGATATCTAGGTCATGACATTTCTAAAGACGGCCGTTCGTTGGGCTTAGAGAGAATCGAAGCGATTCTCAAAGTACCCAAACCACAGACTAAAACTCAGATGATGTCTTTTTTAGGCATGACAGGATACTGCAGATCCTGGATCACGGATTATGCGCAAAGAACGCAACCTTTGCAGGATATAATACATGGTAAAGGGTTAGGGTCACATGACCCCTTAGAATGGACTGAGGCAGCAGAAGCTGCATTTTTAGATTTAAAAGGGCAATTACAAATAGCCCCTACATTAGGAACACCAAATATGGACAAAGATTTTACTCTGACGGTACAAGAGAAGGGCGGATATATGTCCGCTGTCCTGCTCCAGGAGCATGGAGGTAAACAACGACCTGTCGGGTATTACTCGACGAGACTGGACTCAGTAATCCGGGGACTTCCCGCCTGCATGCGAGCAGTTGCAGCGGCTGCTGCGGCTGTAGAAGCCACCTGTGCTTTAGTGGCTTATCGACAGCTCACTGTCCTGGTTCCGCATGCTGTGGCAGAAATACTGCTGAAACAAAAAACCGCTCACCTTTCAGCATCGCGCATGCTCCACTACCAACATGTATTAACAACCCTACCTAATGTTGTTGTGAAACGATGCACTGTTTTAAATCCCGCTACTCTTCTTCCCACAGAAGCAGATGGAGAAGCACATGACTGTGTTGCTGTTTTGGAGGAAGTCCTCACCCCCAGACCAGACCTAAAAACAGAACCCATGCCGAATACGGATATTGAATTTTTCGTAGACGGATCCGCTTCAAAGGATCCCACAACCGGTGAAAATCATGTGGGCTATGCAATAGTAACCGAACATGCGGTACAAGAGTCCGCCCGGCTACCGGGTCACCTTTCTGCCCAAGCTGCAGAATTGTTCGCCCTTACCCGAGCGTGTCATTTGGCAAAAGGTAAAGTTGTAACAATTTACACAGACAGCAGATATGCATTTGGAGTGGTACATGATTTCGGTGCAATTTGGAAACACAGAGGATTTCTCACCAGTGCGGGAAAACCCATTCAGAATGGACCCCTGGTCAGAAATCTTCTGGACGCCATCATGCTGCCCAGATCTGTGGCAGTTTGCAAATGCACTGCACACACTGGGGACAGTACACCCGTGGCTAGAGGAAATGCAGCAGCTGATGCGGCTGCTAAGGCAGCAGCATATGCCCCTGTGAAAACGACCCTCCAAATGTTGAATGAACAAAAAGACCCACAGCTCACAATACAAGAGAGTCAGGAAATGGCTACTGCCACAGAGAAGGCAAAATGGAAAAACAAAGGGTCAAAGGTCGATGGTCTGTGGGTGGGGAAAGCCTCAGGTAAACCTTTTCTACCACAATGTTTGGTTCCATACTACCTGAAATTGACACATGGAAAGACCCATGTGTCAAAAGGAGGGATGGTGGCAGAAATGGAACAATATTGGGACCTCAGCACATGTGCATTCAAAAGTCACTCACAAAATTTTTGTTCCAGATGCATTGTGTGTGCAACACACAACGCCGGAGTAGCAGTAAAAACGGAACCAGGTGCTCAACCACCAGCACAAGAGCCGTTTGAGTACTTAATGATGGATTTCATTGAACTAACCCCTTGCAGAGGCCAAAAATATTGTTTGGTGATCATTGATATGTTTTCAAAATGGATAGAAATTTTTCCTTGCAGACATGCAGATGCAACAACGGTGGCGAAAGCACTTATTAGGGAAATCATTCCCAGGTGGGGAATACCGAAACGAATATCCTCAGATCGAGGTTCACATTTCTATAACAATTTGATGAAAGCATTGACCGAATTTTTCTCCATTGACATGCGATTCCACTGCGCTTATCACCCGGCCAGTGCAGGAGCAGTGGAAAGAGCAAATGGAGTGGTCAAAAACAAATTGACAAAAACAATGGCGGAGACAGGGCTGGACTGGATAACAGCTCTGCCCATAGTCATGTTGTCCATGAGGTCAGCGGTAAGTAAGACGACAGGATTGTCGCCCCACGAGGTCATCACGGGGAGACCCATGAGGACCCCCGTGGGGCCCCCAATTGCCGGGACAGACCTAGCCCTAGTAGATGATCAAATGGTTCAATATTGTGTGGAATTGAATAAGGCACTGCGATTTGTCTCAAAGCAGGTGAAAGCAGCACAACCGGCCGTACGTGACGAACCTGGCCATCAGCTGAAACCAGGAGACTGGGTGGTGGTGAAAGACTTCCAGAGGAAGAGGTGGTGCGAACCCAGGTGGCGTGGACCGTTCCAGATCCTGCTCACCACTCCGACGGCTGTTCGAGTAGCTGAGCGCACTTCCTGGATACACGCCAGTCATTGCAAGCTGTACAAACGAGGGGGATGCCTGTGACGAGCCATAGGCTGTCTTTGATGAGCAAAGCAGACAAATGTTTTTAATTTTTATTTTTCTCTTTGAATATGTTATCATTTATATGATAAAAGGAGGGATTGTGGGAGAAAAATATAATGTAGTACAATGTAACCTCGGATATATGTATCCAGATATGTACAATGCATATAGTTAGAAAACTGCTTAAAAGAATATTGTGCTTGTGACAGATAACCAGCAAAAATGTAAGGGAGGGGTGAGTGCTCTGCCACAGCTTACGTCATATGGGCATATGTGCAGGGGATAAAGCAGAACACACTTCCATTGTTGGGTGCGCTCATGTGCTTGTTATGATAAAAAATAATGAGGAGGAATCGCACCCGAGGTCGGTTCCTCCTTACCTAGACTAAGGAGGAACCACGGATGATAAATATAACCTTGAAGATACTGTAGCAGTGGGCTAATTGCAACACAAATGTTATATGACTTAAGGAGCAGATGTGGGCCTAGGAGTACAACGCGTGGGAAAAATACTGAGACACTGTCTGAAGATGATTGGCTTTCACAGTAATGTATTCATGTGATAACTTAGGATGTGTAATGGCATAAGAATAGACACCCTGTCTGCTAAAATCCAGAGTGTTTTCTCACATTGGTGTGAGGCATTCTCCGTGCTTTGTTATAGGGTTAATAAAGCTTGTATTATTGAAACTCTCCTTGCTGTGAAAGAACTGGGTTCTTTTAAATGGGAAAGGTTGCTTGCAAGAAGTCTCTCCTAAATCAAGGGGAATTTTCCCCGACAGGTGTGTATTTAAATTAGATTTTGTAGGAAAACTCTTCTCACACTGGGTACACTTGTAGGGTTTTTCACCTGTATGAATTCTCAGGTGTGTATTTAAACAAGTTGCTGAATCAAAACTCTCACACTGTGAACACTTGTACGGCTGTTTACCTACATGAGTTCTCAAGTGGTTATGTAAATCACATTTTCTATGAAAACCCTTCTCACAGTGTGTGCACTTGTATGGCTTTTCATCATTATGAATCATCCTGTGCTTACTTAAATCAGATTTTGTTTTCTCAAACTGTGAACACTGGCATGCCATTTCACCTGGATCAATTTCACATTCATATGTATGAATATTCTTAGTTTGCAGAAGTAAATTCAAAAGGCTTGGATTATTAACTTTGTGATCAACACAAGCTCCAGTCATCACAGGGTTCATGAGATCACTCACTAAACTTTCACTGGATTCACACTTCAATTCGTCAACACATTCAATAACATGCAGGTCACTGATGTGTTCTGCCTGAAGGTATCCTCCATCTTAAGTTTCTGTTTTGATTTGGTCAGGATGCAGATGGGTTTCATATCCCAGCTCTGTAAAGTCTAGGCTCTCTGTCTTAATAAGATCCCCAGTGTGGGTGGAGCCCAGATCAGCTTCTGTTTTTATCACTGATGTGTGTGTGTGGTGTACATCACTGACCCCGCTGTGTGCACTAACACACTCTGGCTCCAGTGTGTTGAGTCCTGGTACAGCACACTCTGTCTCTGACTCCAGTCCACTGAGTTCCTCTTCTTTCAGTCTGATCCTGTGCTGCTCAGTGAGCTCTGGTAGTGTTGTCTCAGTGTCCTGTCTCAGACAGACTCCTGCCTGCATCATACTGCAGGTGTGCAGAACTGCAGCTAGTGGGAGGAAACGGGTGGAAGGGATAACGCATTCATCAACACGGTCCTGCTGCACATTCTTTCACACAAGAAAGACCAGCACTTTTATGATCTAGAGAGGTCAGGCTTGTCCAGTGTTGCAGCATTAATGACCTGCAGCCTAATTTCATACACATTATGAAAACCAATGTTGAAAAATATTATCTTGAAATAACCGAAAGGACACAACTGAATTGATTTCAAGATACAGCACTGTGCAGAAGTCTTAGGCACCCTAGACTTTACCATGTATGTTTTTTTTTTTGTGTGAGTTAGTCTTAAAAATGAGATTTCCAAGGATTCATTTTCCAAGAGATTGAATTTTTGTACTTAATTTTAAAAAGTTACATATTACTGTAAGCAATTGACTACTTTTTACAAAAGAACTTGATCAAGACTGTCCGAGATCAGAAGCAAGGAGCCAACCAAAGTCTGCAGAACAACTGTGGCAAGTTCTCCAACATGCTTGGAACAACCTCCCTGCTGATTGTCTTATAGAACTGCAGGACAGCGTTGGCTATCTCAGACAAGTGATGCAGTTTTAACGCCCAAGGGTGGTCACAAAGCATATTGATTTGATTCAGTTTTAAACTATTCTGCCAAATTACTAAAGTGTAATGTAAAATGTATGTTTATTTAGGCACAACAGAGTATTTCTTTCCAACATAGAGCCCAGTGGTTTTATTTTGTTATACAAGCCAAGGGAATCTGAAAATCTGAAAATCTGAAAAGGCATATAAGGCTACAGGAACTATTGAGAACTGCTAAAATAAACACATTTGGGTTTGGTCGATCATATCCCTATCGTCACTGCATTATTAGCATTGAATGAATATCTATTGTTTTGAGTTGTTTGGGGGATTGGATGCATTTTGAATGGCACTCTCCTCTACATCAGGGGTGCACAACAAGGGCCGATCCTTTTCAGGATTTTGTGCCAAATTCTGGTCATATTATTTAATTGACTCAATCATATCTTATCTGACGTGTGCATGAGTACCGGCTAAAGCTGCAGACTGCAAGTGTGTCCTAATGATTTTACTGTGCTCAAGTACAGGCTTGAACCAGAGTAAATGATCTGTCAGAAAATAATTTAAAAAAACAAGACAATTGTTTTGTTGGAACAAAATCCAGTGTGCAAACCGGGCCTCGAGGGCCGGCGTTGTACACCCTTGCTCTCCATTCATCACTTTTACGCGCACGCACGCGCGCACATCAACAGAACGCAGGGTTTTGCTTGTTTGAGTGAAAAGAGACCAAATTAACAGATTATTTTGTTTATGGTTATGGTTAATTTAAACATTAAACATGTTTTTGGAGTTCAGTAATATTTAAAACTATGCATTAATCATTTCATCAATTATACTTTAATTTGTGCAAAGTATAAATGTGGAATTAATGTATTCATTGTCCTTCTTTTACACTACAAACAGACTCGACACAAGTAGAGACTTTTCGTGGAAAATAATGACACATTATGTAGCGACATTTTAACTCATTGAAATGTTAGTGATCATAAGCAATTTAACGTTGGATCCGTAAGAACTTTTCAAACTTCTACAATGCTAAAATAATGTTTACAATCACGTGCGAGCAACGAAAGACATTGTGCTCGTAAAAGGGAAAGCGCTTTAAAGCTACCAAACAAAGCGAATCGAAGAACTCCAAAATCATCAAAACTGTGGGAAGAAAAAACCTTACCACTTTTCGGCGATGACATAATTACTTCAGCTCAGTCGTTTGTTTAACGAGATGTAGCCTATATTACACAGAAATAGAATTTTCGGTGGCGAATCGCACGTGCATGTTAAAGCTTCGTGAATCAGATCGCAAACGATAAGAGCTCAAAAGCGGAGGTCGAATCAACGGAAGCTAACCCAAACAAATATTGAACTTCCGGTGCAAGGATAGAAACGAGCGTCAAAGTAAAAGCTCATTTTACGTTCTTTAACTCCCCCATGTTGACAAGTGAGATTTTAGTTGCCATAAGAATTCTTCTGACTGGGCCCAAGGCTCATTCCAATCACTTACTATTATTTAAAAAATTATTGTCCCAAACCTCAAAATCGATGGAGGACCACCATCTTTTAGGACATTCCAACACGTCAAATGTTCTTTCTAGGAGCTAGAAGCAGAAGTTAAGAACTCATATTTTTTCCTATGAGCAAGGAAACATCAGCGCATCCTTTGTGGAAGTATTTTTTTGGAAAGCTTGACATATAGATGACTGGGTTGCGGATCCACCTCTACCCATCTGCCACATCTGTTTGAAGGAGTAAGGACATTTCATTTGGCTAATTAGCATTTTCTGGATTTCCCCTTCTTCATTTATTTTTCTTGCCTGTATTTCTAGCTTCTCCTGATGGCTGGAGCCAGGAGAGAGAAAGCAAGAGCAAGGAAAATAAAAAAAGAGCAGAAAAAGAAGAAAAACAAGCCCTCAGAGCCTGACAATAAATGTAACTCTGGGAATAGATGGAAAGAAGACTGATAGAAGTTGATATAGCAATGCGTTGATTTCTCTAATTTCACCAACGCTTAAAGCTGGGGTAGGTGATCTTTGGGCATGAGCAGAATCTGGGCAAAAGAAAGATTTTAAATGTATACAGCGACAAAAAACACAGCCCATCCTCTCCAGTCAGGTAAGCCCGCTCAGAGCTGCCTTCATTGGATATTAGCTACCGGGACCCATGAAAAACGTGGTCAATGGTAAATGGTCGGCATTTATATAGCGCCTTCATCCAAAGCGCTGTACAATCGATGCTTCTCATTCACCCATTCATACACACACTCACACACCAAGGGCGATTGGCTGCCATGCAAGGCAAGGCAACCCTCCGACTGCCAGACGACTGCTCTTACTGCCTGAGCCATGTCGCCCCTATATTTTTAATACACACCATAATGACTCCGTTCAATGGAGCCTGCGGCCATTAAAAGGTTTGCACACTAATATTTGTATATTACAGTGAAATGGATACTTCAGAATGTCCAGTAATTCTGTTAGATTCCTGTATTCAGTTATAAAATATATATTTACCCTGGTTTAACACCCACATATTGACCATAATTTGCATGTGTATCTATGATTTTCCCAATTTGGATAAAATTACTTGAAAAAATGTTTAGACAAATTCTAAATATTCAAGATGATTAAAACAATGTCACACCAAAACTGAATCAAATGTATTTATTGCACAATTAGTCTCATGGGTTATGCAACAGGAATTAACTTATATTCACAAGGAGTGGGACACTGTGAATTTACAAATGTACAAGGCATAAAGGCCTTGGGTTGTGCACCATGTAAAATTATTTCAGAATGTCACAATTCATATTGAACACTGAATAACGGCGGTCTAAGAAAATACATATCCTATGAGGCCGGTAGTGTCAAATTAATTTTCATTTTTGGCAATACATCTTACAATTTTTCTGTCAACAGAATATGCAAATAGCTTTCACATTGGGTCTTTCAAAATTACACCGGTGTCAATTTCATCATCAAAAAATATCACCCCTAAATAAATTGCGAATTACATTTTACATGGAATGAAATACTTAAAAAAACAAAAGCAAAACAGAAGTCACAAACACTCATTATAAAAAGATCAATAGCATCTCAGTTTGTCCAAGTCATTGAGCCATTTCATTTCAGATGTCTCAACCAAATATGATCAGAAAGGCTATCAGAACGACTTTAAACATCGCTGCAGCAAGCACTGCAAAACGGTTGGCTCACCACCTTTTATTCACTACTTGAACTGTCAATAACCACCCACAAAATACAATGGAGGACGGTTTGTCTTAAAACCTGTGTAAAGACTTAATACATTTTCGGTTTCCTAAGAAATTTGGACATTCCAAACACTTCCTACACAACATTACATTACATTAAATGATTGGCATTTGGCAGACGCTCTTATCCAGAGCAACGACTAAGCAGGAGACAATCCTCCCCTGGAGCAATGCAGGGTTAAGGGCCTTGCTCAAGGGCAGTTCAGTTCTGTGCAGATCTTATTGTGGCTACACTGGGATTCGAACCACCGACCTTGCCGGTCCCAGTCATTTAGCTTAACCACTACACTACAGGCCGCCACACAACATAACAGATTCTTTCATAAAACCCTTCCCAGGATACACGCATGTCTCAGACTATTCAGTCTGTTTTGCCATGAAAGGAGATTTCTTCAAATGTAGACAGTACATTTGAAACACTTTTTACCAGTGAGAATTCTCAGGTGGCAATCGTGTGGTAAAGGGAATGTTGTCAAAAGGCACTTTCCACACCAAGTACTTGTATTGTGGAAATTTAACTTGTTCCATTGGGAGAACGCTGCACACTGTAAACATCTGTTGGGATTAGTTTCAGCTGCCTCAATACTCTGGCATGAGTTAAATTATCTTTTCCAGTAAAACACATCTAGCACCACACTGTAGGAGTTTTCAGTGGTGTGAAGCATCTTCCATGAATTAATGCACTTTTTCTGGGAAAAGCACTTCCATTACATTACATTATTGGCATTTGGCAGACGCTCTTACCCAGAGCGACATACAGTTGATTAGACTAAGCAGGAGACAATCCTCCCCTGGAGCAATACAGGGTTAAGGGCCTTGCTCAAGAGCCCAACGGCTGTGCGGATGTTATTGTGGCTACACCGGGAATCGAACCACCGACCTTGCGTGTCCCAGTCATTTACCTTAACCACTACGCTACAGGCCGCCCTACGCGCCTACTTCCCACACTAAACACATTTGTAGGGCTATTCACCTGTATGAATTACCAGGTGGCTACTTCAGTGAGCTACTTGGGAGAATAATTTAACAGAATAACTACGTTTGGAGGAGATTACATCGGTATGAATTCCCAGGTGTGCATTTAAATTATATTTTGTAAGAAAACACTTCTCACATTGGGCACACTTGTAGGTCCTACACCTGTATGAATTCTCAGGTGTTTATTTAAATCAGATGTTCTCAGAAAACACTTCTGACACTGTGGACACTTGCAGGGTTTTTCACCTGTATGAATTTTTAGGTGTGCATTTAAATGATATTTTGTGAGAAAACGCTTCTCACACTGTGCACACTTGTATGGCTTTTCACCTGTATGAATCATCAAATGGTTATTTAAATTTGATACTGTGGTAAAACACTTTTCACACTGTGCACATTTGTATGGCTTTTCACCTGTATGAAATATCTGGTGCCTATTTAAATATGATTTTGTATGAAAGCATTTCTGACACTGTGTACACTTGTATGGTTTTTCACCCGCATGAATTATTTGGTGCTTATTTAAATCTGATTTTCTATGAAAACATTTCTGACACTGTGTACACTTGTATGGTTTTTCACCTGTATGAATTCTCAGGTGAGCATTTAAATGATATTTTGTTAGAAAACACTTCTCACACTGTGCACACTTGTATGGCTTTTCACCTGTATGAATATAAATGTGGCTATTTAAATTTGACACTGTGGTGAAACACTTTTGACACTGTGCACACTTGTATGGCTTTTCACCTGTATGAATATTAAAGTGGCTATTTAAATTTGACACTGTGGTGAAACACTTTTGACACTGTGCACACTTGTATGGCTTTTCACCTGTATGAATAATCTGGTGCTTTTTTAATTTTGATTTTGTATGAAAACTCTTCTCACACAGTGTACACTTGTAGTATTTTTCACCTGTATGAATTGTCAGGTGTTCATTCAAATCGTATTTTCGAAGAAAACACTTTTCACACTGTGCACACTTGTATGGCCTTTCAGCTGTATGAATAACCTGGTGCTTCTTTAAAATAGATTTTGTATGAAAACTCTTTTCACACTGTGTACACTTGTAGGGTTTTTCTCCTGTATGAATTCTCAGGTGTGTATCTAAAATAGATTTTGTATGAAAACTCTTCTCACACTGGGTACACTTGTAGGGTTTTTCACCTGTATGAATTCTCAGGTGTGTATTTAAATTAGATTTTGTATTAAAGCTCTTTTCACACTTGGTACACGCGTAGGGTTTTTCACCTGTATGAATTGTCAGGTGTTCATTCAAATCGTATTTTCGAAAAAAACACTTTTCACACTGTGCACACTTGTATGGCTTTTCACCTGTATGAAATACCTGGTGCCTACTTAAATATGATTTTGTATGAAAACATTTCTGACACTGTGTACACTTGTATGGTTTTTCACCCGAATGAATTATTTGGTGCTTATTTAAATATGATTTTGTATGAAAACATTTCTGACACTGTGTGCACTTGTATGGTTTTTCACCTGTATGAATTCTCAGGTGAGCATTTAAATGATATTTTGTAAGAAAACACTTTTGACACTGTGCACACTTGTATGGCTTTTCACCTGTATGAATATAAAAGTGGCTATTTAAATTTGACACCGTGGTAAAACACTTTTGACACTGTGTACACTTGTAAGGCTTTTCACCTGTATGAATATTAAAGTGGCTATTTAAATTTGACACTGTGGTAAAACACTTTTCACACTGTGCACACTTGTATGGCTTTTCACCTGTATGAATAATCTGGTGCTTTTTTAATTTTGATTTTGTATGAAAACTCTTCTCACACTGGGTACACTTGTAGGGTTTTTCACCTGTATGAATTTTCAGGTGTTCATTCAAATCGTATTTTCGAAGAAAACACTTTTCACACTGTGCACACTTGTATGGCCTTTCACCTGTATGAATAATCTGGTGCTTTTTTAATTTTGATTTTGTAGGAAAACTCTTCTCACACTGGGTACACTTGTAGGATTTTTCGCCTGTATGAATTCTCAGGTGTGTATTTAAATTAGATTTTGTATTAAAGCTCTTCTCACACTGTGTACACTTGTACGGCTTTTTACCTACATGAGTTCTCAAATGGTTATGCAAATCAGATTTTCTATGAAAACCCTTCTCACAGTGTGTGCACTTGTATGGCTTTTCATCATTATGAATCATCCTGTGCTTACTTAAATCAGATTTTTTCTCACACTGTGAACACTGGCATGCCATTTCACCTGGATCAATTTCACATTCATATGTATGAATATTCTTAGTTTGCAGAAGTAAATTCAAAAGGCTTGGGTTATTAACTTTGTGATCAACACAAGCTCCAGTCATCACAGGGTTCATGAGATCACTCACTAAACTTTCACTGGACTCACACTTCATTTTATCAGATTTAAAATGAACACATTTAATATCCTGCAAGTCACTGATGTGTTCTGCCTTCAGGTATCCTCCATCTTCAGCCTCTGTTTTGATTTGGTCAGGATGCAGATGGGTTTCATATCCCAGCTCTGTAAAGTCTAGGCTCTCTGTCTTAAGATCCCCAGTGTGGGTGGAGCCCAGATCAGCTTCTGTTTTTATCACTGATGTGTGTGTGTGGTGTACATCACTGACCCCGCTGTGTGCACTAACACACTCTGGCTCCAGTGTGTTGAGTCCTGGTGCAGCACACTCTGTCTCTGACTCCAGTCCACTGAGTTCCTCTTCTTTCAGTCTGATCCTGTGCTGCTCAGTGAGCTCTGGTAGTGTTGTCTCAGTGTCCTGTCTCAGACAGACTCCTGCCTGCATCATACTGCAGGTGTGCAGAACTGCAGCTAGTGGGAGGAAACAGGTGGAAGGGATAACGCATTCATCAACACGGTCCTGCTGCACATTCTTTCACACAAGAAAGACCAGCACTTTTATGATCTAGAGAGGTCAGGCTTGTCCAGTGTTGCAGCATTAATGACCTGCAGCCTAATTTCATACACATTATGAAAACCAATGTTGAAAAATATTATCTTGAAATAACCGAAAGGACACAACTGAATTGATTTCAAGATACAGCACTGTGCAGAAGTCTTAGGCACCCTAGACTTTACCATGTTTTTTTTTTTGTTTTTTTTGTGTGAGTTAGTCTTAAAAATGAGATTTCCAAGGATTCATTTTCCAAGAGATTGAATTTTTGTACTTAATTTTAAAAAGTTACATATTACTGTAAGCAATTGACTACTTTTTACAAAAGAACTTGATCAAGACTGTCCGAGATCAGAAGCAAGGAGCCAACCAAAGTCTGCAGAACAACTGTGGCAAGTTCTCCAACATGCTTGGAACAACCTCCCTGCTGATTGTCTTATAGAACTGCAGGACAGCGTTGGCTATCTCAGACAAGTGATGCAGTTTTAACGCCCAAGGGTGGTCACAAAGCATATTGATTTGATTCAGTTTTAAACTATTCTGCCAAATTACTAAAGTGTAATGTAAAATGTATGTTTATTTAGGCACAACAGAGTATTTCTTTCCAACATAGAGCCCAGTGGTTTTATTTTGTTATACAAGCCAAGGGAATCTGAAAATCTGAAAATCTGAAAAGGCATATAAGGCTACAGGAACTATTGAGAACTGCTAAAATAAACACATTTGGGTTTGGTCGATCATATCCCTATCGTCACTGCTTTATTAGCATTGAATGAATATCTATTGTTTTGAGTTGTTTGGGGGATTGGATGTATTTTGAATGGCACTCTCCTCTACATCAGGGGTGCACAACAAGGGCCGATCCTTTTCAGGATTTTGTGCCAAATTCTGGTCATATTATTTAATTGACTCAATCATATCTTATCTGACGTGTGCATGAGTACCGGCTAAAGCTGCAGACTGCAAGTGTGTCCTAATGATTTTACTGTGCTCAAGTACAGGCTTGAACCAGAGTAAATGATCTGTCAGGAAATAATTTAAAAAAAAACAAGACAATTGTTTTGTTGGAACAAAATCCAGTGTGCAAACCGGGCCTCGAGGGCCGGCGTTGTACACCCTTGCTCTCCATTCATCACTTTTACGCGCACGCACGCGCGCACATCAACAGAACGCAGGGTTTTGCTTGTTTGAGTGAAAAGAGACCAAATTAACAGATTATTTTGTTTATGGTTAATTTAAACATTAAACATGTTTTTGGAGTTCAGTAATATTTAAAACTATGCATTAATCATTTCATCAATTATACTTTAGCTTGTGCAAAGTATAAATGTGGAATGAATGTATTCATTGTCCTTCTTTTACACTATAAACAGACTCGACACAAGTAGAGACTTTTCGTGGAAAATAATGACACTTTATGTAGCGACATTTTAACTCATTGAAATGTTAGTGATCATAAGCAATTTAACGTTGGATCCGTAAGAACTTTTCAAACTTCTACAATGCTAAAATAATGTTTACAATCACGTGCGAGCAACGAAAGACATTGTGCTCGTAAAAGGAAAAGCGCTTTAAAGCTACCAAACAAAGCGAATCGAAGAACTCCAAAATCATCAAAATTGTGGGAAGAAAAAACCTTACCACTTTTCGGCGATGACACAATTACTTCAGCTCAGTCGTTTGTTTAACGAGATGTAGCCTATATTACACAGAAATAGAATTTTCGGTGGCGAATCGCACGTGCATGTTAAAGCTTCGTGAATCAGATCGCAAACGATAAGAACTCAACAGCGGAGGTCGAATCAACGGAAGCTAACCCAAACAAATATTGAACTTCCGGTGCAAAGATAGAAACGAGCGTCAAAGTAAAAGCTCATTTTACGTTCTTTAACTCCCCCATGTTGACAAGTGAGATTTTAGTTGCCATAAGAATTCTTCTGACTGGGCCCCACGGCTCATTCCAATCACTTATTATTATTTAAAAAATTATTGGCCCAAACCTCAAAATCGATCGAGGACCACCATCTTTTAGGACATTCCAACACGTTAAATGTTCTTTCTAGGAGCTAGAAGCAGAAGTTAAGAACTCACATTTTTTCCTATGAGCAAGGAAACATCAGCGCATCCTTTGTGGAAGTATTTTTTTTGGAAAGCTTGACATATAGATGATTGGGTTACGGATCCACCTCTCCCCATCTGCCACATCTGTTTGAAGGAGTAAGGACATTTCATTTGGCTAATTAGCATTTTCTGGATTTCCCCTTCTTCATTTATTTTTCTTGCCTGTATTTCTAGCTTCTCCTGATGACTGGAGCCAGGAGAGAGAAAGCAAGAGCAAGGAAAATAAAAAAAGAGCAGAAAAAGAAGAAAAACAAGCCCTCAGAGCCTGACAATAAATGTAACTCTGGGAATAGATGGAAAGAAGACTGATAGAAGTTGATATAGCAATGCGTTGATTTCTCTAATTTCACCAACGCTTAAAGCTGGGGTAGGTGATCTTTGGGCATGAGCAGAATCTGGGCAAAAGAAAGATTTTAAATGTATACAGCGACAAAAAACACAGCCCATCCTCTCCAGTCAGGTAAGCCCGCTCAGAGCTGCCTTCATTGGATATTAGCTACCGGGACCCATGAAAAACGTGGTCAATGGTAAATGGTCGGCATTCATATAGCGCCTTCATCCAAAGCGCTGTACAATCGATGCTTCTCATTCACCCATTCATACACACACTCACACACCAAGGGCGATTGGCTGCCGTGCAAGGCAAGGCAACCCTCCGACTGCCAGATGACTGCTCTTACTGCCTGAGCCATGTCGCCCCTATATTTTTAATACACACCAGAATGACTCCGTTCAATGGAGCCTGCGGCCATTAAAAGGTTTGCACACTAATATTTGTATATTACAGTGAAATGGATACTTCAGAATGTCCAGTAATTCTGTTAGATTCCTGTATTCAGTTATAAAATATATATTTACCCTGGTTTAACACCCACATATTGACCATAATTTGCATGTGTATCTGTGATTTTCCCAATTTGGATAAAATTACTTGAAAAAATGTTTAGACAAATTCTAAATATTCAAGATGATTAAAACAATGTCACACCAAAACTGAATCAAATGTATTTATTGCACAATTAGTCTCATGGGTTATGCAACAGGAATTAACTTATATTCACAAGGAGTGGGACACTGTGAATTTACAAATGTACAAGGCATAAAGGCCTTGGGTTGTGCACCATGTAAAATTATTTCAGAATGTCACAATTCATATTGAACACTGAATAACGGCGGTCTAAGAAAATACATATCCTATGAGGCCGGTAGTGTCAAATTAATTTTCATTTTTGGCAATACATCTTACAATTTTTCTGTCAACAGTATATGAAAATAGCTTTCACATTGGGTCTTTCAAAATTACACCGGTGTCAATTTCATCATCAAAAAATATCACCCCTAAATAAATTGCGAATTACATTTTACATGGAATGAAATACTTAAAACAAAAAAAAACAAAAGCAAAACAGAAGTCACAAACACTCATTATAAAAAGATCAATAGCATCTCAGTTTGTCCAAGTCATTGAGCCATTTCATTTCAGATGTCTCAACCAAATATGATCAGAAAGGCTATCAGAACGACTTTAAACATCGCTGCAGCAAGCACTGCAAAACGGTTGGCTCACCACCTTTTATTCACTACTTGAACTGTCAATAACCACCCACAAAATACAATGGAGGACGGTTTGCCTGAAAACCTGTGTAAAGACTCAATACATTTTCGGTTTCGACGCTCTTATCCAGAGCAACGACTAAGCAGGAGACAATCCTCCCCTGGAGCAATGCAGGGTTAAGGGCCTTGCTCAAGGGCAGTTCAGTTCTGTGCAGATCTTATTGTGGCTACACTGGGATTCGAACCACCGACCTTGCCGGTCCCAGTCATTTACCTTAACAACTACACTACAGGCCGCCACACAACATAACAGATTCTTTCATAAAACCCTTCCCAGGATACACGCATGTCTCAGACTATTCAGTCTGTTTTGCCACGAAAGGAGATTTCTTCAAATGTAGACAGTACATTTGAAACACTTTTTACCAGTGAGAATTCTCAGGTGGCAATCGTGTGGTAAAGGGAATGTTGTCAAAAGGCACTTTCCACACCAAGTACTTGTATTGTGGAAATTTTACTCGTTCCATTGGGAGAACGCTGCACACTGTAAACATCTGTTGGGATTAGTTTCAGCTGCCTCAATACTCTGGCATGAGTTAAATTATCTTTTCCAGTAAAACACATCTAGCACCACACTGTAGGAGTTTTCAGTGGTGTGAAGCATATTCCATGAATTAATGCACTTTTTCTGGGAAAAGCACTTCCATTACATTACATTACATTACATTATTGGCATTTGGCAGACGCTCTTACCCAGAGCGACATACAGTTGATTAGACTAAGCAGGAGACAATCCTCCGCTGGAGCAATGCAGGGTTAAGGGCCTTGCTCAAGGGCCCAACGGCTGTGCGGATGTTATTGTGGCTACACCGGGAATCGAACCACCGACCTTGCGTGTCCCAGTCATTTACCTTAATCACTACGCTATAGGCCGCCCTACGCGCCTACTTCCCACAATAAACACATTTGTAGGGCTATTCACCTGTATGAATTACCAGGTGGCTACTTCAGTGAGCGACTTGGGAGAATAATTTAACAGAATAACTACGTTTGGAGGAGATTACGTCGGTATGAATTCCCAGGTGTGCATTTAAATTATATTTTGTAAGAAAACACTTCTCACATTGGGCACACTTATAGGTCCTATACCTGTATGAATTCTCAGGTGTCTATTTAAATGAGATGTTCTCAGAAAACTCTTCTGACACTGTGGACACTTGCAGGGTTTTTCACCTGTATGAATTTTTAGGTGTGCATTTAAATGATATTTTGTGAGAAAACGCTTCTCACACTGTGCACACTTGTATGGCTTTTCACCTGTATGAATATAAAAGTGGCTATTTAAATTTGACACTGTGGTGAAACACTTTTCACACTGTGTACACTTGTAGGATTTTTCACCTGTATGAATTGTCAGGTGTTCATTCAAATCGTATTTCCGAAGAAAACACTTTTCACACCGTGCACACTTTTATGGCCTTTCAGCTGTATGAATAATCTGGTGCTTCTTTAAATTAGATTTTGTATGAAAACTCTTCTCACACTGGGTACACTTGTAGGGTTTTTCACATGAATGAATTCTCAGGTGTGTATTTAAAATAGATTTTGTATTAAAGCTCTTCTCACACTTTGTACACTCGTAGGGTTTTTCACCTGTATGAATTCTCAGGTGTCTATTTAAATTAGCATTTGTATTAAAGCTCTTCTCACACTTTGTACATTTGTAGGGTTTTTCACCTGTATGAATTCTCAGGTGTGTATTTAAATTCGATTTTGTATGAAAACTCTTCTCACATTGGGTACACTTGTAGGATTTTTCACCTGTATGAATTGTCAGGTGTTCATTCAAATCGTATTTTCGAAGAAAACACTTTTCACACTGTGCACACTTGTATGGCCTTTCAGCTGTATGAATAATCTGGTGCTTCTTTAAACGAGATTTTGTATTAAAGCTCTTCTCACACTTTGTACACTCGTAGGGTTTTTCACCTGTATGAATTGTCAGGTGGTCATTCAAAACGGATTTTCGAAGAAAACACTTTTCACACTGTGTACACTTGTATGGTTTTTCACCCGCATGAATTATTTGGTGCTTATTTAAATATGATTCTGTAAGAAAACATTTCTGACACTGTGTGCACTTGTATGGTTTTTCACCTGTATGAATTCTCAGGTGAGCATTTAAATTAGATTTTGTAAGAAAACACTTCTCACACTGTGCACACTTGTATGGCTTTTCACCTGTATGAATAATCTGGTGCTTTTTTAGTTTTGATTTTGTATGAAAACTCTTCTCACACTGGGAACACTTGTAGGGTTTTTCACCTGTATGAATTTTCAGGTGTTCATTCAAATCGTATTTTTGAAAAAAACACTTTTCACACTGTGCACACTTGTATGGCATTTCACCTGTATGAAATACCTGGTGCCTACGTAAATATGATTTTCTATGAAAACATTCCTGACACTGTGTGCACTTGTATGGTTTTTCACCTGTATGAAATCTCAGGTGTTCATTCAAATCGTATTTTCGAAGAAAACCCTTTTCACACTGTGCACACTTGTATGGCTTTTCACCCGCATGAATTATTTGGTGCCTATTTAAATATGATTCTGTAAGAAAACATTTCTGACACTGTGTGCACTTGTATGGTTTTTCACCTGTATGAATTCTCAGGTGAGCATTTAAATTATATTTTGTAACAAAACACTTCTCACACTGTGCACACTTGTATGGCTTTTCACCTGTATGAATAATCTGGTGCCTTTTTAATTTTGATTTTGTACGAAAACTCTTCTCACACTGGGTACACTTGCAGGGTTTTTCACCTCTATGAATTCTCAGGTGTCTATTTAAATTAGATTTTGTATGAAAACTCTTCTCACACTGTGTACACTTGTAGGGTTTTTCACCTGTATGAATTGTCAGGTGTTCATTCAAATCGTATTTTCGAAGAAAACACTTTTCACACTGTGCACACTTGTATGGCCTTTCACCTATATGAATAATCTGGTGCTTCTTTAAAAGAGATTTTGTATTAAAGCTCATCTCACACTTTGTACACTCGTAGGGATTTTCACCAGTATGAATTGTCAGGTGTTCATTCAAAACGGATTTTCGAAAAAAACACTTTTCACACTGTGTACACTTGTATGGTTTTTCACCCGCATGAATTATTCGGTGCCTATTTAAATATGATTCTGTAAGAAAACATTTCTGACACTGTGTGCACTTGTATGGTTTTTCACCTGTATGAATTCTCAGGTGAGCATTTAAATTATATGTTGTATGAAAACACTTCTCACACTGTGCACACTTGTATGGCCTTTCACCTGTATGAATAATCTGGTGCTTTTTTAATTTTGATTTTGTATGAAAACTCTTCTCACACTGGGAACACTTGTAGGGTTTTTCACCTGTATGAATTGTCAGGTGTTCTTTCAAATGGTATTTTCGACGAAAACACTTTTCACACTGTGCACACTTGTATGGCCTTTCAGCTATATGAATAACCTGGTGCTTCTTTAAAATAGATTTTGTCTGAAAACTCTTCTCACACTGTGAACACTTGTACGGCTTTTTATCTACATGAGTTCTCAAGTGGTTATGTAAATCACATTTTCTATGAAAACCCTTCTCACAGTGTGTGCACTTGTATGGCTTTTCATCATTATGAATCATCCTGTGCTTACTTAAATCAGATTTTGTTTTCTCACACTGTGAACACTGGCATGCCATTTCACCTGGATCAATTTCACATTTATATGTATGAATATTCTTAGTTTGCAGAAGTAAATTCAAAAGGCTTGGGTTATTAACTTTGTGATCAACACAAGCTCCAGTCATCACAGGGTTCATGAGATCACTCACTAAACTTTCACTGGATTCACACTTCATTTTATCAGATTTAATATGAACACATTTAATATCCTGCAAGTCACTGATGTGTTCTGCCTTCAGGTATCCTCCATCTTCAGCCTCTGTTTTGATTTGGTCAGGATGCAGATGGGTTTCATATCCCAGCTCTGTAAAGTCTAGGCTCTCTTTCTTAATAAGATCCCCAGTGTGGGTGGAGCCCAGATCAGCTTCTGTTTTTATCACTGATGTGTGTGTGTGGTGTACATCACTGACCCCGCTGTGTGCAGTAACACACTCTGGCTCCAGTGTGTTGAGTCCTGGTGCAGCACACTCTGTCTCTGACTCCAGTCCACTGAGTTCCTCTTCTTTCAGTCTGATCCTGTGCTGCTCAGTGAGCTCTGGTAGTGTTGTCTCAGTGTCCTGTCTCAGACAGACTCCTGCCTGCATCATACTGCAGGTGTGCAGAAGTGCAGCTAGTGGGAGGAAACGGGTGGAAGGGATAACGCATTCATCAACACGGTCCTGCTGCACATTCTTTCACACAAGAAAGACCAGCACTTTTATGATCTAGAGAGGTCAGGCTTGTCCAGTGTTGCAGCATTAATGACCTGCAGCCTAATTTCATACAGATTATGAATATCAATGTTGAAAAATATTATCTTGAAATAACCGAAAGGACACAACTGAATTGATTTCAAGATACAGCACTGTGCAGAAGTCTTAGGCACCCTAGACTTTACCATGTTTTTTTTTTTGTTTTTTTTGTGTGAGTTAGTCTTAAAAATGAGATTTCCAAATATTCATTTTCCAAGAGATTGAATTTTACAGAGACATTTTTGTACTTAATTTTAAAAAGCTACATATTACTGTAAGCAATTGACTACTTTTTACAAAAGAACTTGATCAAGACTGTCCGAGATCAGAAGCAAGGAGCCAACCAAAGTCTGCAGAACAACTGTGGCAAGTTCTCCAACATGCTTGGAACGCACGCGCGCACATCAATAGAACGCAGGGCTTTGCTTGTTTGAGTGAGCAGAGACCAAATTAACAGATTATTTTGTTCATGGTTATGGTTAATTTAAACATTAAACATGTTTTTGGAGTTCAGTAATATTTAAAGCATATGCAAAGTATAAATGTGGAATTAATGTATTCATTCTCCGTCTTTTACACTATAAACAGACTCGACACAAGTAGAGACTTTTCGTGGAAAATAATTACACATTATGTAGCGACATTTTAACTCATTGAAATGTTAGTGATCATAAGCAATTTAACGTTGGATCCGTAAGAACTTTTCAAACTTCTACAATGCTAAAATAATGTTTACAATCACGTGCGACCAACGAAAGACATTGTTCTCGTAAAAGGGAAAGCGCTTTAAAGCTACCAAACAAAGCGAATCGAAGAACTCCAAAATCATCAAAATTGTGGGAAGAAAAAACCTTACCACTTTTCGGCGATGACATAATTACTTCAGCTCAGTCGTTTGTTTAACGAGATGTAGCCTATATTACACAGAAATAGAATTTTCGGTTGCGAATCTCACGTGCATGTTAAAGCTTCGTGAATCAGATCGCAAACGATAAGAACTCAACAGCGGAGGTCGAATCAACGGAAGCTAACCCAAACAAATATTGAACTTCCGGTGCAGGGATAGAAACGAGCGTCAAAGTAAAAGCTCATTTTACGTTCTTTAACTCCCCTTGTTGACAAGTGAGATTTTAGTTGCCATAAGAATTCTTCTGACTGGGCCCAAGGCTCATTCCAATCACTTATTATTATTAAAAAAATTATTGGCCCAAACCTCAAAATCGATCGAGGACCACCATCTTTTAGGACATTCCAACACGTTAAATGTTCTTTCTAGGAGCTAGAAGCAGAAGTTAAGAACTCACATTTTTTCCTATGAGCAAGGAAACATCAGCGCATCCTTTGTGGAAGTATTTTTTTGGAAAGCTTGACATATAGATGATTGGGTTGCGGATCCACCTCTCCCCATCTGCCACATCTGTTTGAAGGAGTAAGGACATTTCATTTGGCTAATTAGCATTTTCTGGATTTCCCCTTCTTCATTTATTTTTCTTGCCTGTATTTGTAGCTTCTCCTGATGGCTGGAGCCAGGAGAGAGAAAGCAAGAGCAAGGAAAATAAAAAAAGAGCAGAAAAAGAAGAAAAACAAGCCCTCAGAGCCTGACAATAAATGTAACTCTGGGAATAGGTGGAAAGAAGACTGATAGAAGTTGATATAGCAATGCGTTGATTTCTCTAAATTCACCAACGCTTAAAGCTGGGGTAGGTGATCTTTGGGCATGAGCAGAATCTGGGCAAAAGAAAGATTTTAAATGTATACAGCGACAAAAAACACAGCCCATCCTCTCCAGTCAGGTAAGCCCGCTCAGAGCTGCCTTCATTGGATATTAGCTACCGGGACCCATGAAAAACGGAAGTCCCTGAAAATCTGTCTTGGGACAGTCAAAGCTGTCAGATATTTTCCCAGTGAAAAGTGAAAAAAGAGTTTTACCAAAATAAATAGCCTAATAAATAAATCCAACTTTAATATGGTCAATGGTTGGCATTTATATAGCGCCTTCATCCAAAGCGCTGTACAATCGATGCTTCTCATTCACCCATTCATACACACACTCACACACCAAGGGCGATTGGCTGCCATGCAAGGCAAGGCAACCCTCCGACTGCCAGACGACTGCTCTTACTGTCTGAGCCATGTCGCCCCTAGATTTTTAATACACACCAGAATGACTCTGTTCAATGGAGCCTGCAGCCATTAAAAGGTTTGCACACTAATATTTGTATATTACAGTGAAATGGATACTTCAGAATGTCCAGTAATTCTGTTAGATTCCTGTATTCAGTTATAAAATATTTATTTACCCTGGTTTAACACCCACATCTTGACCATAATTTGCATGTGTATCTATGATTTTCCCAATTTGGATAAAATTACTTGAAAAAATGTTTAGACAAATTCTAAATATTCAAGATGATTAAAACAATGTCACACCAAAACTGAATCAAATGTATTTATTGCACAATTAGTCTCATGGGTTATGCAACAGGAATTAACTTATATTCACAAGGAGTGGGACACTGTGAATTTACAAATGTACACGGCATAAAGGCCTTGGGTTGTGCACCATGTAAAATTATTTCAGAATGTCACAATTCATATTGAACACTGAATAACGGCGGTCTAAGAAAATACATATCCTATGAGGCCGGTAGTGTCAAATTAATTTTCATTTTTGGCAATACATCTTACAATTTTTCTGTCAACAGTATATGCAAATAGCTTTCACATTGGGTCTTTCAAAATTACACCGGTGTCAATTTCATCATCAAAAAATATCACCCCTAAATAAATTGCGAATTACATTTTACATGGAATGAAAAAAAACAAAAGCAAAACAGAAGTCACAAACACTCATTATAAAAAGATCAATAGCATCTCAGTTTGTCCAAGTCATTGAGCCATTTCATTTCAGATGTCTCAACCAAATATGATCAGAAAGGCTATCAGAACGACTTTAAACATCGCTGCAGCAAGCACTGCAAAACGGTTGGCTCACCACCTTTTATTCACTACTTGAACTGTCAATAACCACCCACAAAATACAATGGAGGACGGTTTGCCTGAAAACCTGTGTAAAGACTCAATACATTTTCGGTTTCCTAAGAAATTTGGACATTCCAAACACTTCCTACACAACATTACATTACATTAAATGATTGGCATTTGTCAGACGCTCTTATCCAGAGCAACGACTAAGCAGGAGACAATCCTCCCCTGGAGCAATGCAGGGTTAAGGGCCTTGCTCAAGGGCAGTTCAGTTCTGTGCAGATCTTATTGTGGCTACACTGGGATTCGAACCACCGACCTTGCCGGTCCCAGTCATTTACCTTAACAACTACACTACAGGCCGCCACACAACATAACAGATTCTTTCATAAAACCCTTCCCAGGATACACGCATGTCTCAGACTATTCAGTCTGTTTTGCCACGAAAGGAGATTTCTTCAAATGTAGACAGTACATTTGAAACACTTTTTACCAGTGAGAATTCTCAGGTGGCAATCGTGTGGTAAAGGGAATGTTGTCAAAAGGCACTTTCCACACCAAGTACTTGTATTGTGGAAATTTTACTCGTTCCATTGGGAGAACGCTGCACACTGTAAACATCTGTTGGGATTAGTTTCAGCTGCCTCAATACTCTGGCATGAGTTAAATTATCTTTTCCAGTAAAACACATCTAGCACCACACTGTAGGAGTTTTCAGTGGTGTGAAGCATCTTCCATGAATTAATGCACTTTTTCTGGGAAAAGCACTTCCATTACATTACATTACATTACATTATTGGCATTTGGCAGACGCTCTTACCCAGAGCGACATACAGTTGATTAGACTAAGCAGGAGACAATCCTCCGCTGGAGCAATGCAGGGTTAAGGGCCTTGCTCAAGGGCCCAACGGCTGTGCGGATGTTATTGTGGCTACACCGGGAATCGAACCACCGACCTTGCGTGTCCCAGTCATTTACCTTAATCACTACGCTATAGGCCGCCCTACGCGCCTACTTCCCACAATAAACACATTTGTAGGGCTATTCACCTGTATGAATTACCAGGTGGCTACTTCAGTGAGCGACTTAATTTAACAGAATAACTACGTTTGGAGGAGATTACATGGTATGAATTCCCAGGTGTGCATTTAAATTATATTTTGTAAGAAAACACTTCTCACATTGGGCACACTTATAGGTCCTATACCTGTATGAATTCTCAGGTGTTTATTTAAATCAGATGTTCTCAGAAAACACTTCTGACACTGTGGACACTTTTTTTCACCTGTATGAATTTTTAGGTGTGCATTCAAATGATATTTTGTGACAAAACGCTTCTCACACTGGGTACACTTGTAGGGTTTTTCACCTGTATGAATTGTCAGGTGTGCATTTAAATGAGATTTTGTATGAAAACTCTTCTCACACTGTGTACACTTGTAGGGTTTTTCACCTGTATGAAATCTCAGGTGTGTATTTAAATTAGATTTTGTAAGAAAACTCTTCTCACACTGGGGACACTTGTAGGGTTTTTCACCTGTATGAATTTTCAGGTGTTTATATGAATTAGATTTTGTAGAAAAACTCTTCTCACACTGGGTACACTTGTAGGGATTTTCACCTGTATGAATTCTCAGGTGTGTATTTAAATTAGATTTTGTATGAAAACTCTTCTCACACTGGGTACACTTGTAGGATTTTTCACCTGTATGAATTGTCAGGTGTTCATTCAAATCGGATTTTCGAAGAAAACACTTTTCACACTGTGTACACTTGTAGGGTTTTTCACCTGTATGAATTCTCAGGTGTGTATTTAAATGAGATTTTGTATGAAAACTCTTCTCACACTGTGCACACTTGTAGGGTTTTTCACCTGTATGAAATCTCAGGTGTGTATTTAAATTAGATTTTGTAAGAAAACTCTTCTCACACTGTGTACACTTGTAGGATTTTTCACCTGTATGAATTTTCAGGTGTTTATTCAAATAGTATTTTCGACGAAAACACTTTTCACACCGTGCACACTTGTATGGCCTTTCAGCTGTATGAAATACCTGGTGCCTACTTAAATATGATTTGCTATGAAAACATTCCTGACACTGTGTACACTTGTAGGGTTTTTCACCTGTATGAATTCTCAGGTGTGTATTTAAATTAGATTTTGTATGAAAACTCTTCTCACACTGGGTACACTTGTAGGGTTTTTCAACTGTATGAATTCTCAGGTGCGTATATAAATTAGATTTTGTAGGAAAACTCTTCTCACACTGGGTACACTTGTAGGATTTTTCACCTGTATGAATTTTCAGGTGTTCTTTCAAATCGTATTTTCGACGAAAACACTTTTCACACTGCGCACACTTGTATGGCCTTTCAGCTGTATGAATAAGCTGGTGCTTCTTTAAAATAGATTTTGTATGAAAACTCTTCTCACACTGGGTACACTTGTAGGGTTTTTCACCTGTATGAATTCTCAGGTGAGCATTTAAATTATATGTTGTATGAAAACACTTCTCACACTGTGCACACTTGTATGGCCTTTCACCTGTATGAATAATCTGGTGCTTTTTTAATTTTGATTTTGTATGAAAACTCTTCTCACACTGGGAACACTTGTAGGGTTTTTCACCTGTATGAATTGTCAGGTGTTCTTTCAAATGGTATTTTCGACGAAAACACTTTTCACACTGTGCACACTTGTATGGCCTTTCAGCTATATGAATAACCTGGTGCTTCTTTAAAATAGATTTTGTCTGAAAACTCTTCTCACACTGTGAACACTTGTACGGCTTTTTATCTACATGAGTTCTCAAGTGGTTATGTAAATCACATTTTCTATGAAAACCCTTCTCACAGTGTGTGCACTTGTATGGCTTTTCATCATTATGAATCATCCTGTGCTTACTTAAATCAGATTTTGTTTTCTCAAACTGTGAACACTGGCATGCCATTTCACCTGGATCAATTTCACATTCATATGTATGAATATTCTTAGTTTGCATAAGTAAATTCAAAAGGCTTGGGTTATTAACTTTGTGATCAACACAAGCTCCAGTCATCACAGGGTTCATGAGATCACTCACTAAACTTTCACTGGATTCACACTTCAATTCATCAACACATTCAATAACATGCAGGTCACTGATGTGTTCTGCCTGAAGGTATCCTCCATCTTCAGTCTCTGTTTTGATTTGGTCAGGATGCAGATGGGTTTCATATCCCAGCTCTGTAAAGTCTAGGCTCTCTGTCTTAATAAGATCCCCAGTGTGGGTGGAGCCCAGATCAGCTTCTGTTTTTATCACTGATGTGTGTGTGTGGTGTACATCAGTGACCCCGCTGTGTGCACTAACACACTCTGGCTCCAGTGTGTTGAGTCCTGGTGCAGCACACTCTGTCTCTGACTCCAGTCCACTGAGTTCCTCTTCTTTCAGTCTGATCCTGTGCTGCTCAGTGAGCTCTGGTAGTGTTGTCTCAGTGTCCTGTCTCAGACAGACTCCTGCCTGCATCATACTGCAGGTGTGCAGAACTGCAGCTAGTGGGAGGAAACGGGTGGAAGGGATAACGCATTCATCAACACGGTCCTGCTGCACATTCTTTCACACAAGAAAGACCAGCACTTTTATGATCTAGAGAGGTCAGGCTTGTCCAGTGTTGCAGCATTAATGACCTGCAGCCTAATTTCATACAGATTATGAAAACCAATGTTGAAAAATATTATCTTGAAATAACCGAAAGGACACAACTGAATTGATTTCAAGATACAGCACTGTGCAGAAGTCTTAGGCACCCTAGACTTTACCATGTTTTTTTTTTTGTTTTTTTTATGTGAGTTAGTCTTAAAAATGAGATTTCCAAATATTCATTTTCCAAGAGATTGAATTTTACAGAGACATTTTTGTACTTAATTTTAAAAAGCTACATATTACTGTAAGCAATTGACTACTTTTTACAAAAGAACTTGATCAAGACTGTCCGAGATCAGAAGCAAGGAGCCAACCAAAGTCTGCAGAACAACTGTGGCAAGTTCTCCAACATGCTTGGAACGCACGCGCGCACATCAACAGAACGCAGGGCTTTGCTTGTTTGAGTGAGCAGAGACCAAATTAACAGATTATTTTGTTCATGGTTATGGTTAATTTAAACATTAAACATGTTTTTGGAGTTCAGTAATATTTAAAGCATATGCAAAGTATAAATGTGGAATTAATGTATTCATTGTCCTTCTTTTACACTATAAACAGACTCGACACAAGTAGAGACTTTTCGTGGAAAATAAAGACACATTATGTAGCGACATTTTAACTCATTGAAATGTTAGTGATCATAAGCAATTTAACGTTGGATCCGTAAGAACTTTTCAAACTTCTACAATGCTAAAATAATGTTTACAATCACGTGCGAGCAACGAAAGACATTGTTCTCGTAAAAGGGAAAGCGCTTTAAAGCTACCAAACAAAGCGAATCGAAGAACTCCAAAATCATCAAAACTGTGGGAAGAAAAAACCTTACCACTTTTCGGCGATGACACAATTACTTCAGCTCAGTCGTTTGTTTAACGAGATGTAGCCTATATTACACAGAAATAGAATTTTCGGTGGCGAATCGCACGTGCATGTTAAAGCTTCGTGAATCAGATCGCAAACGATGAGAGCTCAAAAGCGGAGGTCGAATCAACGGAAGCTAACCCAAACAAATATTGAACTTCCGGTGCAAAGATAGAAACGAGCGTCAAAGTAAAAGCTCATTTTACGTTCTTTAACTCCCCCATGTTGACAAGTGAGATTTTAGTTGCCATAAGAATTCTTCTGACTGGGCCCAAGGCTCATTCCAATCACTTACTATTATTTAAAAAATTATTGGCCCAAACCTCAAAATCGATCGAGGACCACCATCTTTTAGGACATTCCAACACGTTAAATGTTCTTTCTAGGAGCTAGAAGCAGAAGTTAAGAACTCACATTTTTTCCTATGAGCAAGGAAACATCAGCGCATCCTTTGTGGAAGTATTTTTTTGGAAAGCTTGACATATAGATGATTGGGTTGCGGATCCACCTCTACCCATCTGCCACATCTGTTTGAAGGAGTAAGGACATTTCATTTGGCTAATTAGCATTTTCTGGATTTCCCCTTCTTCATTTATTTTTCTTACCTGTATTTGTAGCTTCTCCTGATGGCTGGAGCCAGGAGAGAGAAAGCAAGAGCAAGGAAAAAAAAAAAAGAGCAGAAAAAGAAGAAAAACAAGCCCTCAGAGCCTGACAATAAATGTAACTCTGGGAATAGATGTTAAGAAGACTGATACAAGTTGATATAGCAATGCGTTGATTTCTCTAATTTCACCAACGCTTAAAGCTGGGGTAGGTGATCTTTGGGCATGAGCAGAATCTGGGCAAAAGAAAGATTTTAAATGTATACAGCGACAAAAAACACAGCCCATCCTCTCCAGTCAGGTAAGCCCGCTCAGAGCTGCCTTCATTGGATATTAGCTACTGGGACCCATGAAAAACGAAGTCCCTGAAAATCTGTCTTGGGAAAGTCACAGCTGTCAGATATTTTCCCAGTGAAGAGTTTTACCAAAATAAATAGCCTAATAAATAAATCCAACTTTAATACACACCATAATGACTCAATTCAATGGAGCCTGCAGCCATTAAAAGGTTTGCACACTAATATTTGTATATTACAGTGAAATGGATACTTCAGAATGTCCAGTAATTCTGTTAGATTCCTGTATTCAGTTATAAAATATATATTTACCCTGGTTTAACACCCACATATTGACCATAATTTGCATGTGTATCTATGATTTTCCCAATTTGGATAAAATTACTTGAAAAAATGTTTAGACAAATTCTAAATATTCAAGATGATTAAAACAATGTCACACCAAAACTGAATCAAATGTATTTATTGCACAATTAGTCTCATGGGTTATGCAACAGGAATTAACTTATATTCACAAGGAGTGGGACACTGTGAATTTACAAATGTACACGGCATAAAGGCCTTGGGTTGTGCACCATGTAAAATTATTTCAGAATGTCACAATTCATATTGAACACTGAATAACGGCGGTCTAAGAAAATACATATCCTATGAGGCCAGTAGTGTCAAATTAATTTTCATTTTTGGCAATACATCTTACAATTTTTCTGTCAACAGTATAAGCAAGTAGCTTTCACATTGGGTCTTTCAAAATTACACCGGTGTCAATTTCATCATCAAAAAATATCACCCCTAAATAAATTGCGAATTACATTTTACATGGAATGAAATACTTAAAACAAAAAAAAACAAAAGCAAAACAGAAGTCACAAACACTCATTATAAAAAGATCAATAGCATCTCAGTTTGTCCAAGTCATTGAGCCATTTCATTTCAGATGTCTCAACCAAATATGATCAGAAAGGCTATCAGAACGACTTTAAACATCGCTGCAGCAAGCACTGCAAAACGGTTGGCTCACCACCTTTTATTCACTACTTGAACTGTCAATAACCACCCAGAAAAAAAAAATGGAGGACGGTTTGCCTGAAAACCTGTGTAAAGACTCAATACATTTTCGGTTTCCTAAGAAATTTGGACATTCCAAACACTTCCTACACAACATTACATTACATTACATTAAATGATTGGCATTTGGCAGACGCTCTTATCCAGAGCAACGACTAAGCAGGAGACAATCCTCCCCTGGAGCAATGCAGGGTTAAGGGCCTTGCTCAAGGGCAGTTCAGTTCTGTGCAGATCTTATTGTGGCTACACTGGGATTCGAACCACCGACCCAGTCATTTACCTTAACAACTACACTACAGGCCGCCACACAACATAACAGATTCTTTCATAAAACCCTTCCCAGGATACACGCATGTCTCAGACTATTCAGTCTGTTTTGCCACGAAAGGAGATTTCTTCAAATGTAGACAGTACATTTGAAACACTTTTTACCAGTGAGAATTCTCAGGTGGCAATCGTGTGGTAAAGGGAATGTTGTCAAAAGGCACTTTCCACACCAAGTACTTGTATTGTGGAAATTTTACTCGTTCCATTGGGAGAACGCTGCACACTGTAAACATCTGTTGGGATTAGTTTCAGCTGCCTCAATACTCTGGCATGAGTTAAATGATCTTTTCCAGTAAAACACATCTAGCACCACACTGTAGGAGTTTTCAGTGGTGTGAAGCATATTCCATGAATTAATGCACTTTTTCTGGGAAAAGCACTTCCATTACATTACATTACATTACATTACATTACATTACATTATTGGCATTTGGCAGACGCTCTTACCCAGAGCGACATACAGTTGATTAGACTAAGCAGGAGACAATCCTCCGCTGGAGCAATGCAGGGTTAAGGGCCTTGCTCAAGGGCCCAACGGCTGTGCGGATGTTATTGTGGCTACACCGGGAATCGAACCACCGACCTTGCGTGTCCCAGTCATTTACCTTAATCACTACGCTATAGGCCGCCCTACGCGCCTACTTCCCACAATAAACACATTTGTAGGGCTATTCACCTGTATGAATTACCAGGTGGCTACTTCAGTGAGCGACTTGGGAGAATAATTTAACAGAATAACTACGTTTGGAGGAGATTACATGGTATGAATTCCCAGGTGTGCATTTAAATTATATTTTGTAAGAAAACACTTCTCACATTGGGCACACTTATAGGTCCTATACCTGTATGAATTCTCAGGTGTTTACTTAAATCAGATGTTCTCAGAAAACACTTCTGACACTGTGGACACTTTTTTTCACCTGTATGAATTTTTAGGTGTGCATTCAAATGATATTTTGTGACAAAACGCTTCTCACACTGGGTACACTTGTAGGGTTTTTCACCTGTATGAATTGTCAGGTGTGCATTTAAATGAGATTTTGTATGAAAACTCTTCTCACACTGTGTACACTTGTAGGGTTTTTCACCTGTATGAAATCTCAGGTGTGTATTTAAATTTGATTTTGTAAGAAAACTCTTCTCACACTGGGGACACTTGTAGGGTTTTTCACCTGTATGAATTTTCAGGTGTTTATATAAATAAGATTTTGTAGAAAAACTCTTCTCACACTGTGTACACTTGTAGGGTTTTTCACCTGTATGAATTTTCAGGTGTGTATATAAATTAGATTTTGTAGGAAAACTCTTCTCACACTGGGTACACTTGTAGGGTTTTTCACCTGTATGAATTGTCAGGTGTGTATTTAAATCGGATTTTCGAAGAAAACACTTTTCACACTGGGTACACTTGTAGGATTTTTCACCTGTATGAATTGTCAGGTGTTCATTCAAATCGGATTTTCGAAGAAAACACTTTTCACACTGTGTACACTTGTAGGGTTTTTCACCTGTATGAATTCTCAGGTGTGTATTTAAATGAGATTTTGTATGAAAACTCTTCTCACACTGTGTACACTTGTAGGGTTTTTCACCCGTATGAAATCTCAGGTGTGTATTTAAATGAGATTTTGTATGAAAACTCTTCTCACACTGTGTACACTTGTAGGGTTTTTCACCTGTATGAAATCTCAGGTGTGTATTTAAATTTGATTTTGTAAGAAAACTCTTCTCACACTGGGGACACTTGTAGGGTTTTTCACCTGTATGAATTTTCAGGTGTTTATATAAATAAGATTTTGTAGAAAAACTCTTCTCACACTGTGTACACTTGTAGGGTTTTTCACCTGTATGAATTTTCAGGTGTGTATATAAATTAGATTTTGTATGAAAACTCTTCTCACACTGTGTACACTTGTAGGATTTTTCACCTGTATGAATTTTCAGGTGTTTATTCAAATAGTATTTTCGACGAAAACACTTTTCACACCGTGCACACTTGTATGGCCTTTCAGCTGTATGAAATACCTGGTGCCTACTTAAATATGATTTGCTATGAAAACATTCCTGACACTGTGTACACTTGTAGGGTTTTTCACCTGTATGAATTCTCAGGTGTGTATTTAAATTAGATTTTGTATGAAAACTCTTCTCACACTGGGTACACTTGTAGGGTTTTTCACCTGTATGAATTTTCAGGTGTTTATTCAAATCGTATTTTCGACGAAAACACTTTTCACACTGTGCACACTTGTATGGCCTTTCACCTGTATGAATAATCTGGTGCTTTTTTAATTTTGAATTTGTATAAAAACTCTTCTCACACTGGGTACACTTGTGGGGTTTTTCAACTGTATGAATTCTCAGGTGCGTATATAAATTAGATTTTGTAGGAAAACTCTTCTCACACTGGGTACACTTGTAGGATTTTTCACCTGTATGAATTTTCAGGTGTTCTTTCAAATCGTATTTTCGACGAAAACACTTTTCACACTGCGCACACTTGTATGGCCTTTCAGCTGTATGAATAAGCTGGTGCTTCTTTAAAATAGATTTTGTATGAAAACTCTTCTCACACTGGGTACACTTGTAGGGTTTTTCACCTGTATGAATTCTCAGGTGTGTATTTAAATTAGATTTTGTAGCAAAACACTTCTCACACTGGGTACACTTGTAGGGTTTTTCACCTGTATGAATTCTCAGGTGTGTATTTAAACAAGTTGTTGAATCAAAACTCTCACACTGTGAACACTTGTACGGCTGTTTACCTACATGAGTTCTCAAGTGGTTATGTAAATCACATTTTCTATGAAAACCCTTCTCACAGTGTGTGCACTTGTATGGCTTTTCATCATTATGAATCATCCTGTGCTTACTTAAATCAGATTTTGTTTTCTCAAACTGTGAACACTGGCATGCCATTTCACCTGGATCAATTTCACATTCATATGTATGAATATTCTTAGTTTGCATAAGTAAATTCAAAAGGCTTGGGTTATTAACTTTGTGATCAACACAAGCTCCAGTCATCACAGGGTTCATGAGATCACTCACTAAACTTTCACTGGATTCACACTTCAATTCATCAACACATTCAATAACATGCAGGTCACTGATGTGTTCTGCCTGAAGGTATCCTCCATCTTCAGTCTCTGTTTTGATTTGGTCAGGATGCAGATGGGTTTCATATCCCAGCTCTGTAAAGTCTAGGCTCTCTGTCTTAATAAGATCCCCAGTGTGGGTGGAGCCCAGATCAGCTTCTGTTTTTATCACTGATGTGTGTGTGTGGTGTACATCACTGACCCCGCTGTGTGCACTAACACACTCTGGCTCCAGTGTGTTGAGTCCTGGTGCAGCACACTCTGTCTCTGACTCCAGTCCACTGAGTTCCTCTTCTTTCAGTCTGATCCTGTGCTGCTCAGTGAGCTCTGGTAGTGTTGTCTCAGTGTCCTGTCTCAGACAGACTCCTGCCTGCATCATACTGCAGGTGTGCAGAACTGCAGCTAGTGGGAGGAAACGGGTGGAAGGGATAACGCATTCATCAACACGGTCCTGCTGCACATTCTTTCACACAAGAAAGACCAGCACTTTTATGATCTAGAGAGGTCAGGCTTGTCCAGTGTTGCAGCATTAATGACCTGCAGCCTAATTTCATACAGATTATGAATATCAATGTTGAAAAATATTATCTTGAAATAACCGAAAGGACACAACTGAATTGATTTCAAGATACAGTACTGTGCAGAAGTCTTAGGCACCCTAGACTTTACCATATATATATTTTTTTTTTTGTGTGTGAGTTAGTCTTAAAAATGAGATTTCCAAATATTCATTTTCCAAGAGATTGAATTTTACAGAGACATTTTTGTACTTAATTTTAAAAAGCTACATGTTACTGTAAGCAATTGACTACTTTTTACAAAAGAACTTGATCAAGACTGTCCGAGATCAGAAGCAAGGAGCCAACCAAAGTCTGCAGAACAACTGTGGCAAGTTCTCCAACATGCTTGGAACGCACGCGCGCACATCAACAGAACGCAGGGCTTTGCTTGTTTGAGTGAGCAGAGACCAAATTAACAGATTATTTTGTTTATGGTTATGGTTAATTTAAACATTAAACATGTTTTTGGAGTTCAGTAATATTTAAAGCATATGCAAAGTATAAATGTGGAATTAATGTATTCATTGTCCTTCTTTTACACTATAAACGGACTCGACACAAGTAGAGACTTTTCGTGGAAAATAAAGACACATTATGTAGCGACATTTTAACTCATTGAAATGTTAGTGATCATAAGCAATTTAACGTTGGATCCGTAAGAACTTTTCAAACTTCTACAATGCTAAAATAATGTTTACAATCACGTGCGACCAACGAAAGACATTGTGCTCGTAAAAGGGAAAACGCTTTAAAGCTACCAAACAAAGCGAATCGAAGAACTCCAAAATCATCAAAATTGTGGGAAGAAAAAACCTTACCACTTTTCGGCGATGACATAATTACTTCAGCTCAGTCGTTTGTTTAACGAGATGTAGCCTATATTACACAGAAATAGAATTTTCGGTGGCGAATCGCACGTGCATGTTAAAGCTTCGTGAATCAGATCGCAAACGATAAGAACTCAACAGGGGAGGTCGAATCAACGGAAGCTAACCCAAACAAATATTGAACTTCCGGTGCAGGGATAGAAACGAGCGTCAAAGTAAAAGCTCATTTTACGTTCTTTAACTCCCCCTTGTTGACAAGTGAGATTTTAGTTGCCATAAGAATTCTTCTGACTGGGCCCAAGGCTCATTCCAATCACTTACTATTATTAAAAAAATTATTGGCCCAAACCTCAAAATCGATCGAGGACCACCATCTTTTAGGACATTCCAACACGTTAAATGTTCTTTCTAGGAGCTAGAAGCAGAAGTTAAGAACTCACATTTTTTCCTATGAGCAAGGAAACATCAGCGCATCCTTTGTGGAAGTATTTTTTTGGAAAGCTTGACATATAGATGATTGGGTTGCGGATCCACCTCTCCCCATCTGCCACATCTGTTTGAAGGAGTAAGGACATTTCATTTGGCTAATTAGCATTTTCTGGATTTCCCCTTCTTCATTTATTTTTCTTGCCTGTATTTGTAGCTTCTCCTGATGGCTGGAGCCAGGAGAGAGAAAGCAAGAGCAAGGAAAATAAAAAAAGAGCAGAAAAAGAAGAAAAACAAGCCCTCAGAGCCTGACAATAAATGTAACTCTGGGAATAGATGTTAAGAAGACTGATAGAAGTTGATATAGCAATGCGTTGATTTCTCTAAATTCACCAACGCTTAAAGCTGGGGTAGGTGATCTTTGGGCATGAGCAGAATCTGGGCAAAAGAAAGATTTTAAATGTATACAGCGACAAAAAACACAGCCCATCCTCTCCAGTCAGGTAAGCCCGCTCAGAGCTGCCTTCATTGGATATTAGCTACCGGGACCCATGAAAAACGTGGTCAATGGTAAATGGTCGGCATTTATATAGCGCCTTCATCCAAAGCGCTGTACAATCGATGCTTCTCATTCACCCATTCATACACACACTCACACACCAAGGGCGATTGGTTGCCGTGCAAGGCAAGGCAACCCTCCGACTGCCAGACGACTGCTCTTACTGCCTGAGCCATGTCGCCCCTATATTTTTAATACACACCATAATAACTCCATTCAATGGTGCCTGCAGCCATTAAAAGGTTTGCACACTAATATTTGTATATTACAGTGAAATGGATACTTCAGAATATCCAGTAATTCTGTTAGATTCCTGTATTCAGTTATAAAATATTTATTTACCCTGGTTTAACACCCACATCTTGACCATAATTTGCATGTGTATCTATGATTTTCCCAATTTGGATAAAATTACTTGAAAAAATGTTTAGACAAATTCTAAATATTCAAGATGATTAAAACAATGTCACACCAAAACTGAATCAAATGTATTTATTGCACAATTAGTCTCATGGGTTATGCAACAGGAATGAACTCATATTCACAAGGAGTGGGACACTGTGAATTTACAAATGTACAAGGCATAAAGGCCTTGGGATGTGCACCATGTAAAATTATTTCAGAATGTCACAATTCATATTGAACACTGAATAACGGCGGTCTAAGAAAATACATATCCTATGAGGCCGGTAGTGTCAAATTAATTTTCATTTTTGGCAATACATCTTACAATTTTTCTGTCAACAGTATATGCAAATAGCTTTCACATTGGGTCTTTCAAAATTACACCGGTGTCAATTTCATCATCAAAAAATATCACCCCTAAATAAATTGCGAATTACATTTTACACGGAATGAAATACTTAAAACAAAAAAAACAAAAGCAAAACAGAAGTCACAAACACTCATTATAAAAAGATCAATAGCATCTCAGTTTGTCCAAGTCATTGAGCCATTTCATTTCAGATGTGTTCACCAAATATGATCAGAAAGGCTATCAGAACAACTTTAAACATCGCTGCACAAGCACTGGCTCACCACCTTTTATTCACTACTTGAACTGTCAATAACCACCCACAAAATACAATGGAGGACGGTTTGTCTTAAAACCTGTGTAAAGACTTAATACATTTTCGGTTTCCTAAGAAATTTGGACATTTCAAACACTTGCTACACAACATTACATTACATTAACTTACTGGCATTTGGCAGACGCTCTTATCCAGAACAACGGCTAAGCAGGAGACAATCCTCCCCTGGAGCAATGCAGGGTTAAGGGCCTTGCTCAAGGGCAGTTCAGTTCTGTGCAGATCTTATTGTGGCTACACTAGGATTCGAACCACCGACCTTGCCGGTCCCAGTCATTTACCTTAACCACTACACTACAGGCCGCCACACAACGTAACAGATTCTTTCATAAAACCCTTCCCAGGATACACGCATGTCTCAGACTATTCAGTCTGTTTTGCCATGAAAGGAGATTTCTTCAAATGTAGACAGTACATTTGAAACACTTTTTACCAGTGAGAATTCTCAGGTGGCAATTGTGTGGTAAAGGGAATGTTGTAAAAAGCACTTTCCACACCAAGTACTTGTATTGTGGCAATTCAACTCATTCCATTAGGAGAACGCCGCACACTGTAAACATCTGTTAGGATTAGTTTCAGCTGCCTCAATACCCTGGCATGAGTTAAATGATCTTTTCCAGTAAAACACATCTAGTACCACACTGTAGGAGTTTTCAGTGGTGTGAAGCATCTTGCGTGAAATAATGCACTTTTTCTGGGAAAAGCACAATTCCCAGGTGGCTACTTCAGTGAGCTACCTGGGAAAATAATTATACACAGTAACTAAATTTGGAGATTATGAATTTAAATGCATTGAAATTATATTTTGTATGAAAACACTTCTCACATTGTGCACGCTTGTAGGTCCTATACCTGTATGAATTCTCAGGTGTGTTTTTAAATTATGTGTTGTATGAAAAGACTTCTTGCACTGTATACACTTGTATGGTTTTTCACCAGTATGAATTCTCAGGTGTGTATTTAAATCATATTTTCGATTAAAAGACTTCTCACACTGTGCACACTTGTATGGTTTTTCACCTGTATGAATTCTCAGGTGCGTATTTAAATCAGATTTTCGATTAAAAGACTTCTCACACTGTGTACACTTGTTTGGTTTTTCACCTCTATGATTTCTTAGGTGTGTATTTAAATTGGTTTTTGTATGAAAAGACTTTTCACACAGTGTACACTTGTATGGTTTTTCACCTCTATGAATTCTTAGGTGTGTATTTAAATTGGAAGTTGTATGAAAAGACTTCTCACACACTGTACACTTGTAAGGTTTTTCACCTCTATGAAATCTCAGGTGTGTATTTAAATGAGATTTTATATGAAAACTCTTCTCACACTGTGCACACTTGTATGGTTTTTCACCTGTATGAAATCTCAGGTGTGTATTTAAATGAGATTTTGTGTGAAAACTCTTTTCACACTGCATACACTTGTATGGCTTTTCACCTGTATGAATTCTCAGGTGTGTTTTTAAATTATATGTTGTATAAAAAGACTTCTCACACTGTGTACACTTGTATTGCTTTTCACCTGTATGAAATTTCCGGTGTGCAATTAAATCGTATTTTCGAAAAAAACATTTCTCACACTGGGCACACTTGTATGGTTTTTCACCTGTATGAATTATCTGGTGCCTATTTAAATCAGATTTTCCATGAAAAGACTTCTCGCACTGTGCACACTTGTATGGTTTTTCACCTGTATGAATTCTCAGGTGTCTTTTTAAATTATATGTTGCATGAAAAGACTTCTCACACTGTGCACACTTGTATGGTTTTTCACCTGTATGAATTCTCAGGTGTCTTTTTAAATCAGATTTTCCATGAAAAGACTTCTCACAGTGTGCACACTTATATGGCTTTTCATCAGTATGAATTATTAGGTGGCTATTTAAATTTGATGTAGTGTCAAAGCACTTCTCACACGTAGTACACTTGTATGCTTTTTCACTTGGATGAATTTCATATTCGTTTGTATGAATTTTCTTCTTTAGTAAAGGCTTTAAATTCAAAAGGCTTTGGTCATAACTTGAATAAAATATCTGACAATTTAAATGTTGGCTGCTTCCATTAGTCTTTTTGTGTGCAATTCTGGCCTGATTATTCTCATCGATTACAGTCTGCTGATCACCAACTTCTTTTTTACAGTTTGGGTTTGGCTCTCCTGCACATTGCCATGGTTCAGCCTGATCTTTGTGATCAACACCAGCTCCATCCATCACAGTGTTCATGAGATCACTCACTAAACTTTCACTGGATTCACACTTTATTTTATCAGATTTCATATAAAAATCCTGCAAGTCACTGATCTGTTCTGCCTTCAGGTATCCTCCATCATCAGCCTCTGTTTTGATTTGGTCAGGATGCAGATGGGTCACATATCCCAGCTCTGTAAAGTCTAGGGTCTCCGCCTTAAGATCCCCAGTGTGGGTGGAGCCCAGATCAGCTTCTGTTTTTATCACTGATGTGTGTGTGTGGTGTACATCGCTGACCCCGCTGTGTGCTGTAACACACTCTGGCTCCAGTGTGCTGAGTCCTGGTGCAGCACACTCTGTCTCTGACTCCAGTCCACTGAGCTCCTCTTCTTTCAGTCTGATCCTGTGCTGCTCAGTGAGCTCTGGTAGTGTTGTCTCAGTGTCCTGTCTCAGACAGACTCCAGCCTGCATCATACTGCTGCTCAAAGGTGTGCAGAAGTGCAGCTCCTGGAGGGAAACGGGGGAAGGGATTTAGCCTGAATCACACAGGTCCTTCTGCAGCAGCTTTCACATTCGTTTTCACTAGAATTGTTTTTAAAATTATTATTATTATTATTATTTTTTTACAATCTAGAATGGTTAGTCTTATCCAGTGTTACAGCATTAATTCATGCACACACTGCAGCCTAATTTCATACAGATTATCAAAGTCAATGCAAGTGAATTTATTTCAACACTTATTGTTGGGAAAATGTGACACAGCAGATTAGGATACAGGCATGCTCAGAACTACCAAAATATGTCAAAAAATAAATAAATAAAATAAAATAAAGAACACAACAGAATGTACATAGATAATTTATGTTTTTCTTTTTTTTAATACGGCACATTAAGAAAAATTCAGCGCTTTTACACACACACTGTGTCTTACACATCGATAGAACGCACAGTGATGGTTTCAGCAGAGAACAAATCCATCCATCCATCCATCCATTATCTGAACCCGCTTATCCTGAACAGGGTCGCAGGGGGGCTGGAGCCTATCCCAGCATACATTGGGCGAAAGGCAGGAATACACCCTGGACGGGTCGCCAGTCCATCACAGGGCACACACACCATTCACTCACACACTCATACCTACGGGCAATTTAGACTCTCCAATCAGCCTAACATGCATGTCTTTGGACTGTGGGAGGAAACCGGAGTACCCGGAGGAAACCCACGCAGACACGGGGAGAACATGCAAACTCCGCACAGAGAGGCCCCGGCCGACGGGGATTCGAACCCAGGACCTCCTTGCTGTGAGGCGGCAGTGCTACCCACTGCACCATCCGTGCCGCCGCAGAGAACAAATCAATAGATTATTTTGTCTTGGTTGATCAAGTACACATGCAGCGATTCAAAAAGTGGAACAGTCTACAGTGGCTATACAGGTAACATGCAATTTGACTCTTCAATTTGAGAAAACAGGGGTGTTAATGGGGTATGAAATGTCAGAACAGCAGAGTCTCTGACCTCCTTCAAGCGGAGACTGAAGACCCATCTCTCCAGGCTACACCTTTCCCTCCCCAACTCACCACCATGATTAGCCATAGACTGTAATGGCACTTATGTATAGATTGTATAGATATTGTTACTTGTATAGGTATTGTTGTTTTTGTATTCTAGCTGCAAGCGTGGTATGCTAGTTTGACAGTTGATTGTACTCTTAAAGGGTTCTGATTTTCTGCATGTTTACACTACGACTCGGAACTATACTGTCCTCTCAGGTCTTTGCACTTGTTCTTGTGTTTAATTAGCACTTTGTTGTACGTCGCTCTGGATAAGAGCGTCTGCTAAATGCCATGTAATGTAATTTAAAAAAAAAGAGGATTGTTCCAAGTATTACAGGCCATATTCGGCACCGGCTTGGATGAGATTTAGTCGGAGACTATAGCGCTCACTCAAGAGGCGCTTTTACATAGTAAGCTACATTACATTACATTACATTATTGGCATTTGGCAGACGCTCTTATCCAGAGCGACGTACAGTTGATTAGACTAAGCAGGAGACAATCCTCCCCTGGAGCAATGCAGGGTTAAGGGCCTTGCTCAAGGGCCAAATGGCTGTGCGGATCTTATTGTGGCTACACCGGGATTAGAACCATCAACCTTGTGTGTCCCAGTCATTTACCTTAACCACTACGCTACAGGCCGCCCCTGTAAGCTACTCACAGCAGCCCCCACATTCATACACAAAGTCATGAGCATATATCCTCTTCTCCCTCCCTAAAACATGTGCTCATTTGCAAACACAAACAAATAAATAATTATTAAGAATGTAAGAACATCGGAAGAATTTTGGTATAATTCTGCAAAATGTTACTCGAATTAAGGACACAAGCATGGCATGGCATGGCTCATTTAAACAATCACATTTATGGACTGCATTGTGAAGTGCAAAGTTATATTTAAAACGATGCATTAATCTTTTCATTACTTTCACACTTTAGTTTGTGCAGAAGGAAACATGCTTCAGATCGATCTCCCTTCTGTATTTACGCAATCCTCACAAGCAGCTGAAAGGATGCTTATGTGGGATTGTTCTTTGGTTAAGTGCTTGCATCAAGATGTGATTCAAGATCAATAATCCTATGTCATCCATTAAGTCTCATTGTCATTCAGAGAAACAAAATTAAGCAATTCAGTAAAAATATTGAACATTAAAATGTATATTAACCATTTATTCCACAAAAGCATCTGATGATAATCACAAGTGGCTGAAACATATAAATGTGGAATCAATGCATTCTATTATTTCTGCTTTTATACTATAAAAATGGGAAACTGACTCAACACAAGAAGAGACTTTTCATAGAAAATTGACACATTATTTAGCGACATTTTAACTCATTAAAATATTATTCATCATAAGCAACTTAAAGTTGGGTCAGTAAGACGTTTTCAAAATCCTACAATCCAAAAATAATTGCTACAATTACGCGCGCTTTAACAGCCACGAAAGACATAATGTGCTCGTAAAAGGAAAGCTACCAAAAAAGCAAATCGAAGAACTCCAAAAGCATCACAATTGTGGGGAGAAGAAACCTTACCACTTTTCGGCGATGACACAATTACTTCAGCTCAGTCGTTTGTTTAACGGGATGTAGCCTATACTACACAGAAAGAAAGTTTTCGGTGGCACGTGCAAGTTAAAGCTTTGTGAATCAGATAGCAAACGATAAGAATTCAGTAGCGGAGGTCTAATCAACGGAAGCTAACCCAAATAAATATTGAACTTCCGGTGCAGGGGTAAAGACGAGCGTCAAATTAAAAGCTCATTTTATGTTTTTAAACCGTCCCCCATGTTGACTCGTGAGATTGTAGTTGCCATCAGAATTCTTCTGACTGGGCCCAAGGCTCATTCCAATCACTTATGAATTTTTTCTTGGCCCAAACCCCGAAATAGATCGAGGTCCGCAATCTTTTAGGATATTCCAACCCGTTAAATGTCCCTTCTAGGAGCTAGAAGCAGAAATTAAGAACTGCCCATTTTTCTTTGAGCAAGGAAACATCAGCGCATCTTTTGCTGTACTATTTTTGGAAAGCTTGACGTATAGATGATTGACCTGTGGCTCCACCTCTCCCCATCTTAACTTTATGTGTACTTTAAAGTATACCAAATATACTTAAAAATGGGCCAATTTTGTCTACTTATATACTCGTTTTTGTACTACCTAAACTAGTAGTACACTTAATGTTTTCACCATGCACTTGAAGTATGCAATTTTTTTCATAAGGGACAGAATTGTCTAAGAGTTGGGAGAGCAGTATTTGTGACAAGAATACATTTCTACTAAGGTTGCAATTTAAAATGAATTGAGCTGATTAAGTGTATCACCTATGAAGGGATGAAGTGATCCAGTTTAATATCATTCTGGAGCTGATTCCACAACCATGGAGCATAAGAAATCTCTTTCCAAATTCTGCGGACGGATGGGGGGCTTTAAAAAGTGGCAGGTTCTGGGAGCGGAGGTTGTAGGAACTTGTTTTCCAATAAAAAAGGCTATTTAAATAGCCAGGAAAGCGAAAATTTACATTAGTCCTTTTAACACAAAGATTGCTCGCTGCCATATAAAATCAAATGCATTGGTGAATGCAAGTTTGCTGTTACATAAAAATAAAAGTAATTTTATAAAACGGAATCTGATTGGTTCATACAGCGATGCATTTCCTATGCACCGCTGCTGTCCATTCTAATGCTCGTTTGCAGTTCCATTTCAAGCAGCCATTCGAGTCAAAATGAAAAACCGAAACACATCACCTTGCTTGCTTCCAAGAATTAGCAAGCAAGCAAGCACTTACACACTGCCTCCACTTCCAAGTGATTCAGAAACTATCCGATGCGGGTCTTGATTTGCGAGAGAGATGTCTGTCTGTAAACAGGCAGAAGGGCAAGAGCTTTACAGTCACCAAAACATGGAAACTTGTAGACCGGAGGAAGCCAGAGCAGTGTTTGTCCAAATAATAAAACGAGTAGACCTATGCAATGTGATCTCACTAATGTTTGACAGTTTTCGGCACTTGCACAGAGGTTCAGACTAGTTTGCAAGCTAACTACCAAGTGAGTTTGGCAGAACATAGCCAAATTGGCACTATTTACAACCATGCGGGACCAAATTATGCTTTATTAATTAAACTTAATCAAAACTGTTTTCATTGGATTGTGTAGATGGGCAAATCTACCAAAAGGTGGACTTGGACCAAGAAAAAATAAAATAAAATGATATACAGTACTGTGCAAAAGTTTTAGGCAGGTGTGAATACATGCTGTAAAATAAGAATGCTTTCAAAAACAGAAATGTTAATAGTTTATTTTGATCAAATAACAAAATGAATGAACAGAAGAAGTGAATGAACAGAAGAAAAATCTAAATCAAATCAGTATTTGGTGTGACCACCCTTTGCCTTCAAAACAGCATAAATTCTTCTAGGTATACTGCACACAGTTTTTGAAGGAACCCGGCAGGTAGGTTGTTCCAAACATCTTGGAGAACTAGCCACAGTTCTTCTGTGGATGTAGGCCTCAAATGCTTCTGTCTCTTCATGTAATCCCAGACAGACTTGATGATCTTGAGATCAGGGCTCTGTGGGGGCCATACCATCACTTCCAGGACTCCTTGTTCTTCTTTACACAGATGATAGTTCTTAATGACATTGGCTGTATGTTTGGGGTCATTGTTCTGCTGCAGAATACATTTGGGGCCGATCAGATGCCTCCCTGGTGGTACTGCATGATGGATAAGTATCTGCTTGTACTTCTCAGCATTGAGGAGACCTTTAATCCTGACCCCAACTCCATTTGCAGAAATACAGCCCCAAACTTGCAAGGAACCTCCACCATGCTTCACTGTTGCCTGCAGACACTCATTCTTGTACTGCTCTCCAGCCCTTCGGCAAACAAACTGCCTTCTGCTACAGCCAAATGTTTCTAATATTGACTCATCAGGCCAGAGAACCTGCTACCATTTTTCTGCACCCTAGTTCCTGTGTTTTTATGCATAGTTGCATTTGGCAGACACTCTTATCCAGAGCAACGTACAACAAAGTGCAAAGTGCACACCCATGACCAGGGAAAGACCCTAGAGGGAAGTGGTCCATGAAGACCACTTATATCAAATTATGCAAAAACACAAATACGCAGCAATAGAGCAAATGGGGAAGGGGTAGTAAACACACGCTACATTGAGTACACGTATGTTTAGAACTTTCACTTGAATTCATTCTCAGGTGCCTACTTAAAACAAATATTTTGGTGAAGCACTTCAAAGAATACGGTCATACAGGCATTTCACCTGCATGACTTCTCATGTGGCTATTTAAGTTAGATAATTGGTGAAAGCACTTCCCACAATTACTACATCTGTAGGGCTTTTCACCAGTATGAATTCTCAGGTGGGTATTTATTTGAGATATTGTGGAAAAACACTTCCCACACTGAGAACATCTGTAGGGCTTTTCACCAGTATGAACTCTCTGGTGGGTATTTATTTGAGATATTGTGGAAAAACACTTTGCACACTGAGAACATTTGTAAGGCTTTTCACCTGTATGACTTCTGAGGTGTTTTTTTAAATCAGATCTTGTACGAAAATATTTATCACACTCAGCACACTTGAATGGCTTTTCATCTGTATGAGTTATCTGGTGACTATTTAGATGAGATATTTTGTAAAAGCACTTCCCACAATTAATACATTTGTAGGGCTTTTCACCTGAATTAATTTTCAGGTGGTCATTTAAAGTACATTTTGAAAAAAAACATTTCTCACACTTTGTACACTTATATGGCCTTTCACCTGTATGGATTCTCAGGTGTTTAGTTAAATCAGTTTTTGCATGAAAACATTTCTCACACTGTGTACACTTATATGGCCTTTCACCTGTATGGATTCTCAGGTGTTTAGTTAAATCAGTTTTTGCATGAAAACATTTCTCACACTGTGTACACTTATATGGCCTTTCACCTGTATGGATTCTCAGGTGTTTAGTTAAATCAGATTTTGCAGGAAAATACTTTTCACACTTCTGACACCGGGGACACTCATAGGCCTCCCCTACATTAATTTCATCCTCATTCCTATGAATTTTCTTATTTTTAAAGAAATTCAAAAGGCTTGGGTTATTACTTGAATTTATGATCGTTGTTCGTTGACAATGTAGCTGCTTGCTGCAACCGTTTGTACTTTTCCAGACAATTCTGGTCTGATTATTCTCAGTAAGAACACATTTGATATCCCCACTGATATGTTCTGCCTTATGGTATCCTCCATCTTCAGCCTCTGTTTTGATTTGGTCAGGATGCAGATGGGTTTCATATCCCAGCTCTGTCCTTTCAGGGCTCTCTGGGTTCAAATCCCCGTCGGCCGGGGCCTCTCTGTGCAGAGTTTGCATGTGTTTCCTCCGGGTACTCTGGTTTCCTCCCACAGTCCAAAGACATGCAGGTTAGGCTGATTGGAGAGTCTAAATTCCCCGTGGGTATGAGTGTATGAGTGTATGAGTGAATGAATGGTGTGTGTGCCCTGCGATGGACTGTGGGTTAAGATAATCGATGGACAGATTATTGTAGCTGTGGCTTGTGCGCTTGTGGACACAATGGAGCCAAGTCACAACACTGAAGAAATCCCCTTTCAAATTTGAGGACAATATCACCAAAAATGTGTATTCTGCATTGTTTTTTCTAATCTATATCTGGGACGTTTTCCAAAAAGGACATTTGGAGACTCCAAAAGGAGTTTGCACTCCCCCCCTCCTATCACCCTCCCCTACCTCTCTGTCCCAAACTCACTCTCCTTGCAGCTGTCCTCAGACGGGTCAAGAAGATCATAAAAAATAAGTACAATAATCACAAACCATCTGGTAAACTACTATATTCATTAAGATCCATTGATTGACGTTTTTGTCAAATACCATCAACAAGTCAAACACATTGCATAACATCACATGCTATTTATTATTCAAAAGCATTACGATAATGTATTTAAATGCTCACCAATATAAAATGGGGTCAAGTCACTAAAAATTGGAACTCCTCTATTTAGACGTAGGCATCACAACTTTATTATAATTTTTTTTCGTAAAACGTCAACCTTTTTTGGCATAAAATCTCAAGAAATGTTTTTGTCGAAGTGCAACAGACTCCACAAGCGTATTGAAAATGTTAGTTTTGTTACGCAGGCGATAAAACGCTGTGTTGACTTATGCAAGCCTAACAAACTATACACCTTTGGAAAGAAACTTCCTTTGCTAAAATGTTTTTTAGTAGACCATTAAAAACCACTAAAAACCATTTTAGCGAAGGAAGTTTCTTACAAACGGATTGGGGTAACACATTTTCTCTGCAACTACATCACAAATACTGTTCAGAGGTGGTTGTAGTTTGGCTCATCGTGTTTGAGAGAGCCTATACAAAACGTAGATAACAGCAGTCCTATGTACAAGTACTCATCTAGAGAAATTCTAAGTAAACAATGGACATGAAACAATGGTATGAAAATGCTGATGGACTGAGTACCCGTCTAGGGCCCTTCACTTGAATGAATCATCTTATGGCGATGTAAAGTACTTGCTTGGGAAAAACACTTCCCACACTGAGCACATTTGCATGGTTTCTCACCTGTATGAATCTTCTTGTGTCGATTTAAACTACTTTTTTGGGAAAAACATTTTCCACACTGAGTACATCTGCACGGCTTTTCACCTGTATGAATCATCATGTGGCAATTTAAAGTACTTGTGTGGGAAAAAGACTTCCCACACTGAGTACATTTGTAGGGCTTTTCACCTGTATGAATTCTCTGGTGGCTATTTAAATGAGACGTTTGGGAAAAGCATGTCCCACACAGAGTACATTTGTAGGGCTTTTCACCAGTATGAATTCTCTGGTGACTATTTAATTGAGATATCTGGGAAAAGCCCATCCCACAATGAATACATTTGTAAGGCTTTTCACCTGTATGAACTCTCAGGTGTCTGTTCAAATAAGATTTTGTATTAAAACACTTCTCACATTGTGTACACTTGTACAGGTTTTCACCCGTATGAATTCTCATGTGTATGTCTAAATAAGATTTTGCTTTAAAACACTTCTCACACTGTGTACACTTAAATGGCGTTTCACCTGTATGAAGTCTCATGTGAATGTCTAAATAAGATTTTGTACAAAAACACTTCTCACATTGTGCACACTTATATGGCTTTTCACCTGTATGAATTCTCTGGTGGCTAATTAAATGCGATACTGTGGAAAAGCACTTCCCACACTGTGCACACTTGTAAGGCCTTTCACCTGTATGAATTCTCAGGTGTGTATTTAAATCAGAATTTGTACAAAAACGCTTTCCACACTGTGTACACTGGTATGGCTTTTCACCTGTATGAATTCTCTGGTGTCTATTTAAATGAGATAAAGTGGAAAAGCACTTCCCACACTGTGTACACTTGTATAGCTTTTCACCCATTTGAATTTCACCTTCTGGCTCTCCTGCACATTGGAATGGTTTGTTCTGGCCTTTGCAATGATCACCAGCCCCAGTCATCACAGTATCCATCAGATCACTCACTAAATTTTCACTGGATTCATACTTCATTTGATCAGATTTAATATCAACACATTGAATAACCTGCAAGTCACTGATGTGTTCTGCCTGAAGGTATCCTCCATCTTCAGTCTCTGTTTTGATTTGGTCAGGATGCAGATGGGTCACATATCCCAGCTCTGTCCTTTCAGGGCTCTCCGTCTTAATAAGATCCCCAGTGTGGGTGGAGCCCAGATCAGCTTCTGTTTTTATCACTGATGTGTGTGTGTGGTGTACATCGCTGACTCCGCTGTGTGCTGTAACACACTCTGGCTCCAGTGTGTTGAGTCCTGGTGCAGCACACTCTGTCTCTGACTCCAGTCCACTGAGTTCCTCTTCTTTCAGTCTGATCCTGTGCTGCTCAGTGAGCTCTGGTAGTGTTGTCTCAGTGTCCTGTCTCAGACAGACTCCTGCCTGCATCATCCTGCTGCTCAAAGGTGTGCAGAAGTTCAGCTCCTGGAGGGAAACAGGGGAAGGTATTTAGGTTGAATCAAGTCCTACTACAGCAGCTGATGCATTCTTTACACTCTGCAGTCCTGCAGATGCCTGACTGACCACAGGGGGGCGCACTTGCATTATGAGGTGGGGGAAGCCCTCTCCTGGGACAAACCGAGGCCGTCTTTGAATTTACTAAATAGTCAATGATTTCGGCTGTCAGCCATCTTGTTCCAATGTCCATAAAACAGAAATCAACTTTTACTCACTTTTTTGGCACTGGAAATGTCCCACAATGCAAAGTAAAATTGTGAACAACAATGGTCACCACAATGCTTTGCCAACTGCCCTAACTTTATTATACACAAAACTTTTTTTTAAATTGTCTTCATAAACTGTGAGAGAACACTTAAAATAACACCTTTTCACTGAGTACACATACTACAACCCATCTCCCCCTACACAATTGTACAGAACATGGGTTAAGAAGAATACTACTATTGGCACTTTTTTGTTAATAGACTTGGACTGTGAATCGTAACAATTAATGGGGGTTTGTTGTTGTTTTGTTTTGAATAAGCAGTGCCAAACAGAGTTTCAGTTTTTTGTTTTAAAGAGCTCAGTGCCCAGGAGAGGAAAATAAACCAGTAGAATCTCCTAAAAAAAGTAGTTCTGTGCAGAGGGACCCAGCTATCATGGCCAGCCAGCTGACACACAAAACTGAATGTAGTTAGCTTATAACACGGCAGCTAATTCATGTTACCAAATGCTGGCCAAACAGTTGATTAAAGATTAGCCACCAAGGCTAATCTCTCGCAAATCCAGTTCAGCACAGCAGTAGGCAATCCATGCACGTCTCCTCTTGCCCTCTTTCTATTGGATCATAGAGTGTATGAGTTCAGTGGGATGGACCATAGAGTGTATGAGTTCAGTGTAATGGACCATACAGCGTATGAGTTCAGTGTGATGGACCATAGAGCGTCTGAGTTCAGTGTAATGGACCATAGAGAGTATGAGTTCACTGTATTGGACCATAGAGTGTAGGAGTTCAGTGGGATGGACCATAGAGTGTATGAGTTCAGTGGGATAGACCATAGAGTGTATGAGTTCAGTGGGATGGACCATAGAGAGTATGAGTTCAGTGGGATGGACCATAGAGAGTATGAGTTCAGTGGGATGGACCATAGAGAGTATGAGTTCAGTGGGATGGACCATAGAGAGTATGAGTTCAGTGGGATGGACCATAGAGAGTATGAGTTCAGTGGGATGGACCATAGAGCGTATGAGTTCAGTATATTGGACCATAGAGCATATGAGTTCAGTGTATTGGACCATACAGTGTATGAGTTCAGTGTATTGGACCATACAGTGTATGAGTTCAGTGTATTGGACCATAGAGTGTATGAGTTCACTGTATTGGACCATAGAGTGTATGAGTTCACTGTATTGGACCATAGAGTGTATGAGTTCACTGTATTGGACTCATGCTTTTCAGATACAGCACAGAAATAAAAAGGGTCCAAGCCCAGAAGTGGCCCAGGGAGTTTTTACAATAACAAACAGACAAGCCAGGTATTGGGCAGAAGTGAACACAGACACAGGCTGCCAGTGTATCATAGTAATGACTGAGCGTGTTTGCTTTATAATATTTTCAAGGTAAAAATCCTGCATAGTATGCTGAACTAGCTATATGGTCTTGTCACTATATGCAGCAGATGTGATGATGTTGAACCATTAAGAAAGACAATGTCTGCTGTCTTAATTCACCGTTCATTTAGTACATCATTTAGAGCACTATACAGTATGGCCATTCAGTAGATGGATGACATATTTGTGAGTGCTGAGCCATTTCAGACAGAGAGAAAAATACTTCAAATACTTCAAAAATCACTTCAACTACCACTGAGTGTTCTTTTTAGTGTCTCCTTATTTCAGAGTGGAAGAAAGCCATTTCTCAAGTACCCTACCTGAAAATGTGTGCAGGTTTGTAGTCGTGTTTGTTCCAGTGTAGCTTGAAACTCCAACCAAAAAGTAGAGAATAACATCAAAACATGAGACCTTGTAGAGCAGCCTGAAGATGGAGCAGGCCATAGCATGATGGAGAGGAGAAATAGCCTCTGTCCATTCACATCCCTGACATAGGTTGAGAAGTTATTCAGAATTGTATTATTTTATTATATTAAGCCGGTTCTACTATTCATATATTAAGGGATGTACTAGCTTTACCAGCGGAACGTTTATGATAGCCACATGGCTAGAAAACTGTAGGCTATTGGTTACTTTCCAGATGTAAAATATGGTTGCGATTGAATAGTTGGAAACAATGACAGCGGTTTAATTCACATCCGGAAGATATCACCAATAATCACACTAATACCGACCTAAATGGACATGGATAGCAACCAGCTAACGTTAGTTAGTTACTTTCGGGAAAAAGGCTACGCCGTTGTTCACAAGATGATGAATTGGTATCCCGTCATCTCTAGCCTACTTGTTATTCTCCTTCAGTTTCAGTTTCATTGGCCGGGATGCGCATAATGTGGACACGAATTCATTGATTCAATTGCACTGTATTTAATGTTGACAAACGCCAATTTGACATGTTGCTAGTATTCCCTCATGTTCGAAGAATTAATTTACTGAACAACCGGAAGGGCAAAACTTAGTGATATCTTTAACTCGTTGCAATCTTGCTGACCTTCTCATCGTGAAGCAACGTTGGGTATACTGCTGGAAAAAGGTTATGAAACAGCTGGTTGCTGACCAGTTCAGACCAGACCAAATAATACAATCAACATCGTTTTCCAAGCGCAACAAAAATAATACAATCAACATGGTTTGTCCAGCGCAAGCCGTTTTGAAGTAGCTGGTAGCTAGTAATTTCAAGATAGATTTTACAGCACAGCAATAACTTTGTTCTAACTCTAAAATATATTCTGCAAACGAATACACTATGCTATGCTAATACTAGCGAAAGGAAAGTACCCTGACACGAAGAGGGATAACAAAACCATTTTTTTGGGGGGAAAGAAACTTACCTGTATTCGAGAGCTCAATTACTTCAATTAATTTATTTAATTCCACAGCAACGCAATTCTCAGCGGCGAACGGACCCTATGCGTGTTGCTCTTCTGAACCATCAAGCGAATGACAGTAGAGTCCAGCGGTGTGAACGTACGGAAGTTAGAAGAATGTGAAGGAAAAGTTACTTCCGGTAATATCTGTAGCGGAAAATTCGCAATAAAAGTTAGACTTGACCTTCCCATGGAAGACTATCATCTGCACATAAACTCGTGAGCACGTTTTTAGGTTGACCTCTACACTGGCTTGTCAATGCGAATATTTAATCAGCCAAACATGTGGCAGCAACTACATGCATATAAGCATGCAGACGTGGTCAAGATGTTCAGCTGTTTTTCAGACCAAATGTCAGCATGGGGAAGAAATGTGATCCAAGTGACTTTGGAATAATTGTTGGTGCCAGAAATTGATGAGCTCCTGGGATTTCCATGCACAAAAATGTCTAGAGTTTGCAAAGAATGGTGCAAAAAACAAAAAATCCAGTGAGCAGCAGTTCTGTAGACAGAAACGTCTTGTTAATGAGATCATAGGAGAATGGCCAGAGTGGTCAAAGCTGACAGGAAGGTGACAGTAATGCAACAGTGGTATGCATTTTCCTATAATTTGTGATACATTTTGAGAACACATTTGGGGCAATTCCTCCATGCAGAACTTGTAAGAATCATTGATATCCCTACGTTTGCGCTTATGGACCAGCTCAGACCACAGTTTTTAATGGGATTTAAGTCTGGAGATGGCCATTGCAAAACATGGATGTTGTTCTGTTAAACCATTTCTGTGTGGATTTTGATATGTTTGAAGTCTTTGTCCTGCTCGTCAATCTATCTACAACTAAATCCAAGCAGAGGCCAGATTTTCTGCTACTTTTTGAATTCATTGTACCATTGATCTTAAATAGTTCCCCTGGACCACTGCCAAATATGTTGATAGTGTGTATGGCCAAATATTCAATTTTGGTTTAGTCTGACCATAGCACTCTCTTCCAGTCATAATTCCAATTGAATTCAGTGCCACCCTTCCAAAGAGTTTGCTGGAATGGAGAAGTGATTTTATGGTTCTTTTTGAGACTTGGTGGCCCCAAGATGTAACCAATTTCTGAAGTTCTTAAACTGCGATCCATGGGTTACTTATGGCCTCCCTCTCCAACTTCCTTACTGTCCGTGTGGACTTGTGTCCTCTTGCTGGCAAGTTTGCAACCATTCCATATATTTAATTGGAATATTTTTGTGGTTACAGTGTGAAGTGATGTGTTTAAAAGACTGACATATTTTTTTGTACCCATTACCAGACTTGTGATGGTCAATTACCATCTGTGTCTTCTGAATTGACAGTTCTTTGGCTTTTCCCATGCTGATGGTTGACAAATGCATTTTTTTACTTACTGATGGAATCACACAATATTGTCCTTTTAGACATTTTGTCCGCATTAAGTCTACAGCACATGTTATTGTGTTCTAGACTTAGTTTTAAATGGATGAGACATTTAAGACAGAGATTTCTGAAAATCCTTTGCAAAATCAAAAATCTCTAATTTACAGAAGTATTCAGACCCTTTGCTGTGGCACTCCAAATTGTCGCCAGCTTTGTCTAGAATTTGGAGTCCACCTGCGGCAAACTGAATTGATTGGACATGGTTTAGAAAGGCACACACCTGTGTATATATGCCACAATTCAGAGTGGCACCTTATGAAACAAGTCATGAAGTCCAAGGAACTCTCTGTAGGCCTCTGTAATAAAATTGCGGCAAGGCATAGATCAGGGCAAGGGTATAAGACCATTTATAAAGCTTTGAGTGTCCCCAGGAGCACAGTGGCCTCAATAATAGTGAAATGGAACTATTATTTGGTACTACCAGGATTCTTCCTAGAGTTGGGCTCCAGGCCAAACTGAGTAACCAGACGGGTCCCTCTGTCACGGTCACTCTGAGCTTCAGAAGTCCTCTGCAGAGATGAGAGAACCTGCCGGAAGGACAACTATCTGAGCAGTACTCCATCATTCAGGCGTTTATGCTAGAGTGGCTTCAGTAAAACATTTTCCAAATGACATTTACATTACATTACATTACGTGGCATTTAGCAGATGCTCTTATCCAGAGCGACGTACAACAAAGTGCAAATCAATCACAAGAACAAGTGCAAAAGTAGACCTGAGAGGACAGTACAGTTCCGAGTCCTAGTGTAAACATACAGAAATTCAGAACGTCCGAACGTCCTGGAGCCCTGGTAAGTTCTACTGAACTTCCAGCCCAGTCTCGAAGTGAAGGGTGTGATGCAAATCTGGTAATCGATGTCCTGTATTCAATGTATTCCTCTAAAAACTCTTTATCACATATGATTATAGTAAGATATACTTTATTATAATCAATCAAAAGAATAGAGTTATACAGATTACAGTGTACATATCATCTTTTACAGTTTGCTAATCACATGCAAGTTACATATACCCCTCTAGCTCTTTCTAAATTACCTTTCCACCACGATGTTTAAAAATCAAGGTACACCCCTCCAATATCCATCCTCTTTGGCCTTAGCCTTATCCTATAGCTCCCCCTTCTGGACGTTTAAAAAGAAACTATTTCTAGAATATTATATTTATCTAACTATGATAACTTCTCTACATTTTTCTACCTTATATAGTACCTTAATGAGACATAAAAGATATTTAAAAGTAAACTTATAATGTTTTACTTTTCCTAATGTCGTGTCTAGGAAACGACAGAGTCCAAATCTTCAATTTGTCGAAAAACATCTTCGCGAGGGAAAAGACGACACCAGGCAGCAAGATCTTCAGGAAAATCAGACTTTATTAGCACACGTGCATAAAGCCGGATCAGCTCTCCAGAACTGAACCCCGACTGGCATTTGTACACCCATTTTATACACAGTTACTCCACCTACAACTCCTCCTCAAACCTCATTCTGGCAAATCACCCACACTTTTCTTATCGTAACTCCTCCCAACGCTCCTCCCACAACGTCATTGTGGCAAATTGCCAACGGTCCTTATGCTCTGCCAACTCTGTACAAAGTTCAGGGCATTCTGCCAACTACGTGTCCTCACTTCACCCCGCACCTGCTCTTGGCAAACTACCAGACCTCATAAAGTTCTGGATGCCCTCCCTCTAACACGTCATCCATACACGTCACTCTGTATCTTTCGCTTTTATAAGACAAACTAAGCAGCAGTAATCATTGAAAATATACAGACAAACTAAACATTTCATTAATATTCACTTCTAATATACTTTTCTAATATACAGAGACATACTAAACATTTGATTAATTATTCTCTTCTAAGGGAATAAATGTACGTAGCATTCTTTGCTCTCATTTCAACAGTTTTCACTGTGGTTTCTTGCGTTTTCATAAGCTCAGCTATAATTAATGTTCTAGGTCAAATAGATACACTCCTGGCATAAAACATCGAGAGTCCCGGAGAAATCAGCTGTACAGTCATATCTTGCTCTGCCCGTGTCCTTGACAGTTTGGTCTACACAGTTCAAGACGGGCCCCCCCCTGGCCAGCTGGCTGGGCTCACTATGTAATCCTAGCACAATTTAGCAGTTAATCAGTTTGAAACTATACAGGGTACATATCATACTTAAATACAGATATATTGATAAACTTTTAGCACACATCGTCGAGAGTTTTGGAGGAACCAGCCTGCTCACTAAGGCGGAGTCTGATTTTGACTCGTGATTGGTTATCATGATTTTAGGAGGGAGATCTTTCGTTCTGTGAATTTTCCCCTACACGACTTCTACAAGTAATATAGATTATAATTACCACTCCAGCTTGGTTATAGTTGTTCTGCGTGGCTCTTTCTTCAGCTGAGTCCGCACCGCGTACGTCACTCCTCTCTCCATATCCATATCCTGGAGTGGTGCGCAGAGGGAGCGCGCCACTCCAGCTTGAATACAGCTGTCTTGTGTTGCTCTCTCTTCAACAGCTCGTAGATATCTTGTGAGGCAAAATTCTAAGATCCCCCCCTAAGGTCTAAAAGCTTATTCCTTATATATCTTTTTTGCATACAAAAGTTTACCTTTTTGATAAGAGATGTCCCCAATATTTCAAGCGGGAAGACATTTATCTCTTATGTTTTTTAATGATCATATTAATTATTTCTGTTTTTCCAATTGTCATTTTCTCATACCTCAAAAGAAATTTCCCCAATATTTTATGTCATGTGCCCCTCCAGTTTGGGAATTTCCACCATCTTAATATACGAGTGGAAAAACACTAGCTCTTATGTAATTTTTTAATGAACCTATTCATCACTGGTATTTGTCTCCCTGTCATAATCTCTCCTTGGACTCTCTCCAAACTTTTACTTCATACAAGCCAGAAGTTAGTGCCCTCCACCATCTCAACACACTCTTCAGGTGCCCCTCTCCGCGGCGCCTTAAGGGATCTACAAAGGACATCCAGCCAATAGCTGAGTGTAAATCATCCACCAACTCTTCTATAGTCAGTCCTTTGAATCTATCCGAAAAATTATTTGTGCTATAATCAGGAAGGCCCTTAAAGCCTCTTAATCTTCTTTCGGTATTGACATCCCTTCCGTTTTCCTTATTTATTTATTTTTTTGTTTTAGCCAGGCATTGTGCCCCTCCCCTGTAGGGTTGGGGTTTTCTCAGTCAGAACTTTAACCTTGCTCCTTAAAACCCTAAATCTAAGTCCTCTGACTTCAGACTCCTCAGTATCCATATACGGTTGTACATTTATCTTGTACCATATACTTCTCCTCTTACGGGAGCTTTTACTCCTACCCCATTGGCGTGTGCGAGGGGTTAACAATGCATTCCTGCCTAACCCATCTTCTGTCAATCTCTCATCAGGAGGGCCTAGGGCCGGGTCCTCGACAGGGTATTGTTGGTATATAGGTCTTGATAAGGGATTGAATATACACAGGGGCTGATCCTTTAACTGCCTGGTATGCGAGCACCAAAGTTTTAAATTTGATGCGAGCCATAACAGGCAGCCAGTGGAGGTTGCTGAGCAGGGGGGTGGACATGTGAATGTCTGGGAACATTGAATACCAGACGGGCTGCAGCATTCTGGATGAGTTGTAGGGGTCTGATGGCAGATGCTGGAAGGCCAGCCAGCAGAGAATTGCAATAGTCCAGGCGGGACAGGACCATTGCTTGAACAAGGAGCTGAGTGGAGTAGGTGGTGAGAAAGGGTCGGATTCTCCGGATGTTGTACAGGAAGAACCTGCATGCCCGGGTCACCGTAGCGATGTTCTTGGAGAAGGATAGCCTGTTGTCCATCACCACTCCAAGGTTTCTTGCACTAGGGGATGACGTCACTGTGGTATCCCCTAGTGAGATGGAGAAATCAGAGAAGGGAGAGGTTAAAGCAGGGATGAAGATCACCTCCGTCTTATCTGGGTTGAGCTTCAGATGGTGGTTGCCCATCCAGCTCTGGATGTCTCTCAGGCAGGCGGAGATACGGGTAGAGACCTGTGTGTCTGATGGGGGGAAGGAGAGAAAGAGTTGGGTGTCATCGGCATAACAATGATAGGAGATGCCATGAGCAGAGATAACGGGGCCAAGGGATCTCGTGTAGATGGAGAAGAGGAGGGGTCCGAGGACTGAGCCCTGGGAGACTCCTGTAACAAGGGGGCGAGGGGTTGACAGTCCTCCAGCCCAGGACACCTGGGAGGACCGGCCAGAGAGATAAGATTTAATCCAGTCTAAGGCTGTGCCACAGATCCCTGTTGATGCCAGGGAGGCTAAGAGGATGGAGTGGTTGACAGTGTCGAACACCGCAGAGAGGTCAAGAAGGATCAGGACAGAGGAGAAAGAGGTTGCTCGTGCAGCCTGAAGGGACTCGTTGACAGAGAGGAGTGCAGTCTCCGTCGAGTGGCCAGGTCTGAAGCCGGACTGGTGGGGGTCCAGCAGGTTATTCTGAGAGAGGAAGGAAGAGAGTTGGTTGGAGGCGGCTCATTCAATGGATTTGGATAGAAAAGGAAGGAGAGATACCGGACGGTAGTTTTGAATGCAGGAGGGGTCTAGAGTGGGTTTCTTTAGGAGCGGGGTGATGTAGGCCCTCTTGAATGATGAGGGAAAGCAACCAGAGCACAGAGAGGAGTTAACAAGGGAGGTGACAAACGGGAGGATGTCAGGCGTGATTGCCTGAAAGAGGTTTGAGGGGATGGGGTCCAGGGCACAAGTAGTAGGGCGGTGGGAGAGCAGGAGGTGAGACACATCAGGACTCAATTGACTCAGAGTCAATAGTTTCTCATTACAAATCTTAAGTTTAAAATAAAACAGATTAATCTGGGGAATCAGTGTGCTCCGTGCAAGAAGCTTCCAGAGACCAGAGAATTCCAAAGTAACAATAGGAAGTATCCTAGTCTTTATACATTATAGCTAACCAATCATTTGTCATATAACATCACATTGTCTCTCTTAACCCGCCTTCTGTCACTCTATGCAAGCTGAGCTGTCTTAACCTTTCGCCTCTATAATGACGCAGGCAAATCGGCTGGTGAACATTTCTTTGCAAAGACACATATTGCTTGACCGGCATCACTTAGTCAAAACAGGTGGTATCCAATGCCATGGCTTTTTAAACACCTGATTAAGTGTTTTCTGCACTGTACATTGCAGCTCAATGTGTTTGAACAGACATACAGTTCTAATTACTAATGCTGACTTATTCACTTATTCTCAATTCTAACCATTTCACAGTTTTAATAAAAGCATTTAAATCAAACTTCATCATTATTCTAAACATTCCTGGTTTTCAAATAAGAGCATTTTGATCAAACTTCAACAGAGACATGAACAGAAAAACCTTATTTTTCCATTAAAACTGTTTTTGATACAAAATGCCCAGAAAATTAACCTTCATGTATGTTCTATTCACATATGTGAGAGTATGTTTTTCTAAAGCATAAAGTGTTGAAAGAGCTCTCCAAAATGGATTACTCAACCTAACGCTCTTACAAATCTGCATCACATTTCAAATGGAAATGCATTTCAGAACTAGGATAACCAGAGCCCCATTAGCCAGTACAATTACAGGTTTCTCCTTCACTATCACCACTGCCAAAATAAATTACTTCCAAACAAAAATCCAGAACTCCACTTCTAACACCCGTCAACTGTTCTCCATTTTCTCCTCTCTCCTCAGCACACCTCCCCCACCATCTCAGTCCTCCCTCACTGCTGATGACTTTGCAGTATTTTTTGACGAGAAGGTTGCAGATATCCGCAGGACATTCACGACCACCACCACCTCCTCTTTCTGTCCCCTTACAGATGCTGATGTGTCTGACCTCCTGCTCTCCCACCGCCCTACTACTTGTGCCCTGGACCTCATCCCCTCAAATCTCCTTCAGGCAATCACGCCTGACATCCTTCCATTTGTCACCTCCCTTGTTAACTCCTCTCTGTCCTCTGGCTGCTTTCCCTCATCATTCAAGAGGGCCTACATCACCCCGCTCCTAAAGAAACCCAATCTAGACCCCTCCTGCATTCAAAACAAAAACAATGGTTATCCAACTAAATATTAGTTCAATAATTTAAGGTGAAGTTAAATCTTGAAAAATGTCTTCAGTTTATACAGTAATGTTTGAGTTTGAAGAGAAAAATGTTGACACTGCCATTTCATAACAGATTAATATTCCTTTTCTTTGCTTCCTGTAAAAGAATAACGCAGACTTGATAAAATTAGCTAATGCTTTGATTTGGAATTGAATGTGTAATGTTTCCACTACATTTGCACTACAAAGCTATTAAAAAATATTTGCACTTTATTCACTTTTTTTTACGCACTGCAATTTATTTGAACACAACTGTACAAGAAGCGTGCCATGTCTTACATTAGTTTGGTAGTGAAATTACCTAGCTATGCATTTACTCAACAATAAGTTCAAGATGACATTTGCCTAGGTATAGTCCTGGAAAAAACTCAATTTTCTCTAAAATGGATCAACTTATATTTCGACCAAATGTGTTTATTCATGCAACTTCTGAATTGTCTGAATTTTGTTGCTATATTGGAACACAATTTCTTGACGTGGAGAACCAAAATCAAACATTCATTTAATAAAAAATAGGTTCCATAATTACCTGCACCCTTGGTTTACTACTTGGTGCA